>NC_133044.1:358333-696666 GCF_048771995.1 Taeniopygia guttata
GTCCTTGGCTGCAAGGGAGGGCGGGGGAGGTAAGGGGGAAGGGAAGTTGAGAGGAAAAGAAAAAGCTTCAGTGATTCCCACTCTTGCCGTAGTTTGAGGGGCTCCCACCCACAGCTGGGGCGCTGGCACCCAGCGCCAACCCGGCTCGGGCTCTGCTCCCGCCCCGGGACCAGCCCGGCCCCGTCCCGGAGCTTCCATCAGCATCCCCACGGAGCCGCCCAGCCACAGCCTGGCATCGCCGCAGCGCCCTGCTCAAAAGTCACAAGCTTCGGACGTCACAAACTGCACAATTCAACATAAAAGAACACAGACAAAGCTTGTTCTCAATGTCAGCCCGTCCCGGCTGCTCCGGGCACAGACAGTGCCCTGTTCCAAGCCCCGTCCCCGCACGCCAGAGATCAGAGGAGCCTCAGCACGCCACGCGAGTCCCGGGGACTCCCGGAATGAGGAGACCTCGGCATCCCGGCACGCTGCCGCTCCCATGCTTCCTCCTGAGCCGACAGGACCCTTTCCCAAGTGGAAAAAGTCTTCGGGTTCCGACTCTCCTACCTCTGCCAGAGATTCCCCTCCCAGCACGGACCCGCCCCCTCCCTGCACCCCCGGGACCCCCGCTCCAGCGGGGACCCCCGTTCCGGCCGGGACCACGCGGTGCCCCTCGGAGCGCCCCGAAGCATCCTAGATCCAGGGCGAGGTCCCGTGTCCCCTCAACCCTCCCCGGGGTCCCCCAGCCCGGGTTCTCCTCCTGTCCCGGGCTGGGAGCATCCCCACGCCAAAGCCCAGAGCCCCTCGCAAGCTGAGCCCCCGCCGGTCTCCAGCTCGGGTGCCCCCGGCCGCGACCCCTGGGACCCGCGGCTCCGCCGCACTCACCAGCGCACCAGCTCCCACCGCCGCTCCCCCGCCGCCTTGCCCGAGGCCATCCTGGGGTCCCGCGGGGCGGGGGGAGCCGCAGACCCCGCCCGGAGCCGGCGGCGGCTCCTCCGCACCGGGCCCGGCCCCGGGGCGGCTGCGCCGGTTCCGCCGCTCCCGCCCCCTCCGGCGCCCGGGGCCCGGGGGGGCCTGGCCCGGGCAGGTGCGGGGGGGCCGCACCGCTCTGCCCGGTTATGTAAAGCGTTATGCAACGCCCCCGGCGGGGCAGCCCCGAGGGGCACACACCGCTCCGGTACTGCTCTGCACCGACCGGCTGGATCCCATCCGGGGCTCCGGGGAAACCTTCGTTTCCCAGCCTTTTAAACACTTGGAGCAAGTCCGCGCTGAGCATCCCAAAGTGCCTCGGGAGCAGCCACCGGGGGAAAAGACCCCAAGACGGGACCCTGACATCCTGGTCCTCCCCAAGCCCTCACTCACCCAGTCCCTCACAGGCGCGCAGGGGCGAGCTGAGGCCACACCGGCACAGCCTGCGGACCCCGCCCCCGGCTCTGCCACGGTCCTTGCTCGCTCTAAGAGCACCCACCCAACCCCCTGGCAGAACGGCAGAGCTATTCTTCCATACATGCAAAGTAAAACCTGCCCGAGCCAGAGTTTCCCTCCTGGGCGCTGCAGGGGGCTCAGGAAGCAAACCACACGTGCAGTCAGGTATTACTTCAAGGAGCTTTAAACCTCACTGAAAGCTGTTTCCCAAAAGTGGTGTTCTGGCCCTAAATCCTCACTTTTCTGATCTTTGTGAACTTAATTTCACGGTTCAGCAAACCCAGGTGCTGCATCCACAAGCCCACAGCTTCATTAAAAGCAGTGTTAATTACTCAAGTAAATTCCTGTTATTGGTAATTCTGAAGTCCTGCTATTGTTGGGTGCAAACACGTCTGAAGGGCGTTGGTGCTTCCTCACGGCTGGGGAGCAGAGGTTGCTTAGCCAGGCTAGCTGGAGAGGCTGTGCCTTGCCTGGGCCACAGAAAGGTAACTCAGATCCTCCCAAATCTGGGCAGTGACCTGCCCTCCACAGGGGCTGTCATCTCCTCCAGGTTCTGGGCTGAAGGCTGGAGAGAACAACCTGCCCCGAGAGAACACGTCCGCGTGCCAGGCGGGCAGCTGGCAGATGGGAGCCCCCCGTGGGAGCCCAGCAGTTGGCCCTCGTGTGTGCCAGCTGAGAGTGGCCAGAAATCACTGGCACGCCAGATCTGATGGTCACCACCGGGCTCAGTGAGGCCACGCTCCACAGAGCCCAGAGCCATAAGGAGCCCCACAGCTGTAAATGGGCAGAGAGCTCACGGGGACAGCCGAGCTATGCCACTGCTCCAGCCACTCACACTGCCAGAGCACAGCCCTGGCTGAGCCTTCCTTGGCACTGACCCTGCCTCAGCTTCCCCCAGCCCCTGCACCAGCTGCAGGAGGGCACGCCAGGGAAGCAGTGACAGATGAGAGGGGCCAAAACTTGTCCTCCCACCCCTGGAGCCCCGTAGCTGACCCACCCCTGCTTCAGCATAACAATTTTTACAGACCTGTGAGATTTAAAAATAAAAGCAACTTTCATTGAAAAAAAGTTTTTAAACCACGAGAAAAATTTAAAATTGGACTGTTCACATATCACATATGCATTAACACAGAGGAACAAATTGCATTGCTTAGCTCAAGCAAATAGCCTTACAAGTAGATATTTTCCAATCCCTGTGGAAATGTTAAGCTAATGTTAAATTTATTAAAATCTGCCATCCTCCAGCTTTTAGCCTTTAGACTTTAAGGAGAGTCTTATTAGGTTCTTCAAAGCAATTAAAAGGCACACACACACTACATTTCAATTAGGTTGAAAAATAATATCTGGGGCCGGGCCGGGGCCGGGGCCGGGGCCGGGGCCGGGGCCGGTGCCGGTGCCGGTGCCGGTGCCGCTAGAGGTCAGTGCCGGCTCGGAGCAGCAGCAGCAGCCGGAGCCCGGGCCCGCTCGGAAGAGCTGCCGCCCGCAGCCCCACGCGCAGTGCCCGCATCCCGCATCTCTCATCCCACGTCTCCGCATCCCGCAGACTTCATCCCTACACCCTCACATCCTCACATTCCCCATCCTGCATCCCCGCAATCTCCACCAGCCTCGAGCCAGGGGAAAAGCCCCGTTGCTGCAGCAGAACCCGGAGCTGAGGCTCTTGGTGGGTGTCCCCGTGTCCCGTGGGTCACCGTGAGCAGGGGCTGCCAGCGCTCTCCCTGAGGCACATGGCAGTGAGATGTCTCCAAGCTGGGCTGTAACAGGCAAGGAGCTGACTGCCTCTGCCCAACAGGCTCTGGAGCTCAGACACACGTCTGAGGTGGCAGCAGGGAGCCTCCAGTTCCTCCTGAACTGGTATTCCTGCCATTTTTGCCTCACTATATTGTAACCTCAGATTTATTTGAGAAGGAACTCTGTCTCTTGGAACAAGCAGGGAGTCAGGAAGAGATGCAGCATAATTGCAGTGCGGGACATCACGGTGGCTGGAAGCATCAGTGAAGGGACTGCTGTGTCATGTCCTGCTCGAGAAAGCTGCCAGTGAAACCAGGTAATTTTGGAACTGGTGATGGGAAACATGAGCAGCCTGTGTGCACCAGAGTGAACCCAAGTTGCTGGGTGACCGCTGAGGAGGCACGGACATTTCCTGCGCCATGCTGGGTGCAGAGGAGTCGCTGCGCTCTGCTGCTGGCCCGCCCGCCCGGCAGGCTGCATCCCGGAGCGATGACCTCATTTACAGAGCAGCTCTCTGTCCCTCAGTGCCTGACCTTGACTGTTTGCAGGCTTGTCTTTTATCCAGTGGAAAATCGATGAAAATTGTACAAACCTTGTGAAACATGATGCACTCAGACATTTCCCCTCTCTCCTCCCCCCATCTCCCGTCTGTAGCTCACTGCTGCTCAAGTTAGCACACAAGTTAGAGGAAGACACAAGGAAAAAGTAAAGACTCCATACACCTCAAACATGGCACACTGCCCTGAGAAGGACAAGTGGCACCTTGGCAAGCATTGACCTGAGGGTCACAAATGGGTGAGAGGGGCTCCACATGAGCTCCACAGTGCTGCTCTGGAAAAGAAAGGTTTCATTCTCCCCCTTCACCCAGGCATCTGTGACCCCTTAACCACTCTTTGTTTCAAGAACTCAATTTTTCAGAGAACACAAGTTGAGAGGAGGCCCACATAGGAGTTGGCATGACTGGCTGAGCATTGGGAGACCCTGAAGCTCTCCATTGTGCTGTCTGGGGCTGCAAACAGATCTGTCTGAAAAACTTATTGCAAATGAGCTTCTTGTGTGTGCATGTACAGACCTTCAGGCTCATCTTTTCTCCTGATTCAGTTATTTCTTTCTTTGTGTGAACTAAACTTACTCTCCATAGATAAGCCCTAACACCAAGCCCAGCCTTTCTCAGCTACCAGAAACAACAAGCCAGGCTGGACCCCACCACTGTGCATCAGGTGAGGGCCCAGTCCTTGGCCATTACTGTGCCGAGATGTCACAAACCTTCGGTATCACACCTGGAGCGTGTGCTTTGCTGCAGGCACAGGGCAGCCTATTGGCCACAGCACACCGTCGCTGGATCTGTGGAGCACCAACACCCACTCAGAGCCTGGAAGCATTCAAGGGGAGGGAAGGATGTGGGATGGCAGAATGATACCACAGACCACACTCTGTGAGCTTCCCTGCAACTCCCCTGTGTGCTGGTTGCACACAGGGATAAGCAGGGTTGCAGCAGTTTTAACAGGGAGACGGCAGCACGGTTCAGCATCAGAGCAGGAGCACGACACTCCCTAGGCACATTTGGGTTTAAGGGAACGGAATCAGCAGACTGTCAGCTGACGGAGAGGACGCTACCATTCTCCTGTGCCGTCACCGTCACCGCCGTGCAGCATGGAACAGGCCACCGCATCCCAGCCTCCCTCCGGAACAGGCGCAAAGGATTGAGTGAGTCATCCTTGAATGTGAAGCCCCAGCTGTCTGGGCACCACAAACAAAAGGCATGAAAAATCAGTAACCACTTGAGTAAACAAGTTTTTCTCACCATCTCTCTGATCACAGCTCCGCTGGTTTGACCGACCAGTTTCCCGGCTGCAGCCGGTACCGGCCCGGTTTGACTCGCATCCCCCCGAGTGGCGGTGACACTGCAGGGACACACCGCCGCTGCCCTCCCCAGACACAGAGACCCCGCCCTGACCTGCCGGGGCTGCTCGGGGGTCCCCGCGCCCGGGGCCGAGCGGGCGGCGCCCGCGGGACCCTCCGGGCAGCTCCGGCCTCGGGTTCAGCACCGCGGACAGCGGCGGGGAGGGAGCCGCGCCCCAGGGCCGGGCAGCGGGACCCCGAGACCCCGAGGAGCGGGACCCGGCCGCAGGAGGGTCCGGGGGAGCGGGGGGAGCCCCGAGGGTCCCGGGGAGCTGAGCCCCGCTTCACCGGGGGTCCCGGGGAGCTGAGCCCCGCTTCACCGGGGGTCCCGGGGAGCGGCGCCCCCGCCGCGATGCGGCTCCCCCGGCGGTGGCCGCCGCGGCCCGACCCCGGGCCGGGTGTGTGCCCGCGGCCGCCGCCGCCGCCCCGGCGGAGCTCCCCAGTTCCGGTCACGTTGCCGCCTGTTTACGGGCGGCGGGGCCGGGCCGGGCGAGGCGGGGCCGCCGCAGGCAGCGCGGGCGGCGCGGGAGCCGGCGCGGCCCCGGCGCGGCCCCGGCGCGGCCCGGCCCGGCCCGGCCCGGCCCCGCCGCCCCATGACGCCCAGCGGGCGCCCCTTGGGGCCCCGCCGCTCCCCCCAGGTAAGGCACCGGCCGCGGGCCGCGGGGCGCGGGGCGGGCGGGGTCCCCGGGCGCGGGCCGGCCCCGCACGAGTTGCCCGCAGCGCCGCCGGGTCCGTTCGAGAAGTTGCTTCCCCCGGTACGTGGCCCCGCCGGCGGTCTGTCCCGGCGGGCCCCCGAGCCCTGCCGGGCTCTGTCGATCCCCCCTAGCCCTGCCGGGCTCTGCCGGGCTCTGCCGGCCCCCCCAAACCCTGCCGGGCTCTGCCGGGCCCCCCAGCCCTGCCGGGCCCCCCAAACCCTGCCGAGCCCCCCGAGCCCTGCCGGGCCCCCCAAACCCTGCCGGGCTCTGCCGGGCTCTGCCGGGCTCTGCCGGGCCCCCCGAGCCCTGCCGGACCCCCCAAACCCTGCCCGGCTCTGCCCGGCTCTGCCGCCCGCTGCGGAGCGCGGCGCCGGCCCCGGGCAGTGTCGCTGCCAAGCCCCGGCGTGCGGGCGGCACCGCGGGCTCCCCAGGCGGGAGGAGGATTGGCCCGGAGCGGCGGTGATGGCCCGGTTCCGCTCCCGGAGCAGAGCTGGATCCATAGCGAATTCCCTCGGAGCCGGGAGGAGAAAGCACGGACTTGCCTTCAGCCTCCGCAGCCTCTTGACAAGCGTCACTGGGGCTTTTCCTCAGGCGGTTGTGCTCAGAGAATTGCAAGAAACAATAATTTATAATCATCATCTGTATTGATTTTATCTGTAAATAGATACTGACAGATAATGAATAGCAAACAGCACTCCAAGTGTAATTCTGCCTCTGCTGAGATCAGGGAAGGTTTCCCACTGACTTTTCCAAGGCCACGATTTCACCTCTGGTTTCTATTCCTGGCATCGCCACTGCCTCTGTGACCTTCTGCAAGTTTCTGAGCTTCCTGCTTGCCTGATTTCCCAACATTTAAAGACATACTAGCTTAGCAGGACTGCTGCAGTTCATATTCTTTGAGCTGTAAATACCAAGCACTATGGATTTCTAGTGTCCACCATAGTGTTTATTCCTGCGTATGTTTTAATGTGATGGAGAAGGGGTTGCTGGCAGCCACAGCAGGACAAATTATCGACCTGTTCCTGCAAACCTCATGCCCTCTGACTCCCAGCTAATTTGCCATTTATGGCAAATAATAATCACAGACAGGGGCCAGACCGTGGTGTGAGGGTGTGTGTTCAGAGGTACGTGGATATGCAATACTGCATTCCCCTTTCAGATGCATCACTGGGATGGAGGGTTTTTCTTGGGTCAAAGTTTTGGGATTCTGATTTACATTGAACAGCAGACTTAAGCAGAGTTTTGCCCTGGAAGCAAACTCTCAATCAACCTGTCTGTGCAAAGGAAATCAGCTCACGGTAGACTTGCAACTACATTGGTCATTGTAGCTGCTCCAAGAGCTTGCTTCAGTCATTTTGGTTTGTGAAATAAGAATTTGATAAATTGGGATTAAATTGTAAATCTCACTGGGGTTTTCCACCAGCACTTTGTAAGAAGATCAGGACTCCCAATATGCTTGTGCCAAAGGTCATGGTTGCACAGTGAAAGCACAAGAAGTGCAGAAAAAAATGTGGTTTAGAGGCAGGTGCACAGGAAGGCTCAGCAGTCGAGACCATGCCCACGGTCACTCCACGTGGGGAATTGGAGAGGGCTGAGCCCAGTGCCGCCTCATCAGTTCTGTGCTCAAAATCTTGGGGGATCAGCAAGGGAACCTCATTCCAGCAAAGCTCTCGGTGGTGGAGTAAAGCCCCATGGATGTCCAGCCCCCAAAACTGGAGAGAACTGTTTAACCAGAGCTCTGCACGGAGCAGGGGCCAGCTCAGGCTGTAGGTGTCACCTTTGAATAGAGGCAAACCACACTGCTCACCTGACTGCTGCCTCCTTTGCTGCTGTGTGTGCACCCGTACAACTCTCAGAAGCACAAGGGCACAGAGCATCCTTCAAGCTAAAGAGGACTACTATCACTTACTCTTGGTTTTTGTTATGAATGACATTGTTTTCTAGGTTTGTAACCTCATACGTAGCTCGTCAAAATCACAGAGTACACAGTCACTGTGAGAGCTTCCACCACCAGTTGCCTTGGCATCTTAGAGCTAGTCTGGCAAGGAGAAGTCACAGCTACAGCAGTGAGGGAGGGATCAGAGTGGGGGCACCCAACCGTGTCCCTGTTCACTGCAGTACAACCATCCTTTTGGGAGCCACACTCACCCAGGAGCTGCCACCTCCTGGGGCAGGAGGAGCCTGTGGGAAGAACAGCCCCACTCATCACGCTTTGGCTCCCGTGTCTGTGGCACAGGGTGCAAGTTCCTGCCATGGTTCACTGCACAGGCTTTTGGTCATCACCACTGCACTGCTGTGGGTGTTCTGAAGCCCTCGGCACAGGGAGTTTTGGTGTTGCCAGCTGGGAGCTGCGGTGACCCTGTAAGTGTTCAATCAGCCAGCAGCAGCGGCTAATCCTGATTAACTCCCAACACCGCCCAGGCTCAAACTGTGTGAATGACAGAAGGCACACATCAAACTAAAGGCTCAGGATGCTCCTGCAATCCCACTTGCCTTCAGAAGCATTGGAGGGAGGATGCCAGCTGCTGAGAGTTTGGTTCTGAACCCCCTTGGGGTAAGAGGTGGACACTGCCTCGGTGATGCAAATGCTCATCTACTGCCCTCTGGTAAAGTTAGGGACACTCCAACACTGATGTTACTGAAGCCTCAGGATGAGATTGCATCTTTCTTAACAGCTGTGGCTGTTGCATCATCACCTGTGAGGCAGAGCTGTGTGACCTGCAGAGGGGACAACATGGCCCTCCCACGGGGCTGCAAACGGTGAACAGAAGCAGCCTCAGGTCCCTGGAATCCCTGGAGAGCTCTTCTCCTCACTGCTCTTAGCAACAGCACGACTGTTTCCAGCACTGTCCTCATTTCCAATGAAGGCAGCTCCTACCCTGCTTGCCTCTGTGTCCCACCCCTGCCTTGCTCCATGCCCTTAGTACTGGTGGGAGGTTCATGGCTAAACAAAACAAGGTGCTCGCTCCCCCCTGTGGGGCTTCAGATGTTCCTGCCACAAGCTGAGAGCTGCTCCTCAAGAGAAAACATTAAAGTCATGTTGGACAGGCAAAGCTGATTCAAACCCACTAAGGACTTCCCATTGCAATTCTGGAGACAAACTTCTCTTCCCACATGCACAGGTAAATTATGAAGGGTCTTAGCTTCCAAATTAGAGACAAACAGATCTCAATTCCAGATTTTTTTTTTCTTTGACCTTTTTTGCCGCTTGAAATCTATCAACTATTTTCAAAGGAAAATATTTTCATTGCTTAAAAAAAAAAAAAAAAGAAAAAGCAATTTCCTACTTAAGGGGAGAAGGGAAAGTTCAATGGAAAAATTGCAGCCATTTCTACTAAAGACATTTCTACTAGACAGAACAAAGTGCTTGAAAATAGCAGTATGTGTCCCCTGGGCTTTGACCAACCTACTTTCTGATGTTTCCTGAGATGAGGAACACAACTCCCATCAAGAAGCTCAGCCCACCCCGGCCAGGGCTGGCAGGAGGATGTACCCATGGTATAGTTTGCATTCCTGGTCTCTGGCAGATGCCAAATAACTCTCATAACTCTTGCACTGGCATCGGGACACATGGTCCTCCAAGGAGGACTGCCCTGCCTGGCGGGGCTGGGTTTGACACTTTCCATAAGGACAACTACAGGACAATGCACTTTGGACCGTTTCTTTACCAGCAGGCTGGGTGCTCAGCTGTACCCAACCAGCCTGCACCCCCACCTCATCAAATACAGGAACGTGGGGACCTGACTGTAGAGCTGTCACAGATCTACACAGCCTTTGGCTGGAACAAAGCTTTGACCTTGGGGCACTGCCAAGACCACTTACTGAGGGATTGATCTTAAATGCATTCAGGCTGCAGGAATTGCAAAATGCCCTATGTGACCATGCCAAGGGTGCTGGAACAGTGAGCCACAGTGGTTCTGCAGTTTCTGTAGAGGGAAAACTGGAGTCAGATGTGGGAAGCAGCTGCCCAGGGACAGAATTATGCACTCCATCCCTCAGGCTTGTGGCACAGCATCTCCCCATACAATCATTTAGGCTGGAAAAACCTCTCAGGTCATTGAGTCCAGCCACTCTGCCAGGTTACCTTGATTTGCTGCAGCTTCCCTCCTTCTGTGCTGTGTGTTGGGAGCAAGGACAGATTCCACACACCACAAAATGGTATTTGCTGGCATAAAGGGTTCTTTCAGGGGCTATTTTTACCTCTCTGTGCAGCAGCACAGGTGGGCAGCTTTTGCAGCTGCTTTGCCACGGCCATCGATGACGTGGGGACAGACCCCCAGCCCAGCTCGGCTGCCTGGCACAGCCTGCCAGCAGCTCTCGTCTGCCAGGCAAATTAGCAGGGAAGATGTTCCTTCTTCTGGAAGGCAACATGACTCTCCCAGCCACGCAGTGCTGATCGGGTTAGACAGAGCATATTGTATTTTTCATGTGCTGGGTCGCTTGCTGCAGTTGCTGCTGTGTAATGTGGGGCTTGTCAAGTGAGAGCCAAAATCGTCTCTTGTGCAACTCCTACCTGGGGACAACGAAGAGCAATCCTGTCCCAGATGCATCCTACTCAGTGATAACGTATTTCCTAGGGCCAAATTCAGAACAGACAGGCATGCTATGATGCCAGGGTTCATGCAGCAGGATTTTCTGCCTGTGCAGTCTGAGCAGGCAGGCCAGGAGCCGGCCCCAGAGGCACTGGAAGGTGAGAGGGCTGAGGCCATTCCCTGGGCATCAGCTGGGCAGGGCTGCTTTGCCCACAGTCACATTCCCCGTGGAGAGGGTCGAGGAGGGGAGGCACCACCTGCACCTCTGTGAGGAGCTCTGCCCCTCACAAGGGCTCCGGGGCTGGGGCCTGCAGCCCAGCACACTGCTGTTTGATCACCAGCCACCTCCTCTCCCTGCAGGCCTGGACTGGGAATTTGGTTGCGATGGAGACCGTGTCCCTGGAGCACCAGATCCAGAGCGTGCAGCGGCACATCGCTTTCCTGAAGAAGGAGCAGATGGAGCTGCTCCACGACCTGCACCTGGAGATCCTCCGCTTGCAGAAGCACTGCTCAGGTGAGCGCTGGGGCGGCACGCTGAGTGGGAGCTGGGTGCTCAAGGAGCACCTTGGGCAGGAAGCTGCTGCTGGCAGCCCGGGGTGCGCGCTCGGGCGCTCGCAGCACACGGAGAGGCTGCAGGGCAGGCTGGGGCCCTGCCCGGCCGTGCTGTGGGGTGCACAGCTGTCCCACAGCCCTGCTGCAGCAGTGCCACACTCCCCTCAGACACCCCTGCAGGAGTGATGGCTGCCCTGCCTTCTGCCGCCACTGGAGCTCAATCCAACTTGTGCTGCTGCTCTCATCAATAATTCAGCCAGAGCTAATTACTCCTTGTCTTCCAGCCTCCCATTCTCCCAGGTTCCTGGGAAACAAAGAAATGTCTGCACTGATAAAATTGGCTATTTTTCTCCATCCTTTCTGAGCTTTTGCTGTTCTGTTTCATTGTTTTAATGGTTTCATCTATGGCCTCTTTAGGCAGGCAAGACATTGGGGTTCTCCTGCCTAAATCAAACCTGGGAGATCTGTTCCCATGGCCTGAGCCCACTGCACGGGTGATCTCCCCTTCCCAGCGTGACCCAAGGACAGTCATATCTGACCAGAGGGGTCCTGTCCTCCTGGGTGAGGTGTGTGGTTCTGCCAGGACTGCCAGGCAACCTCTGGTCAGTTTTAAGGAGACCTCCCTGACATTTGAGTGTCATTATCTGAGGGGCTGTTTGCGGGAGGAGAGTAGAGTCTTTAAGTCAGTTTTTCCTCAATGTGGCCCTGTGGAGCCTTGCTTGCTGCCCTGGCACTGTTGTTTCTGGCTTTTTCACTATTCCCTTGGTCTCTCCGAGGTATCCCTGTGGGAAAGGCTCTCTCTCCCACAGAGGTGGTTCTCAGCTGCCCCTCAGGGGTCATGGGGATGGTACTGAAGCAGATCAGCACCAGCACCCTGGCTCCAGCCCAGAAACTTGGACCCCAACCTGTGCATCATCCCTATACTTGCTCAGCAGGATGATTTCTTTGGAAATAGGCAACTGCTTTGGTTTTAATTTGAAATATATCTGAGACTCCAGATGTATTATTTTATCTTCAGAAAAATAGCACAATGGCCATTGATTCCCACCGGGGCAGTCAAGAGTGCTGAACACTTTCCAGAAACTGCATTATGGTCTCAGGTACTTCTGCCTTCTCACTACAGATTTGTTTTCCAAGACAGACAGGCAGAGCAGCCTGAGACAAGCATTGGGTTTCAGAAGGATGGCAGTGATGGGATTAGAGTCAACACAAAAGCAGATTAAAAGAAAAATGTAGGGCAAAGATTAACCGTTTGAACTCATTTTCAGGGGAAAAAATAGCCCCCAAACAGCTGAATGCTGCTGCTACTGCTCTCTTCCTCTGCTCAGGGCTGTTAGTGGTTGTGTGGGCTGTGATAATTCATTCAAAAGGGACTGTCTGCAAGAGTGCAGGGTAAAGTGAACTCCAGAAGGTCCCTGAGCTGACCTTTGTGACCTGGTGCTGTAGCCTGGGGCTAGACAGCAAGCAGGCAAAGGGCAGCAGAGAGGAGGCAGCTTGCTGGGGCTGAGCAGGCAGGTAGGTGCTGCAGCTCCTGAGAGTTGGAAGGGATTTGGAAGTTCCACATTGCCCTGGAGCAGGGCAGCATCCTCCTGCAGGCACATCGTGCTGGGAAGGGGCCGTGCCCGCTTACGTCACCTGCAGAGGCAGCGATCAGCCTGGAGCAGTAAATTTTGCAATGCTTTGGGTGGAAGCTTATGCTTTGGTCTATTTTCAATCCATTGCTCTGCTCTTTTCTTGGTTTACAGCACTGAAAATGGTTCAGCAACTCTTCTAGAAAAATGAAAGGCATTGTCAGAGGAGCAGAGCATCCTGCGGACAATGTCTTGGCCATGAGGCTGCTTAATAACATAGAAATTGCCAGAATTGCCTATTTTTGCTCAGCCTGTGGCTAGTGCTCCAAGATAGCCACACTACCTGGAGGGCTGGGCAGAGATAGCACTGCAGCCACAGTTGTGTCCAGTGCCCCAAAGGGAGCAGAGGAAGACCTGGGGAGCACAGAATGGGTGGGTTGCTCCTCCTCAGTCCTGCTGGATTTCTCTTCCAGAGCTCACCCATGACCTGGAGATGAAAGAGCTGGAGGCCCGCCAACAAGGTAAGAGCACAGCTTTGGGCACAAGGTAAGGGGGAAGAGTGTGGGTGCAGAAGAGCCTGTGGCCAGAGGGGCCCATCAGGGCTGCAGGGAGGGGACAGGGACCTGGCTGAGGGCAGGACGGGGCAGGCAGCGTGCACAGCTGCTGGCAGCAGTAACTGCTGGTGATGCCCGGGAGCCCCGTGGCCGGCAGAGGCTGCTCTGTGAGCAGCCTGGCTCCTCTCTTTCCTCTGTCCCACAGATGAAACTGAAACTCCTCCCTGGCGCTGCCTGGGCACGGTCCCTGGCACCGAGCCCCAGCCTGTGCTCTGTCCTCAGTGCCAGGGCAGCCGGTCCCAGGGTGGGTGTGGGCTGCTCTCACTGGGGCCAGTGGGGTCCTTGCCCTTGGCACCCTGACGCAGTGCCATGGCTGGCTCCATGGGAATTCCCAGCTCCCAGCCCCTTCCATGGAGCCAGGGGTCTCTTCTCTGCACCCGTGGGCATTTCTGGCTGAGGCCCTGGTGCCCAACCCACCAGGTGCCATCGGGGTGTCACCAGCCACAGCGCAGTGAGTGTCACCCATCGTGCCTGCCCATCCTTCAGCCTTTTAGAGCTACACAATCACTTTGCCACATTTATGGGACAGCAACTCATTTACAATGCCATCAAATGATTGCTCTCCTAATGCCGTTCATACAATAATTACTGCCTGCAACCGCCTCCCTAAACCTCATTATAAAGCTGCAGAAACACTGAGGAGCTGAGGCTGTAAGCAGCTGCCAATCACATCATAAAAAGCAGATTATTGCAGAGGATGGGAGCAGGCCGGGGCAGGCCAGGGAGCGCAGGCAGGTGCCAGCCTGCACCCTGCCAAGGGCTGGGTGCTGGAGCAGGCAGCCAGGGCTGGGGTCAGGACTCCTCAGCCCTCCTGCTGCCCACTGGGCTTGGTCCTTGAACCCCAAGCTGCAAACTCCCCAAGCTGCCTGGCCATCCTGCCCCAGGACAGCATTCCCTAGAACTCGCTGGCTTGTCCCAGGGTGGAGGTTCCTTCCCTGCTGAGCGCAGCCCAATTCCTCTGTAATCGGATTAGCATCTCCATCCTGACTAACTAGGCTTTGGAGTCCCACGGCTTGAGGCCAAAAGTCCCTCCAAAGTTGGGCTGATGGTTTCCCTGCACCAATTCCTTTTCTCTTCCAGCCTGCGTGCTCCCCCACACCCTCTGCACACATTCAAAGTCACTTTTAGGGTGAAAAACTACTCACCTAGGGAAATTTTAAACTGCAGCAAGGTAGAGGCAGCAGGTTCCATGGCAACAACATCCTCCACCGACACTGCCTTTTGCTGCCACCCCGCATTTGGGTGTTATACATGGCACCGTGCCAGCGGCCAGTGTTGGGGCTCCTGTGCCTGCGCTGGCAGTGAGCCCGTGCTCGGGCAGCTCACAGGGAGTTCTCTCACAGCTTCCAGCAGCACCCAAGCAGCCTCAATGGCACTGCTGGGACGTGCTGGCACCATGGAGTGGGCAGCAGCCACATCCATGCTGGGGGCAGCAGGGCTGAGCCCCGCTCCCGCTCCTGACCCCTCTGTGCCTTGGCCTACAGACGTCCTGGACCGCGAGCTGGAGGAGAAGTGCCGGGCGATGGAGGCCCAGCTGCAGGAGAAGGAGAAGGACAACCTGGAGCTGCGCAAGGAGCTGCAGCACAAGGAGACGCTGGTGGCTGCGCTGCGCTCCAGCCTCCGCAGCAAGGAGCGCCGGTTCCTGGAGGAGCTGAAGCGCCGGAGCCACCGCGTCACCATCCTGGACACGGAGCTGCAGAAGCAGACGGAGGCGGCCGCCTACCTGTCCCTGCAGCTGCACGCCACGGCCCAGCGGCTGCCGGGCCCGCGGGCGGGCGGGCGGCCGCCCCCCGAGCAGGCCCCGGCCGAGGCGCGGCCCCGCCGCCGCGCCCACAGGGCCCCGGCCCGAAGGCCGCCCGGGGACGGCGCCCGGCGCAGGGACCCCGCGCCCGAGGAGCACGATGCCATGCCCGACCCGGCGCTGTTCCTCTACACGCAGCCCCCGGGCCAGCCCCGCGCCCCGCCCGCCGCCGCCCGGGGCCAGCGGCACCCCCGGCAGCCCCCGCAGGAGCCGGCCAAGGGCGAGCCCAGCAGGCGGCACGGGTCCGGGGCCCACGGAGCCCCCCGAGCCCCGCAGTAGGCGGCGAGGGGA
Source organism: Taeniopygia guttata (assembly GCF_048771995.1). NCBI lineage: Eukaryota > Metazoa > Chordata > Aves > Passeriformes > Estrildidae > Taeniopygia > Taeniopygia guttata. Next base: position 373,430 of record NC_133044.1, read on the forward strand.
CCGGGAAGGGCTGAGCCCGGCGGCACCGGGGCGGGCCGGCCGCGGCTCCTTCCCCGGCCCCGAGAGCGGAGCCGAGAGCGGAGCCCGGCACGCAGCCAGGGACGGTCCCCTCTGCCCGAAAGGGCTCAGCCGGGGATGCTGCCGGCGACGCTGCGGGACAAGGGAGCATCCAGCACCCGGGCTGTGAAGGGGACACGTCCGAGCGCGGAGCTTGAGAGGAAAAACAGAGAAAGAAAGAGAAAGAAAGAGAGAAAGAGAGAAAGAGAGAAAGAGAGAGAGAGAGAAAGAGAGAGAGAGAAAGAAAGAAAGAAAGAAAGAAAGAAAGAAAGAAAGAAAGAAAGAAAGAAAGAAAGAAAGAAAGAAAGAAAGAAAGAAAGAAAGAAAGAAAGAAAGAAAGAAAGAAAGAAAGAAAGAAAGAAAGAAAGAAAGAAAGAAAGAAAGAAAGAAAGAAAGAAAGAAAGAAAGAAAGAAAGAAAGAAAGAAAGAAAGAAAGAAAGAAAAGAAGGAAAGAAAGAGGAAAGAAAGAAAGAAGAGGAAGCATTTTTGAAATGAAATTTTCCTGCTGCTGCTGCTGCCTCAGAGTGGGCAGTGTTGCTTTCCCTGGCCCGGGTGCAGGGGTGGGCGTGCAGCAGCAGCAGGCTGTACAGCACATGGCTCGGCACCATGGGATGAGCCCAGCCCGGCTCCAGCCCTGGCCATCGCCGGCACCGGGCACTGCACAGGGCCCAGGACATCACCAGGAAGGTTCTCCAGAACACAGACAGCTGAATGAGGTCGATCCTGTGGGGGATGGAGGGATCCCCTTCCGCAAGGACAGTGCTGCTGTGCTGGCCAGGCCTGTCCTACGCTCCCCTGTGCAGCGGTTTGGCTGTCTCCAGCACAGATTTCCCCTCATCATGCTCACACACAGGACTCGGACAAGGCAGCTGGAGAGTGCCAAGACTGGCAGTCCTGCTGGACACTCAGTGGCTGCAGCCGGGCTCCATGTGCTGCTGGAGCAAGGCTGCACCCTGTGCCCCCTGCACAGGGCTCTCCTCAGCACCAGCATTTTGGTTCTCACTCACATCCCCAGCCAGGTCTGGGCTTGCTGCTGAGGGCTGAGCAGCCCCCGGTCCTCCCCCATTGCCTCCCATCCTTCTTAGAACAGCGGCGGTACAGCTGCCTTGGCCCCGCTGGGGCAGCCTCGCCCCATTTCCAGCCAAACTCAGTTTTACAATCACTCCCTGGGTGTTGTGAAATAGCGCAGGGAGGAGAGGGCTCAGGCGGCCAGGCAGGGCAAAGGTCACTCTGCCCCGCTGCTGCCGGACCTGTGCCACTCAGGGCAGCTCAAGGAGCAGGTTTTGCCCTGGCATGTGGGCTGCCAGCCTGGCTGGCCCCGCCGGGACCCGGCCCCTGCCTGCAGCCCTGCCAGGCTGGCGGGCAGCAGCCTCCCGCAGGACCCTCACTGCCTGCACGGCTGGTGTGGGCAGGAGGGAGCTGCAGAGTGAGATCAGACCCTGTTTCCTTCCAATTCAGTTTGAAACCTCCTGAAAGACATCACCCTCATAGACTAGCGAGGTTTGGCCTGCCCGCTCTCACCCTCAGTGTGCCCGCGCAGTCAGAGCTGTCTATTTTTGTAGTTCAATATTTATATACTCTATTAAAATGCTTTATGAGATTGACAGCAGCAGTCACCAACCAGCTCTTTGGTAAAAACAAACCCCAAAGCATATGAGCTGCACTAGCAGGGCAGAAATTAGCGGCTTTCATACTTTTTCTTTGGCTGTTATGTGACTAGTCAGGCTTTGGAGGGCTGCTTCCCATCCTTCCTAGACAATCCTGATAGACACAGTATGTTGCATCTTTATTACAAACTTCTTCATGAGATCATGGTGTTCATGACTGAGCATTGAAAAGTGGAGGGAGAAGTATGACCCTTCTCCTGTGTAAATACCTTCCTAGCAATCATCATCCGTAGTGCCTAGTATGTAAATGAAGCAACCCTGTCTGCGCTGCAGGGCCCTTTCCTCTGCACCAGTAATTAGCAGCTTGCTCAAGGAGTTGATCTCATTTCAGTGCCCCATGCAGGTCCCTCCCCAGTGCTCCCGGTGCTGGGCAGGTCTGGAGCCCGGGTGGGCAGCAGAGCCTCCTGCAGTGAGGGGGGTTCCAAAGGGATGGAGAGCGAGCACCCCAGTTCCCTCCTTCATGCCAATGTAATGTGCTTGGAAATTAGTTGTCAGGGCGAGCCCTGCACTTTTCCTTGGGCACATTTGCCTTGGAGCAGGAAGGATCAGCTCTTGCGTGCTGTACCTGCTTCAGTCACTGCTGCTTTTCTTAGGGGGGAGGGAAGCTCTAGAGATACTATATATACACTTATATATATATATATATATACACACACATACATGCACTTGTTTTGAAGGGAAAACACTGTATGATTGTAATAGAAATAATGTTGAGATAAATTATTTTAATCTTTGTATTTATATAAAATGATCAAAGAGATCAAAATGATAAAAAAAAATCAAAAAGACAGTATTCCTATTTTTTACTGAGTAGGCTGCTGGAGCCACCGGGAGCCTGAGAGCCACTGGGGCCCAGGCAGGGCCTGCCCTCACCTCCTGGAGCGGGGGCTCTCATAGACTCCCCCCTCGCACTGTAAGCTTGCCCTTAGCCTGTAAGGAGTAACAGGGACCTGTAGGTGCATTTAATCTGTGCTCTGCACTCCTCGGGAGTCCAAAGGGCGCACGCAGCTTCCACCTGCGCCGCACACCTGAAAGCACAGACTGAGGAGCGCCGCTGCCGCCGCCGATGGAACGGGCAGTGTTTGATGGTGACTTGTAAAGGTTAATGATTAGACTGGACATGGAAGCATAGCAATAACGCTCGGTTGTTAAACAACGTCTTGTGTGTGTAAACCACCACGTGCTGAGAGCTGTCTACAGACTAACAGCCGGGCTCCTCTCCTCTGCACCCCCTTTCGCTCTGTAGCTCTGCAGAGGTGTATGGATTTGATGTGTTTGGTTTGCTAATATCTCTCTTCCTTATTGTCATTATTGTTATATTATTATTATTATCATTATTTTTCCTAATGCTATCTGAGAAAGTGATGTCTCAGATGCACCTTGCAGCAGGTGTGAGGTGAGCAGTGGGTGTGGGAAGATGCACTCGCTGTGGCAGAGCCAGTCCTGGCAACGGGGTGCACGCTCCCCTGGACTTATTTAACCCTGGGCAGATTAGTCAGGAAGTTCTTCTTCTTGACCCTGTTAACTAAAAAGCCATATTTTCTGAATGTGTTTGCTAGGGCTAATCTAAGCACTCCCAGCCGTGTTCTTCCCATCCGCTCTAGGCTCCCAACCTTCCCACTGCTGCCTGGCTCTGTGCTGAGACAGTCTGAACTGGGGCCAGGCCCTGCTGGCTTCCCGAGGGAACTTCTGCGAGTCTCCTGATGGCAGGCAAAGCCAGGCCCACGGCCCAGCTGATGGGTGCTCTTTCCTGAGTGCCCAGGAGCGGTAGCGGTGACACAGGCAGAAACATCCTGCCTGAAGTGGCTGGAGCCAGCAGTGTGAAGGGATTGCTCTGCTTTTCCCAAGTTCTCCCCATAGGAAGGTAAATCAGCAGCACAACAAGGGACTTTCATTTTTGGGGGTTAGGTGAACATTTCAGAGTCCTTGTGCACAGCCTTGTGAAGTGGCTCCTGCTGCCCCAGTGAAGCCACACCATCCTGCCTTTGCTGGAACACCAGCCCTCATGTCCCAGCTCCCTGACGAGCCAGTCTGGCTGCAGTGACGCTGCAGCCGCCTCGCTGCACGCCTGTTCTTGTCACCGTCTTACACTGTCGGCGCCTGGCTGCCAGCAGGACGGGAGAGAACTCCCTTACGCCTCTGGGTTGGCTCATGCAGGTATCTGAGATCTGTGGGTAAGATCAGCAGTGCCGAGTGCCGGCTGGGCGAGCAGCAGGAGCTCGGGACCGATGAGCACAGCAGCTGTGGAGGAGCCACCAGACACCACGGCCAGTTAAAGCACAAGGATCAAAGCACCGTGTCCCCTCGCCGTCAGAGCTGCCCTTTGCTGCCCAGGGCCCCATTTCTGCCTCTGTGTCCTCCTTGCCAGCCCGGGCCCTGCAGGGACGCTGCTGTCCCAGCCCCATGAAGGGATGGTGCCTCTGGGCAGGACACGGAGGGTGACACTCGGTACTGCCACCACATCCAATCCTTCACCTCACCCTCCCCTTCCTCGCACGTTCGGGCAGGAACAGGGGGCGAAGCTGCCGGTGTGTGAGAGGTGCACCCAGCCCACACCCACACGGTGCCTGGCCCTCCCTGGCCAGGGTGCGGTTCTGCCTCCTGGCTCTTCCCCATAGATTCCAGTCATCTCACAGCTTACAAGAAAGCTCCCCTTTCCTGTTGTTGCAATTATCACAGGAATTAGACTATGGGGCCTGGGGAATGCCCCAGACCTTTGCATGTCGGAAGCAGCAGACCCTCTCTGCCCAGAGGCTGTGGGTACAGCTCTGAGCTGCACCCCTCGGCCCCCAGGGACGAGCCCTGCCTGTGTTTCAAGGTCACTGCCACCCCAGTGGGGTGGGGACATCACCTCTGCCTGGCCAGAGCTGTGCTGGAGCCCTGGCAGGGCTCTGGCAGAGAGGTGAGGAGGGCAGCACTTCTGGTCTCAGCTCCCGTGGTCCCAGAGCAGCTCTGGTTTCGTCGGAGCAGAAATATTGTCCTTGGCTGAGTTTGCGAACTCAGTGAGAACAATAAAGGCCTGTGCCTCGTGCTGGGGGGCACCGCCACAGAGGGACAGATGCCAAAGGTTTGACCCTGCTCTGCTTCATTTGAATATTCATTTTGCTACATGTCACCGGTTTTTGCCAGGATGATATTCATGTTGACTTTGCTTTTTAACCAAGTGCTTTTCAGAAGGTGTTAAGACCCAGAGACTAGAGAATGGAGCTGTACTTTAGAAGTTGTTGTAATATGCCTTTTTCTTAATAAAGATACTGAAATCTGCAGGGTGGTACTGTCCTACCCCAGAACGCAGGACCTCCAGCCACAAACCAGAAGCATCTCTGTCTCTGTCCCAGGACTGGCTCCTACCTCACTCCCCCAGAGCTCTTCCACAGCTCTGGGGAGTCCTCAGAGTGACACCCCAGTTCTTACAGGGGGCCTGCAGGTAGATGGGGGCATCATAATCAGATCTGGCATGCCAGGCCAAGGAGGAATGGCTTCCCACTGCCAGAGGGCACGGTTAGATGGGACATCAGGAAGGAATTGTTCCCTGTGAGGCTGGGGAGGGCCTGGCACAGGTTGGCCAGAGAAGCTGTGGCTGTCCCATTCTTGGAAGTGTTCAAGGCCAGATTGGGCAGGACACAGAGAAACGGAAATAACCTCTCCAATCAGTTTGTTTGGTTAGAAAGTTGACATTATCAGCATTGGGTACATGGGGGATTGTTCCACCAACCGTGTATGGCAATTATCAACACTTCTAACAATTGATACATTTTAAAAAACTAAGGAATTAGTGTTCATTGGCTACAGATTTCAGAGTCCTCTTATTAATTAGTATTCTCTATTGGTTAATGATTCCCTTCTTCCCATGCTGATTAATCTTTCTCTTCTTTTGGGTCAGTTGGTTTCTAGCATCAGTGGCCTCTGGGTTGATGGCCACACCCCCACGCCCCCACCCCACCAGAATTACCTTCTGCTCATTTGAAGCTGATTTCAGCATAACCACTGAGTTATTCCTTATCTTGGGAGTCCTGCCAAATGTCCTTGTGGCCCATAAATTCTGCACTCTTTGTGTCCATTCTTAGTGGTTACGTCCTTCCTCCCAAGCTATGCTAACTCCCTCCCCCAGTTCTTAGATCACTGGATCATGTCAAGCACTAAACTTTGTTTTTCTAACACATGGTCATCACTTACAGCTTGCTTGTTAGCTACTATGTGTTTCATGGACTAAATATCCTTTCTTGTTGGTTAGGCTTGAAAGTTACAAAGATCAAACGTTAAAAGAGCATCCTTTCTTAAGAAAGTTTGGTTGGAATTTTTGTTTTGCTTTGGTTGTGTTTTTGTTGTTTTTGTATTGGTTTGGTTGGTTTCTTTAATAGGTAAAAAAATTATTTGTTACAATTAAAGATTTCCCTAATATTTCCCCCCACGGCTGCAGACTCCTGTTTAACAAATACAACCTGTTCGGTACCAAGGGGGCCTGCGGGAAGGGGTCAGAGTGGAACCGGGGTCCCTTCCCTGCCCCGCTCTGTCCTGCTCCACGAACGCCGGGCGCGGTGTGCGGGGCGGCCGGGACGGTACACGCGGGACGGGCACACGCGGGGCGGTACTCGCGGGACGGGCCCACGCGGGACGGGCACACGCGGGACGGCACACGCGGGGCGGAACACGCGGGGCGGAACACGCGGGGCGGAACACGCGGGGCGGCACACGCTGCTCCCCGGCGGCGCACCGTGACCCGGTGTCTCCGGGCGGGGCACCGGCGGCCGGTGGCGTTCCGGGGCTCGGGGCCGCTCCGTTCCCGCGGGCGCGGCCCCTTTAAGGCGCTGCCGGCGCGCGGGGGCTGGCCCCTGGCGGACGCCGTAGCGCGGCGGGGCCGCACCACGTGTGCGGGCGGGCGGGCGGCGCTGTCCTTCGCGGGCCCATGGTCATCCGAGCGGGCGAGATGCCGCCGGCCGCCGTGCCGGCCGCGCAGGGCGCCGAGCAGCAGCACCCGGCACCCCGCCACAGCCGGCCCGCCGACGCGCACCAGCGCCCCGGTAAGGAGCCGGGCCGGGGCCTGCGGCGGGAGCGCGGGCCGGGCTGCGGCGCCGGGGAAGCCCGTGCCGGGGATGCCCGAGCCGGCGGCGCAAACCCGCCGCTGCCCCTCCGGTGCCGGGGCGCTCAGAGCCCGCCGGAAGGGTGGCGGGGGTCCGCGGGAGCGGTGCCGCGCCGGGCAGCCGGGCCGGTTCCGGCGGCTCGTCCTGCCGGGGGCAGCCCGGCGGAGCGGCCCGGGCGCGCCCCGCCGCGGGGCCGTGCGCCCGGCCCGGGGGCTCCGCTCGGCGGCGGGGTCGTGCCGGGGCCCGGCGGCCCCGCGGGAAGGCTCATGGCAGCCCCGAGGCTGCGCTGGCGGCCGAGGCCGGAGGCCGCGGCGGGTCCGGGCCCGGCGGTTCGGGAGCCCGCCCGGGCCGCAGCGGGGCCGGGCCGGGGCCGCGGCCCGGGGCAGCCGCGGGGTCGGGCGGCGCCCCGGGGCCGGGCGGGCCCGTCCCGGCGCAGCGGGAGCCCCGGGCCCGGTGAAGGTCACCTTCACGGGGCCGCTCCACCGCGCGGCCGCGGGGGGGCCCGGGCCCGGCCTGCGGGGAGCGGCCCCGGGGCCCGGAGCCCGTGGGCGACGGCGGCGGGTGCTGCCGGGCCGGGCTGCGGAGCGGAGCTCGCTCCGGCACCGCCTGGCGCTGCCACGGGCGGACGTGCGTGTCCCGGCGGCGCTGGGCAGCGGGGGTGGCACTCCGGGAGCTCGGGCTGCCACTGACATGTTAAATACTCGTGAGCAAGGGCTTTCCTGGGACGGGCAGAGGCTCGTTCGACATCTCAGCTGGAAACTGCAGGTTTAACTCGCCCTTTGCTGGCTGTTCTGGCTCTGTGCGGGAGCCTGCGTGGCTCAGGGACAGTGTGCAGCTCCATGTCCTCGCTGTTCTCAGCGCCAGCTCCCGGGCTGGCACCGACCCTGAGATGCCTGCAGCTGCCCTGGGGTTGCTCAGTGTGATGTTTGTATCTTCAAGAACTTAGGAGCCTGAGCACCATCTCTGCCTAGGCTCTTTTTTTTAGTTCCTAAAGCAAAAGGCACAGAAGCAGCGTGGCTCGTGGCTGGCCTTCGTCCTGAGGCACGTGAATCCCCTGACTGACCCACACGTAGCTTCCATCCCCCACTGGTTTTATGGTATCGAGGTGGATTTTTGAAGTTTGTCACCTAAAGCAAAGTTCACTGGCATTTGGTAGTGGAGCAGGTTGGATGCAGTTCAGGAGTGGGAAGCTCAGTGCTGGTAGCCTCCCCCTCTCACCCCCGTGCTGGATTTTGCAGCAAGCATCACGCCTGTAGTGCCAGCAACCAGGTTAAAAAGTTATGCAGTGTAATCTCTGCCTCTCCAGCCACAATTGATTGCTGAGGGAGGATGGAAGATGGAAAAATCCTTTATGTGATCCAGCAGTGCATGTGGAATCTGAGGAGGAGCAGAGGAAGGTCTCGCCTGGGAGCGGAGTCAGCCCGGCCACCCTGGCATCAGCCTCACCAGCTCTGTTGTTCCCAGTGCTGCGTGTGCCCTGCAGAGCACCCGTGTGGGCAGGCACTGGCTGTGTCTGGGGCAGCTCTCACCCAGTACCTGGAGCTGTGGGCTCCTTGCCGCAGAAACCCCCCCGAGCTGTGCCAGGCACCCGGGCTCAGGTGCTGGGCTCTGTGCCAGGCGTTGAGACTACTCTGACCTTCTGAATGCAGAAACATAAAAGCGTGGGCAGCTGGGGTTTCTGTAACGATTCTGATGGGCACAGTTTTGGGTTGTTACCTTTCCTATCAGCTGGTGTGAGATCAGACAGCCACTGTGTACAGCGTTTCTTGGATTATTTTTATTCCTACAGTCTTCTCTGCCTTAGAACAAGTTTCTCACATACAAGTTTAGCAGTGCTTCTAGCTACTGTAAAATGCCTTTCAACCTTGCCTTGCCCAAATTTGTCTTCTCCTGGCTCAGTCCCTCCGTCCCCAAGCTCCCTGCTTTCAGACACGTCTTCTGTTAGAGTAGCGGAGAATGCAGGTGTTAATTGAAAAACTGCTGTGGAGGCAAGTGTAGCTGTGCATTAGCAACAAGGTCAGAAGGCTGATTCTTAATCTGGGGGTATGCAATCGCTGTCTGTTGCCCAACCTTGGAGGTTCACTGGTGTTTTGGAAAGGACTGAATTGCTGGCAGTCGGGGCTTTTAATACGCAGCTTTAACAGGCTTGGGGGGGACAGTCGGAGGAAAGTTGTGCAAGAGAAATCTGATCACTAGTACAAGGTTAAGAAGAGGAAAGGAGTGTGATAGCACAGCATCTGTATGGCAGGATGAGGGATGGGAACCCGAGGGGATCGTGTTCAGGGCAGTTCTGTCAGTGGGATAAGAGCTGAGCTCCCACTGGAAGCTCTCTGCTCTGCCTGAGCAGCCTTGCTGCTGGGTTTTCCAGCTGAAAAGTGGAAGTAAGTAGGTCAGGAACATGCACTGAGATAAATCCACCTGCAGACTCAGAACTGCCTCGTGCACAGTAAAACCAGCACTGTGTTGCAGAATCCTGTGTTTACCTTCATTGTCTGTACATGACTAAACTTGGCAGCACACTCCTCTTCTGGCACAGCTTCCCAGCACTTGCTTTACTTTCCTGCATTGTGCTCCATTGGTTGTGCTGGAAAGTTGTTATTTCGAGAAGTTTTACAGGTCTGAAGTTCATGCATTTTTAAATTTGCATTTAAGAAGCAATGCCAGTCCTTGGGGCAGTGCTTGGACAGTGTGCCAAAGATGAAAACCAGCACGTGGTTCCTCCTGTGGTGGCAGTGGCTGTCACTTTTGGCAGTAGGTCAGGTTTTTGCCATAGTAGTAAGGCTCTCTCAGGATTAGCTTTTGGTTGGCATGTTTTTCTAAAAAAGCATTTCCTTAGTTTGTCTTTCACATTAAAGAGAAAATCTCTACTACAAGCTGTTGAAGAGGCTGCAGGCTCAGAGAAGTCGTATGTAGTTATGTCCAATGACATAAAACTGCAGGATCATGAATCTTGCCCAGAGCTCCAGCGGGTCGGATTAGCCTGTGACTAGCCCTGCTTCCCAGGCTAGCCAGCCTGCTGCCCTTGGGGTGGGATGAAACTGGGAATGGCAGTGTGGATCCTGGCCGTTCTCAGGCTGTGCTGTGCCGAGTACCCTGCGTGCTCTGTCTTTGCTGTTGGTGTCCCTGCAGCCTGCGAGGTCTCCACAGCCTGGAGGCTCACTGCAGGGTGGGCAGTGGTGCCAGCGGGCTCAGGGCGCTGTGCGAGCTGGGGTGGATCACCCGGTGGTGTCCCTGGCAGAGGGGTTCCTGTGGGGCAGGCACGTGCCCGGGCTGCTGCTTGCAGCACCCTTGCAGAGCTGCGGTCGTGGCCCGAGCGGCTGCGGGCGAGTGGACACGGCTGTGCCACGGGGCAGCCGGAGCTGCTGAGGCCATCACAGCTGCCAGAGCTCCCCTGCAAAACCTGCCCACAGAGCAGCAGGTTGGTTCCCTGCCCTTGCTGTCCCAGGAGCTTTCTCAAACTGAGGTATGCACAAGAGTAAGGCACAGAGACTTGGAGGATTATCAGCTGGTTCTTGGTTTCTGTCTGAAATACAATTCCTTCCGTCGGCTCTCTTGATATTTGAGAAACATGCTCTTCCTGACACAGTTCATGTTTTTGATTGTGCTGGTCTTTGCACTTTGCATTAGTCCTGCTCTTTGCGCCTGGTTTCTGTGATGTTTGAGTTGTGTGTTATTGTAGCAGCATCAACCAGACAGCCAGTTTCAAGGCTAGGTTAATGAAAAGTTTCGGCCAGATGGAAAGTTTACAAATGAGTTTAAATGTAGTTCCCAGATGTAGAGACTGCAGGATAGGTAACTGAGGGTGCCAGATGCAAAGCACAAAGCATTTCAGCAGCTCTGAGTGCCTGAGCCAGCAGCTGCGGGACCCTGTGGATGTCCTGGGGCTTGGCCCTGCCCAGAGCACTGCAGGCTGCAGCCTCACCGTGCTCTGCTCTCTCTCTGGGCCAGTCTCAGTGGTGTGAAGCTGCTGAGAAATAAATGCAGAGCTTGTACCTCTGCCTACAGATCTATTAGAACCAATTTGAGTTTAATGATGGCAGTAGAGCAGCACTAATGTTTCACTGTGGGCTCTTATTAAAAGAAGTCCTTGTTGAACCTAAAGTGGGAAGTTCCTGGGAAGCTGTGGTTTCTGCAGGGAGGCATCTCCACATGTCTCCCATCTTCCCTGACGGGATGTCCTGCAGAAATGTTTTCATTAGGCCATCTCTGGAGCTAATGCCTATTCATTTAGTTAATTTATTTGGATTCATTAAACTATTTATTCAGTTTCATTTATTATTCAGCTAAAATTTAATTTGCATTGCTGTACTGACACCAGCCTTCAAAGGTTAGAGCTAACTTATACACTCTTGTCAGCTTACATACGCATGTGAGCTTGCTTTGGCTGTAGTTAAAGAAATGCAGCTCAGCTTCATGAGACCTGACCAGGTATTTCTAGGAGATTCCTCCTCTTCCCAGAGGTCTCTTCATAAGGAGGAAGAGTTGAAGCTATCAGTACATTTAAAGTCCTTCAAAAATGACAAATCACAAGAAAAACACAGTGCTCATGTGATCTGAAAGTTGGTGCTGGCTCTTGGGACTGAGGGGTACCCAGTGGTGAGGCTCCAGAGCCCCGAGGCCTGTCCTGTGCCAAAGGAGCGATACCTGGATGATGCCAGCGATGGAGGTGAGGGGCCTGTGGCACGGCCTCGCTGGAGGCGAGCAGTGGCCTGCTTGGCCACAACCTCGCCGGCCACCTGGTGCTTGGAGAACGCTCCAGCGCCATAATCCCTGCTTCAGTTGCCATGGTTTTCCTTAAGTAGCACAGAGAGAGGAGAGGTGTTAGGGGATTGCATGTGTGGTTTTGTGGTTTGTGTGTGTTTTATATGGCAGAGTAGCGTGAGAGGAGACAGAATTCGTCTAGAAACTTACTGGTTCACAGCCTGAATGCTTTGTGCTCGCCTGCTTAGTATGGATGGCTGTGCCGGGCCCGGGCGTGCAATAGTAACTGCCCTCGCCTTGAAATTCAATGCATCTCACTTGCTCGGGTTTGGCACAGCGCTCCCGGGCTGCACTGGTGTGGCACTCGAGATGGAGCTATTTATACCCAGCGCGGCCCGGCCGGCATCCCCCGAGTGCCTGGGCAGCCGTGTGAGCCCGGCTGTGCTGCGGGCGGGGAGCAGAGCCGCAGCTGCGGGGCTGCTCCGCGCTGGGGACAGCGTGCAGCGGTGAGGATCCCAGGCTGCACTCTGGGGAAACTGCTGCCAGCCCAGCATCCGATTCTGGTGAGCACAGGGGACGTGGGATCCTGCGTGGAGTCGGCTGCTGGACCCCTGTGTCCGGCCGCGCTGGGGCCCAGCGGGCATTCTCTTTGGAGAAGGCAGCGGAGGGCACAGGCCGCGCGTGGGAGTGTGCCTTGTGGGGGCTTCAGTGTTGGTGTGAAACGCAGCTGACTGTTGTGATCCGGTGCTGCACCAGCCAGCCATGGGAAACGGCCTTTTTGCAAACTGCTGCAGGCAAGTCACCGACCTCCTCTTCCAGCCCCGCAGCTCTGGCTCACCCGACGAGAGGTCGCCCCTCTTGCCCAAGTCTCCCACCAGCTGCGCTGTCTTCCCAGAGATGCCAGAAGCTGCCCAGTGTGCTGGGCTGTATCCAGACATCATCCCCAGTGAGGCACTGACTGGAAGCTTGCAGAAGGGCACTGAATACATCCAAGACCTGTCTGAGAGCAAGGACAAAGAAGGAATGATGACAGTTTGTGATAAGAGCAGTTTGAGACCTGGCGTCGGCGCGGTTGGCCTGCTCCAGCGGACAGAGGCATCCCGTGCAGTGACTGTCCTTCCAGCCGACCTTGGGGACAGGCCGGCAGGGCTGGTTGATCATGCTCAGTCACTTGAGGCCTGCCAGAGCTGTGTGAAACTTGAGGACAGCGGCTTAGCCCACAGATCCTGCCGCCCGGAGGAGCACGTGGCAGCAGCTGACCCTGGAGCACATTCCGCTGGCCAGGGCCACGGCGAGGGGCGAGCAGCCTTAGCCTTGGCTCCAGACAGCGTGCTGAAGTGCAGAGGTCCTGCTCCCTCCCTGGGGAGCCCTGGGACACCGTCCTCTGCTCTGCTGTCAAGTGCGGGGAAAACCCTGCCAGCACCAAGTGCAGTTGTGCTGCCTGTTCCCCCTGGTGAGGCGTCACCTCAGGCTCAGAACACAAGTGCTGGTTGTGTGACAGAGCCTACTGCCTGCCCCAGCACAAGGTCAAGCTGCGGTGCTGATTCCCAGGCCCAGGTTCTGGCCTCAAAGCAGCAGCAGCAGAAGAAGAAGAGGAAGAAAAAGAGGCTTCCTCTCCCAGGTGCTCTGTCCTGCTACATGGAGCCAGCACACCGTATGCCCCTCACAGGGGTGGGTGGCTGCGTGCGCCTGTGGGATGGGGCAGCACAAAGGAGAGGGGAGGGGTGTGGAGGTGATGTTTTAACTTCACAGGTGAAGGAGGAAGGTGGCAAGTTATCCCACCTGGGTGTGTACAACAGAGGGACCTGTCTGTGCCTTGTTCATGTCAGCAAAGCAAACTTAAAGGTGTTTTGCTTGTCTTTTTCTCAGTTCATAAGGTAAATCCCTCTTTTGTTTGTAACTGCGAACGTGGTCCTTGTAAAGGATGGGAGTGGATCTGCCCAGCCCAGTCTGCAGCAGGTTGGGTGGAAGTGTGCAGCTGTGAGGGACCAGCACAGGAAGCCTTTGGTTTCCTTCACCTGTGTGGAGGTGGAGGACAGGCCTGAGCTATGGGGGGGAGCAGGTCCGTCAGCTGTGCTGAGGATGGGATGGGTGTTCCTTCTTTGCCTTCACCTGATGCATTATTGCAGTGCAGTGGGGACAGTGGGCCCCAGCCAGCTGGCCTCTCAAAATGGCACTGGAGCTGATCATAGGAAATGCATTCCAAAAGTTGGTGCTGGTAAAGGTAGGGGAGTTTAGTTTTTAGTTTTGTCCCTCTAGCAATTTCTCCAGTTACTAAATGTAAGGAAGGAAACTCCCCACTAACAGAGCAGTCCCTGCAGACCAGGCTAACTCCCAGCAACACAGTGTTGCTGACTTCTGGATCCAATAATCTTTGAAAAGGATTTGTGTCTGACTTTGGTTCAGAAGATTTGTTAGAACGTCAATCAGTTATTAACCACCTGTTCCCAGGATCTGTGCTGTCTAGCTGTGCGCAGCCAGCAGGTTTTGGGTTCTCAGGTGTGTGCCCTCCCTCACGCCAGGGTCTGTGCAGGGGTGTGCCAATGCCACAGCCTGGCTGTAGCTGGGAAGCGTGATTAAAGCAGGCCCTGTCACCCTGCAGGCTCCGAGATGACACCTAATCTCCCGTCTGATCCTTTGTGCCAGGGTGGGCGGGTGCGGGTCGCTGCAGCGGTGCCCAGCCACGCTCTGCTCTGCGTGTGTGCAGGGATTGCTGCGCTCTGCTCTGCGTGTGTGCAGGGATTGCTGCGCTCTGCTCTGCGTGTGTGCAGGGATTGCTGCGCTCTGCTCTGCATGTGTGCAGGGATTGCTGCGCGCTGCTCTGCATGTGTGCAGGGATTGCTGCGCTCTGCTCTGGGCAGCACTGAACACCGAGGTACAGCCCGGCCGGAGCTCGCAGCCTCTGCACGCTCCGAGCTGCAGCTGGAGTGCAGGAGGAGGGTCCTTGTGGGGCACGGGCACATCCCTGGGAATGGCAGGGGAGACCAGGGGTCACAGCCTTCGGTCGAGACCACAAACCTGCGTGTGGAGGCCGACGTGACCCGGCAGGGATCTCCGTCTGCAGCAGCGAGCAGGGCGGTAAGCGGGAGGAGCGGGTGGAACCGCTTCCCTGTGACTCAGACACCTTCTGTGAGCCACGGCAGCCAGACACGGCTGCCCGCCTGTTTGGGGCTTGAAGGAGAGCAGGGAACAGGAGAGAGGTCTGTGCAGGTGTCGTTAAGGTGTTCCTGTGCCTCCTCCTGCTGTCCCAAGTAGGCTGAAATCCTGTGAAATCCATGAGTGCCCCATGATGTACTCCCCCTGCGCTGGCACTGCCGAGTCGGGCTGCAGCGGGTGGGAGGAAGCGGTGACCCACTTTAAGGCAGGTGGGTGCAGCTCTGCTCCCTCAGGGTCCACAGCAGGTGAGTCAGCACCCAGCAGGCAGCACAGCCTCCAGGCCAGCTTGCACTTCCTTGAAACATCCCCATTCTGTACAGAACCCCTCTGGAAAGCTGTGCCTGGCTCACATCCCAGGGTTAACCGGCTGCACAGCAGATCTTCTCCAGTCCAGACTTAACTTTTGTTTCTGAACTTAAGACTGTGCTGGCTGGAGCTAGATCCTCTAGCATAAGGAGTCATGAAGGTGTTGCCTCTACATGTCTCTTGTCACAAAGTGCAGCACTGTGCTGGCCCTGCCTTCATTCAAGTAAGGAAAAGGGGTGGAAGGTGTGAACATGTATTATTTCTGCAGACTAGGAGGAATATTCTGATTTCTGAAACATTAGCTAGTTTGAGGATCTTGCACCACTGAGCAGTGAAAAGCAGAAGTGTGGTCCTGGCTGATAACTTTCCCTTGTTGTGTTCAGGTTTCCTCTCTCTTGGCTTTGCTGCTGAAGGTGTTTGCTGTTCTGCAGACTGACGTGTGGATGGGTTGCAGTGCCAGCCTTCCTTTGAGCCAAATTCTGTCTCCTTTCTGGCTACCGCAGCAGGAACAGAAGTGATCCTGCCCTGCCTGGATGGGCAGGGGCTGGGCCAAGCCTGGCTGGGGCGCCTGGCAGGTCATCCTGTCTGCAGTGCCGGTAGCCCCAGGTGCAGCATTTCCGTGGTGGCTTGTCTCCGCTCCCTCCAGATCCCCACATGTTCAGGCAGCCCAGGAGTATGGCTGTGCTGGCTGTAGGGTGTGACGAGGGGCTCTCCCCAGCCCTTTGGGCATGGTGTGGTTTTTCTGAAACCACATCTCTCGAGGCACTCTTGCATGGAGCTTTTCTTCCTCCTTTCTAGCATGACAGCAGCTCACTGGAGCCAGAGCCAGTCTCGTCTCGTTTGCCCGTGGCTTCATCTGTCAAAGAAATGAGCAGCAAGTGCTGGGGACATATGCATAGTGACAGGGAACATGAGCAGCAGCTGCTGAGCTGCTGAAGGCAGCCGAGGCTGCGTGAGGTAGCTCTGCTACCTGCTGCCTTTCGGAATGGCGGTGCTCTCATTGCGTTTTTTGCCCTTTCACCATGTCCTAAGTCAGCCCTGACAGTCTTCTCTGAGGGTTTGCTGTTGGCAGTCGTCATCATCTGGGGCAGGGATGTGACCCTTCAGGGATGCTTTTGCAGGGCTTGTTGCTGCAGCCTCATGTTGTGCTCCAGAGGTGTACAGGGGGATGTGGTGCTGCCATCTCTCTTCTGGGTTATTGTGAAGACTGGATGACTTCTCTGGGCTGCGAGAGCAGTTGGGGCTGATGGAGAAGAACTGGCTGTGACAGCTGTAAGTCCTCAAGCCACAGCACTGGTCTAGGAGGTGAGGGAGGCTGAGCTGCCATTTCCTCTGGAGTGGGGACTGGTGCCTTGCTGGGAGGTGAGGATGAGGAGAGACACCTGCCAGCTGGAGCTGGCTGCAGCCTGAAGGCATTGGCCTGGCTTGCAGCTGTCCTGACCCTGTGCAGCCTTTCAGAAGGGCTGTTTCTGCTGCCTGGGAAAGCGCCCCACCTGCACCATCTGTGCTGCCTGCAGGTGGGGGCCAGAGAGCACCAACCTGGAACTGCTGCTGCGTGTGACCTTGGGGTGCAGCCGAGTGTGCTGGGCCAGCCCTGCAGGGAGCACAGCCTGAGGGACACGATGCTCTCTGCAGCACCCACTGCCCCGGGTGTGCGGGCTGGGCTGGTGCCCTTGGGGCACTGGCCTGGCACACTGGGGGCAAGGAGTACTCTGCCATCTCCCAGAGCTGCTATCTGCAGCTCTTTCCACTCTTCCAGCTTCTCCTGGCAGCCCCTTGGTCCTCTTCAGTGTGGTCCCCAGCCTGGTTCTGAGGATGTAGGCTCAGTTTAGGAGACTGGCAGCTTCCTAGATCTTATCTGCTCTCTGATGCTATCCAGCTCATTGGAAAAGAAAACAAACCATTGCAGAGCTGTGAGGTGGGTGCAGAGAGCTCCCCAGCCCTGTGACACATCTGTCTAAACGAGCACTTAAAATGTCGTCACCATTTTCTTGAATAAAAGTGCTTAGGCAAAGCCTCACCCTGGCACCATGGGATCTCTGGAAAGTATTTTGGAAATGCAGAGGGTGGCCAGATGTGGGCAGGGCCGTGGGAGCTGCTGTGTGCCTGTGGTATAACCAGGCTGCCACGTGAGCAGAGCGGTGCTGCCGCTGGCCTCCCTCTCCCTCTGCTCTTTAACGTGTTGGTGCAGAGGTTACAGCTGCCTCCAGGCCGCAAAGCACCACACACCCTTTTTTTGTAATTAAGAGGCTTCTTAAGACAGCTCAGTGTAGTGTACACTGACCCATCCTCCCTGCTGCCCTTCCCTCCCCTTTCTGCACGTGGTTAGTGGAAGATGCAAACACCGCAGGCAAGGGAGAGCACCTTAATTATGCTGTGAGGGAAGGGCCTGGCACACCTCTGTCTAGTGAGCAGCAAGTGCAGAATAAAACCCTGCCTTTTTAGCCCCTGATTAGCTCGGGCTTTGCAGGTCCAAGCCAGTCTCTGCAGCCCATTGGAGAGGGCCTTGTCTAAACCCTTCTCTTCTTGCCCAGAGCACCCGTCTGGCGTGGCACTGATGAATGGCAGCGGCCCGCATGACAGCCTCAAGGGCGAGAAGGATGCCAAGCAGAATGGCCATGAGGAGGCTGACCCGGGAGAAGATGGGAACGACCAGGAGGTCATCGTCATACAGGATACGGGATTTACTGTCAAGATCTGTGCTCCAGGGATAGAGCCCTTTTCCCTGCAGGTACCTGCCCTCACCAGCTGGGGATGGGAGTAGAGGTGGTGGGGAGTATTTGAGCCAGATCCTTTCAGCCAGGCAGGCAGGGAAGGAGGCAGTGCCTGGGAAAGGCCCCTGTTAACCCTCACAGCCTGCACAGTACCTTCAGGCTGCCTGCAGCTCCCTGACCTGTCTATCTTCTGACCAGGACTAGGTGGAGAAGGGGGCAGCAGAGGATGGAAAGTGCAGGAGAGACTGCCTGGCCCGTGCCTTGACAGAAATGAAGGAAGAAGGGATGTGAGCAAGAGGCTGCCTAGCCCAGGCCTGCCTGGGCATTGCAAGGACAGGGAGGGTGCTTTGTTCTGGATCCCAGGTGTGGAGCAAGGGGAAGGAGAACTCGCTGTGGTGTAGCTCCTTGTCCACACAGAGGGGCTTGGCTATGGAGCTGAGCACAGGGAAAATGCCCTTCCCACTTCTGGGCTGTTTTAAAGAAATGTTGTGAAAACGTGATTTCTGGGCCTGACTGAGGAAGGGAAAATCCCTTGCTTGCTCAGCAGTTATGACATGATGCTGCTTCAGGGCAGCCTGGATTTGGTACAGTGACAGGTGCTAGCAGAGCTCAGGGAGCTCAAGCACCGACCTGAAGATCAAGGGAACAATGCAGTCTCCACTTCCCTCTGGATGGAGAGCTCTGCCTCATGTAATGTGGACAGTGACATGCTGCCAGCTCAGGATGGGCTCTGATGGGCCTGGTTCGTGGTCCCATTTAGATTGATACCTCACCAAAAACTATCTGAATGAAGTCTCTCTTAATTTTGAGGAGCGGTATCTGGGATTTAAACCCAGTGGGAAGTTCGTATCTCCCCAAGACTGGCAGAGAGTGCAGCAAAATCCCATCCCCTGTGGAAATAGCTGCATCTCAGACTGGCTTTTTGTCTCTTTTAAATCCCCCTGGCTGTTAGTTTTAATAGGCTAATAATAGCAGGCTGTGTTGTTTACAGCAGCTTATGTAAACTACCCGAGTCCTCTGGGTTTTCCAGCAGTGTCAGTGGTGCTGGAGCAGAGCAGGAGGTGGGGAGCAGCCCCGGTGCTCAGGTGCAGTGGCACAGACACACCAGGCATGGGGAGGAGGAACTGGGCTGTTTTCCATGTGCGGCATTCAAGGTCTCACCACTGGTGTGGTGTGAACAGATAAGGGAAGAGCCCCGCTTCCCCCACTACCTTCTGTTCCTTCACTGCCCTCTGTCACCTCTGTCCCATGACAAGTGCTTGGTGCAGTGCCTGGCTGTTATGTCTCTGGGTGCCAAGCCCTGTGGGGTGGAACTGCGGTGGCTGACCCTGCCAGAGGTGACAGTGCCCTCCCAGCAGGAGCAGAACTGATCTTCCTGGGAAGGGAGGTAGAGTCTGGCTTTCCAAGCCTGCAGAGAGAGGTCAGAGAGGTTTCTGATATTGCAGCTGAGGGGCAGAGTTTGGTAAGAGCATGTGGGAGGGTAAACAATAATTGTCTGGGTTCTTACCTTCTTAAGGTTTCTCCTCAAGAGATGGTGCAAGAAATCCATCAAGTGTTGATGGACCGGGAGGATACCTGCCATCGGACCTGCTTCTCCCTGCAGCTGGATGGCAACGTCCTGGATAACTTTGCTGAGCTGAAGACAATTGAAGGACTGCAGGAGGGCTCGCTGCTGAAAGTGGTGGAAGGCAAGTTCTTTCAGACTTGGGAGGGAATGAGTGAGAGTTTTCTTAGGGAGTGATTTTGGCCACCTGTCAGCTCTTTCCTGTGGTTCCATTTTGAGACCTGTATGCCAAAGGAGTAAGCAACTGTCTAATTCCAGTTTCTTTCCTTGCTTTTTGGTCATCAGAGCCATACACAGTGCGAGAAGCCAGGATACACGTGCGCCACATCCGGGACCTTCTGAAGAGTCTTGACCCATCAGATGCTTTCAATGGTGTGGACTGTAACTCATTGTCCTTCCTGAGTGTCTTCACTGAAGGAGACCTGGGAGGTATGGGTCCAAAAGACTTCTCTGGTGTGGTCAGTGGTTTCATTCCCTGACTCCTTGCTCAATTAAACACACAGTAACAATCAGGTGTCCTGGGTCAGAGTGCAGGAGTGCAGAGAATACTTGGAGTACTTCTGCATCCCTCTTTGAATGATAACTGGGGGAGGGAATGCTGCACTTCTGAGAACTGACTTTATGTCTCTGTCCGTTCTAGACAGTGGAAAACGGAAGAAGAAAGGTACTGAAATGGAACAAATTGACTGCACCCCTCCTGAACATATCCTGCCAGGTAGCAAAGAGAGGCCCCTGTGTGCCCTTCAGCCCCAGAACAGAGACTGGAAGGTAGAGTTCTCCTGTGTCATTGAAACAGCTGCTGGCACATTCCTCACAGCAACCTGGTGGTCAAAGATTGAAAGCTGAGCTGAAGTGGACTTTGGGATTTGCTCTGCTTGGTGCTTAACAAGTGCTGGGATAGCACTGCTTAGCCAAAAGAATAAAGTCCAGGAGCTGGTGTGTAAAACACTGGACATGGAGTCTGGACATGTGCAGAGTGTGGAAGGGCCAGGCTTGCTGGGCTGGGTGGCAGAGAAGGGAAAGCAGCATTCCTCTGCAAAGTCCTGGAGACAGGATCTGCAGGTCACTACAGATTGCCCTTAGCTTTCCCATGCCCTCCCACTCGGATGCTGTTTAGAAGCTGCCATTTGAAAACAAGTACAGCAAGAAATCCATACCCTGTGCAGCCCAAAGGCCCAGGGTGTCTGTTTTCACCCATGTCTCATGGTGTGAAAGGCAAACTGGTGGATTGCAGAGGGCTCAGGAAGCTGTGCTCTGGAGAGCAGGTGCGTTTGTAAGCTCTGTTTCTGGAACCGAGCAAGGGCAGCAGGTAAAAGGGATCTGGCATGTACATTGAGTGACTCTAACTCAAAGAAATTAGTTCCTGCTGACAGGAGTTGCTTCTGTTGTGTTCTGCTGTAGCCTTTGCAGTGCCTAAAGGTTTTGACGATGAGTGGCTGGAACCCTCCACCCGGTAACAGGAAGATGCACGGGGATCTCATGTATTTGTACGTCATCACGGTGGAGGATCGGCACGTCAGTATCACTGCCTCCACGCGGGGATTTTACTTGAACCAGTGAGTAACTGAGAGTCTTCCTGTCTGCCCTGCAGCAGCCAACTGGAAAACAACTCAAAAACAAACAGTTGCAGCTTTTTTTTTTTCCTGTGGCAGAAACAGCCTATATTAATTCGCTGCTCACATGGGTTTGTGGGAGTTGCTATACTGGACTGGGCTGTTCAGACATGCCTGGTACCACTTCTCCATAGTGGCTAAATGCCTGGTGCTTTAGGGAAAGTTTAAACATCCCACAATGTCATCAGCTATTTAGAGCATTTTGAGTTGGGAGGAAATTCCTTCCTGACTATTGCAACTATGATATTTTGCCCTGAAGCAAAAGCACAGCCTGTCAGAACTGCCTGAGCTGGGTGCAGATTTGACTACAAATAATTTCTTTTTTTGTTTTTTTTAATGGTAACTGTGAGAGGCTGTTGTGTCTATGCCTGTTGGAGCGGCTGTGCTGAGGGGATTCTCTGTTAAGCAAAGGCACCTTTGGTGTGTTTGGGAAGTTCTGTGAAATCGGTCCTTCCCAGCTATAAAAATAAAAGCCTCTCTAGATCCTGGGGATGGCTGAAAAAGGTCTAAATTAAAAAACCATCAGGACCAGGTGCAGAGTTACTGGCTGTTTCATTTGGGGAGGCTAGGTCCGGTCCTTGCTGCCCACCTGCCTCTTGGCCCCATGGTCTCTCTCCCACAGGCAAGGGCACATGGTGCAACCTTAGGTACTGTGCATGTATGAAGAGCTCTCAGGCATTTTCCACGTTCCTAGGGTGTGGAAAGTGTCAGGTATGACAATGGCTTTTTACTGTTTGTTTGGTTTTTTTTGGTTTTTT
Organism: Taeniopygia guttata; assembly: GCF_048771995.1. Classification (NCBI taxonomy): domain Eukaryota; kingdom Metazoa; phylum Chordata; class Aves; order Passeriformes; family Estrildidae; genus Taeniopygia; species Taeniopygia guttata. Next base: position 395,047 of record NC_133044.1, read on the forward strand.
TTGTTTTTTTTTTTTCTTGCAGGTCTACTGCATACAACTTCAATCCCAAACCTGCAAACCCTAGTTTTCTCAGTCATTCCTTGGTGGAACTACTTAACCAGATCAGCCCTACCTTCAAAAAAAACTTCTCTGCTCTGCAGAAGAAACGGTAGCAGTGCTTCTTCCTCTCTGGTTCCTTGGGCAGCCCAGTGTGAAGCTGGGGAGGCTGAGCTGGTTCTGGGGAGCTGGATGCCAGTGGTGCAGCAGGGATTGCTCAGTGTCTCTGAGCTCGGGTCATGATGGGTGGTTGGGACATGTGAGTGGAAGCTGCAGGACGACAGAGCACCTGGCTGAACGACAGGCAGCACCCTGAGGATCTCCCTGATCCACAAAAGAGACTGAAGCACAAGTATCAGTGAAAGTAATACAAGAGGGCTTTGTGTAGGCTTACAGTGGTGAGAGGTTGGTTGTTTTAAACATGTCTGTGCATGTTAATATTCTGTAATTTCCTCTAGCTCCTATAATAATGACACAACAATAAGGCATTGTTTGATGCTCCTGTCCTTGCTGCAGGGACCATTTGTTCTGCTCCAGGACAGTGGGTCCTGTGCAAAAGCCTGTCATTCTTCAGAGTCACTTAATGAACTGCCTCGGCTCAGCAGGGTGTGTATTGATAGGCACATTGTGTGGCTTTTGGGAGCTCTGCTCCTGCTTCATTAAGGAGATGAAAGTGACACTAGATGAGGGCTGAAATTAGCAGCAGCCTCCAGCCACCACTGTGACTATCTGGCCATTTAAAAATTGCTGTACTGTGTTGCTTTTTGGGCCAGCAGTAGCTACAGATGAGCCCCCAGCCCCTGCAGAGAGCAGACAAATTACATGAGAAACCTTCAGCAGTGCCTGGGTTTCCACTGTGCGCCACTGTTACATTGAGGCCTGTAGGGACCAGTGTGAAAGCACAGGGAAAATTCTTCTGGAATAGAAAGGATTCTTCCTTCATAAACATCTAATTGTTGTTTCTCCCAAACCAGGGTTCAGAGACACCCCTTTGAGAGGATAGCCACTCCTTTCCAAGTGTACAGCTGGACAGCCCCGCAAGCAGAGCACGCCATGGACTGTGTCCGGGCGGAGGACGCCTACACCTCCAGACTGGGCTATGAGGAGCACATACCTGGACAGGTACTGGGCTTGCTCTGCCTGACGACAATGGCGAGAGTTTTGCTGCCAGCTGTGCTGAGAACAAGTTAACTTGCAAAAAGTAACCTCTGTTATTTGTGGGAGTGTTTTGGTCATCAAAGGAAAGCTTGCAGGAGTCCTTGTTCTTCACGGGGCTCTTGACTACAGGGGCTGTGCTGCTCAGGCTGCAGCTCCATGAGCGCAGAAGTGACTGAGAGGAGCAGCTTCTGCTCTGGTGTTTATAAATTCCATGTGTTTATAAATTCCGTGTCCCTTCTCTGAAGAGTGCCACTGCATAGGAGGTAGACCACTCCCTTGTGCCAGTCAGGCCTGGGATGACTCCTCTGTCTCTGAGCAGACTGCTCCAAATGCTTCAGCTGCAGCTTTCTAGCAAGAGTGGTGCAGGGCAGCAACGGCCAGCCGTGGGCAGCACGTGCCTGCAGTTGCCCACAGCACTGGCTAATGACACCTGCACTGTGCTGCCCCTTTAGTGCCCCTGCACGGGCTGGGCTGATGCAAGATCTGTCCCAAACTGCTGTTGAATGAAGCCCACTCTCGAGGTGTATTCATTCCTGCTGCTAAGTCACTTCCTCTGAGCTCCACAGCAGCCTGAATTCTTCCCCTTCCTCTCCCTTCTCTCCCAAAATGCCTTGTGAAGCAGGAATGCTGCCTTGCCAGCCCCTTCCCACGCAATGTATTGAATCCCACAAGGCTTTCCCTCCCTCTTTCAGACCAGAGACTGGAATGAAGAGCTGCAGACCACACGGGAGCTGCCACGCAAGAACCTGCCTGAGAGGCTGCTGAGAGAACGAGCCATTTTCAAGGTAACTGTGGGATATGCAGGCAGCTCCTCATGCAGCCCCTTCTTTGCTGCCTGTGTTCTGGCTCCTGGGACTTGTACTGAAGCCACTAGCCAAGCTCACAGTAGTAAAAGCCAGCAACCTGCCTGCCTACTGGCTCCTGGGAGGAGAGGAGCAAAGGAAAAATTTGCAGGGAGCTTTGGGAGTGTGGGGGTCCATCCTGACCCCGCTTTCTCTCCATGTGCCTCCAGGTTCACAGTGACTTCACTGCAGCAGCAACACGAGGTGCTATGGCTGTCATTGATGGCAATGTCATGGCCATCAACCCCAGCGAGGAGACCAAGATGCAGATGTTCATCTGGAACAATATTTTCTTCAGCCTGGGCTTTGACGTCCGTGACCACTACAAGGACTTTGGAGGAGATGTTGCTGCTTATGTGGCTCCTACCAATGATCTCAATGGTGTGCGGACCTACAACGCTGTGGATGTGGAAGGGCTGTACACGCTGGGGACTGTTGTGGTGGATTACAGAGGTTACAGGGTGACAGCTCAGTCTATTATTCCTGGCATCTTGGAGCGGGAGCAGGAACAGAGTGTCATCTATGGGTCAATAGACTTTGGCAAGACAGTTGTGTCGCACCCCAAGTACCTGGAGCTGCTGGAGAAGACCAGCAGGCCGCTGAAGATCCAGAAGCACAAAGTTCTCAACGACAAGAATGAGGAGGTGGAGCTGTGCTCCTCAGTAGAGTGCAAAGGCATTATTGGCAATGATGGGCGTCACTACATCCTGGACCTGTTACGCACTTTCCCTCCAGATCTAAACTTCCTGCCTGTTGAAGGGGAGGAGATGCCAGAGGAATGTAAGAAAATGGGGTTCCCCAAGCAGCACAGACACAAGCTTTGCTGTCTCCGTCAAGAGCTTGTTGATGCCTTTGTAGAACACAGGTGAGCAGAGCTCCCCTTTTCCTCCACCTGCAGCTGGTCAGGTCATGGTTCAAGGCAGGACCTTGCTGAACTGTCCTGGGAACATCCCAGCGCAGCTCCCAGAAGTGAGCAGCTAATTGCCCTATTGCTTGGCTGTGTAAATGGCAGTTGTAGGAACTTAATTAACAAGCGGTGAGAACAATAGGGATTTGAACAGGGAGCCAGGGAAAGAGATGGTTTGTGTTTTAGTCTCCAGATCTATTGTTGTTAATTCCTGTCCAAACATTTAGAAGTTCTTCGTTCCCTGCAGGTGTCCTTTCCACTTGATGGCTAGGGAATGGGAAGGATTTATGCTTCTTTTTAAGGCATTCCCAATGTCCTGAAAGTTATGTTTGTTTCTAGAGGCTGGAAAAAATCCTGTGGGCGCTGCTGTAGGCGTGTTTGTGGTGGGATGTTTGGGGCACAGGGTGCTGGCGAGGCAGGGGAGCTCAGGGAGTGGGACACGTTCCAGACGTGTGGTGCTCTGGGGCTCTGCTGCGCTGAATTGCCCTTTCCCTTTGCTGCAGGTATCTCTTATTCATGAAGCTGGCTGCGCTGCAGCTGATGCAGCAGAAAGCCAACAAGCAGGAGAGCTCGGCTGCGCTGGAAAATGGTGCCTGTGCAGAGAATGGCGCCGCAGACAGCGAGAGGCCTGAGTCAGAGGATGGGAAAATAGACGACAGCGTGACTGGGCTTGATCAGGTGAAGGAGCTCGCTGAGACCATCGCGTCTGATGATGGAACAGGTATTGCAGCCTCAGCACCAGCTCCCTGGTGGGCTGGCACTGGTGGGAGCTGCGCCAGGCTGGGGGTGGTTGGGGTGACGGTGCTTAAACAGAACAAGCTCTGGCTGCCTGTCAGTGTTGCCTGGCCCCTTTGTTAGAGCTGCTCGCCCCTGGGGGCAGGGTGAGTGAGGTGTCTGAACCCAGCAAGACCACCAGCCCCTCAAGTCTTCCCTGGGAGCAAGAGCCTGGTCAGGCTGGCCTGGGGAGGGCTGGGGCCAGGCAGGAGGCCAGCAGTGCATGGGCACTTTTGGGAACCCCAGGCTTGGATTTCTGAGAGCGTGTGCTTGGAGGTGGGGACATCCATGGGGTTTTTGGGTCATCTTATGTGCTCTTATTTGGACTTTGCATCCATTCTCCTTTTACAATTGATTGTTTTTATAATGGATTTCTTCAGAATGTGCCATCATTGCTGTTTTTAGTAACAAAACTTAATTTAATAGCTAGGTCTGTCGTTTCCTGACTCCACGTTAATTTGTATTCTGTTTTTCTTCCTGCACCAGTGGATCCCAAAAGCAGAGAAGTGATTCGGAATGCTTGCAAGGCTGTAGGCTCCATTAGTGATACATCATTTGATATTCGATTTAACCCAGATATTTTCTCACCAGGTACGTGTGCCCAGAGCTGGGACCAGCCCTTCAGAGGGTGGCTGTGTCCAGCCAGCTGCAGACACACACTGTGCTGTAGCCAGGACTGTTGCTGGCTTTTGTTTGGCTGGTCAGGGTGCAGGGCTCTGTGTGAAGCACGCAGATGCAGAGGAGAGGAAGCAGCAATGGGTTGCAGAGCTGGAGCTGCCAAGTGCAGGCGGGGAGCATCTCCCACCCCCGGGGGAGGGCTGTGCTGCCGGGAATCCTCCTGTGATCCTCCAGCATCCCAGCCATGAGACCACATGAAAAGAGGCAGAGGGAGGAAAAAAATCAAATTTGATCCTCATGTAGTAGTTTGCACAAAAAATAACACTTGTAGTTGAACGACTGATGTTGAAGAGACCTCAGTGAAGGGCTGGGTTTGTTCTAATAACCTTTCAGTGAGCAGTCACAGTGTCCTTTCACATGCACACATCAGGCACAGGCATCACACATGAATTTCCATTACTTGGAGCCATATTTTTAATTGGGAAATTGAGAAGCTCATAGAGTGTTTCTAGGGGTGAATACTGGGGCAGTGTACAGGCACATTGCAGGAGAATGGCCAAACCATTAAGTCTGAACAGCCCAGCCACTGCCTGAACACAGCAGCCAATGCTCTTCCCATCAAAACATTTATAGTCTGAGATAAGTTTTTGAAGCATCTTTAATTCCAGGGAGACGATTACTCTTAACTTTTTACCTGCTCTTGCTGTGTACTTGGTGGGGAGGGCTTGTTTCTGTGAGTTGCTGTGGTTGATGCTCTTTCTCTTTTCCTCTCCCAGGTGTTCGCTTCCCGGAGTCGAGCAAAGAGGAGGTGCAGGACCAGAAGCAGCTGCTGAAGGATGCTGCTGCCTTCCTGCTGTCGTGCCAGATCCCAGGCTTGGTAAGGAACCCAGAGCCAGTAGTGAGGCTGCCCTCGGAGCAGGCAGTGGCCCTGGTGACCTCTGGGACAGCAGCTTCACCTGAGCAGCTGCAGGCTCTGGCACTGGTGGGGGAGCACAGGGAACAGTGTGAGCATTGCGTGCAAGGCACAAGGGGTTTTCCTTTTCCCATCTTACATCATGGCACAATTTTCTCACCTAAATCCAACAAAAAAAAAATTGGCACTGGTAATTAAAGCTATTGCTAAGAGTTTGGGACAATAGAGACCAATAAGCCATCCTCCTTAGCCCTGGGCACCCTTCACAGCTTATTGTTTTAGCTGACCCTGGCTGTGACTCATCGGTGACTAACAATTTGAAGTGAACTGGGAAATTGTTTTTACTAATAGCAGTCATTAAAAACTCCTTTAGTAAGGCTTAAGCAGTTGGATGTTACCCATGCACCTGGCCACATAAGAAATCCGAGTTTCTCCCTTCCTGGGATGCTTGCTGAGTTGATGGCTAATGCAGCTGTCAGATCAGGCACTGGAACTGGCAGGGGAGAACTCACGAGCTCTACTCCAAGAGGTCCAGGAGTTGTTGGTCTTTTGTTAGGAGAGGGTTTTCCTTGTTGGAAAGTTTTTTCTGAACTCTAAATCCACTAATTCTGTAGTCAGCTGTTCAGTCTTTAAACAAAAAATAAAGTGAGTGAGCCAGAAAAGGGCTCAGTGATTGTTGATTACAAGGTGGTTGATACTCCAGTATATAAACCCAAAACACTGCACAGGCCTGTGTGAGAGCAGGTTGCAGACCAGCTGCTGTAGCAGGTAGTCCTGTGCATATCAGAGAGGAGCTGGTGTTACTCCATGACATGAATTAAACAACTGTTTATCAGCACTGCAGCACAACTTAACATGCAAGTGCCATTTGTCCTTATCAGCTCCATGTGCACAGCTCCACGTACTCTTTTAATTGGAAATGGCAATTAGTTAGTGATTGTGAGGCCCTTAAAGAAGGTTCAGCCTGCTACTTGCACAGGTAGGAGTTGTTTTGCCTCTGCCTCTGAGAGAGTGTAGTGCTGCTCTTTCCCTGCTGAGACAGAGGAGTGAAACTGGCCCCAGTGGCAAGGACCTGGCCCAGACTGGGCTGGCTACTGCAGGTGTCCCCCCTGGCTGTGTTACCATGGTGGTCCCTGGTGTTACAGCAGGTGTTACCCCCCAAAAGAGTCTTGTTTGGGGTCAGTGCCTGCTTTCAGGGCAGCCCTCAGCCCAGGTAACGGGGTGTCTGCAGTGGCATTGGGAATACCTGTCCTGCCTCCTGGTGTGGGGTTTTTTTAAAATATTTTTTAAAATGGAAGTTCTTTCCTTCATGTTTGTCCTCAGTAACTGTACATGTCCTGCAGGTCAAGGACTGCCTGGATCACACAGTGCTCCCGATGGACGGGGCGACCTTGGCTGAGGCCATGCACCAGAGGGGCATCAACATGCGTTACCTGGGCAAGGTGATCAACTTCATCACCAAGACCCCCGGCCACGCACAGCTGGATCACATCTTTGTAAGCATCAGGCTTAACATCAGACAGTTCAAACCACTCTGGCATCATTTGTCCCAGGGAGATTCCCACTTGGCCAGTTGTTCTCTCTGTGTAAAAATAAACAGCTTCAAAAACAGGGGAGGAGGGAGGAGGACCTGTAAGTGGTGGCTGGAGAGGTTTTTATTCCAAATCCTTAATGGATTTCATAATGTTAGGAACTGTATCTTTTGGGGTAGATAATTGCTTCAGGCATTCCCAAATCTAATAGTGAGTAACACAGTTGGATTTTCAGCCATGCATTTTTTTAAGCCTCTAAGACACATCTGGGCTTTGGATCAAACTCTGAAGTGTTGTGAGTGTGGCTGCCCAGGAGCAGGCAGGGGCTGGGCTGTGGCAGCCCCTGAAGCACTGCTGGAGCTGTGCTGAGCTACACCCGTGGTGGAGGTGCCAGGGGCTCCTCACTGGCTCCACGAGGACTGTCAAATGCTCTTGCAGTTCTGTGCTGGAGGGAGAATAGTGTATCTTCTGCAGATCTTGCTAAAAGACCATTTCAAAAGCCCAGTGTATTTTTCCATATTCTTGCCAATGCACTCAGTCTGTTCTTTGTTCCTTTGGGTAGAAAATTGGAATCAGTGAATTGATCACTCGATCAGCCAAACACATCTTCAAGACGTACCTCCAGGTATGACCTGCAATCTGACCTCTTGCCTCGTATGTCCTCCCTAATGACTTTTTCAACAAACAGATCTGTTTGGGGTTCTTTTCTCATTAGGCAGTTCCTGGGGGTTGCATGGCAATGAGAAGTACAAGCTCATTAGCACTGAAATAGGTACAGGCCTGTATGTAAGGGAAAACAAGTTCCCACTTGAAGAAAGCTTTCTCATAGAGCAATCATTCATGCTTTTCCTTCCCAGATCCTCACTCATTATGTTGGAGGCTTTTAAAAGTGAAATCACAGTTTGTTTTCCTTGTAATACTTTTTCCTCTTAAACAGTGTTGCTTTTGCCCTTCTAAGAAGCCTTTTTAATTGGCTCAACACTACATATCCTTGTATGTGTTCAACACTACATAGCCTTAGCAATACACCTGGCTTGGTTCCAGTGCCAAAATCTTCTTTGCACTGTCTGCTTTCTGTCCCAGGTAGCAGCCCAAAATGTATTTGCCTACACTACATTTCTGTGTATAGGCATAGACTTAATCCTGCATTGACGTAACTCTGTGCTAGTGCCACTCGTACATCCTGCCGTCCTGTCCCTCTCGTGGAAGATGCCCCTGTTTGTGTAGGACTGGGTGTGTGTGAGGCTCGGGCTTGGAGCAGTGCTGTGGGGTGGCAGGCGTCTCTCCTGACTGACTCTGGTGTCTCACTGTAGGGTGTGGAGCTGTCAGGTTTATCCGCCGCCATCAGCCACTTCCTCAATTGTTTTCTGAGCTCCTTCCCAAATCCCATTGCCCATCTTCCAGCTGATGAGCTGGTCTCCAAGAAGAAGAACAAGAAAAGGAAAAACAGGAACCTTGGTAATGCTGACAACACTGCATGGGCAAGCATGACCCCTCAGGAGCTATGGAAGAATATTTGTTCAGAAGCAAAGAACTATTTTGATTTCAGTCTTGAATGGTAAGTGGAGCAGGTGACCCTGGCTTGTCCCTGGATTCACCAAATTTCTGTAGCTCTTGTTCATTAACAGGATCTCCCTTTTTTATTTGTTTTCTGATTGAATAAAATTTGTACTGTTGAGGAACTTACACAGATCTTTAATGGAAAGAACTTGGGCAAAGAGTAGGAAGGGGGAAGTGAAATTTTGAATCAGATGAAACCCATGATGCAAAGGCGGCCATGAAAAGCAGAGGAGGAAGGGAAACCTTTCCTAAGGGTACGGAAGGGATCATAAGGTGAGAAGCAGCAGTATAGTCAGAAGATGCTTGTCTATATCAACAGTGATTTAGGCTGAAGGGAGCTTTTGTTCCCGAAAAAGGACAACTGCTCCTGTACATGAGCAGAGATGGGGAATAAGGAAGGGGCACATTGTGAATGCTGAACTGGAAGCACCAATGAAGTGGCCCAAGAGAAAAGCCACGGCTAGTTGCATAAACCAAGTTTTGGCAGTTGGACAGTGATCATCCCCTCATGTCAGGGACTGCTTGGTCCTCACCAAGAGCTGAAGGTACTCAGCCCAAACGCTGCAGTGGGCTTTGAGAACACACGTAGGATTTCTGTAAAAGCACTGCTGTGCTCTATAGGCTTTCACAGACTCTGGGCAAAGTCTGCAGTGTTAGTCCTTGGTTTGGGTTAGCACCTGACTGTACAGGGACCTGTGCCCCAGGTACCCACAATAGAGCAATGGCCTTGAGCAGAAACTCCCCTGAGAGCTGAAGCTTCTGTGTACTTTCTGCAGTGAGAATGCTGACCAAGCAGCTGAAGTATATAATCTACAGAAAATCACCCTGCTCCGTGAAATCTCCCTCAAAACTGGAGTCCAGGTAAGATCCACATCCTCCCTCCTTTGCCATCGTGTTCTGTATTGAGGAATGTTCTGTTCTGTATTGAAGAGTAAGTGCAATGTGTTCTGCAGGCACAGCACGAGCCCCAAAAGGTCTTTGTGGTGTTCATGTTGGAATACAGGTCCCAGCTCTGGGATTTCTAATCCAGTTCTCTCTTAGGGTAAACTTGCTGGCGTGTCCTTTGGAAGAACAGCTAGCCTCACTACAATTGCAGTGCCTTCTCACGCCTCTGTGGGCTGTAGGACAAGAGCTGGATGAGCTCTCCTGTCACAGGTTCAGTGTTGTCACCGCGGTGCCATTTTGCCATGTACAGCTGGTGGTGCACATCTACCTCTGACCACCTTGGAGAGTTCTGTCCTAGGTCGTGGTACAGGAGATGTTTTGACTGTGACTCCACATTCAGAATTTTGCCCCTTTTCTTGCCAAGTGCCTTTGGAAGTGGTAACTGTGCCCTCTACTTTCTTTGGTCCCTCCAGATCCTGCTGAAGGAGTACAACTTTGACAACAGGCACAAGCCCACTTTCACAGAAGAGGATATTCTCAACATCTTCCCTGTAGTGAAGCATGTAAACCCCAAAGCCTCCGATGCTTTCCACTTCTTCCAGAGCGGGCAAGCAAAAGTGCAGCAAGGTACAGACCCCGCGTGGCTCTGCCTCTCAGAATGACCACTGGTAATGGGAAGAGCAGGGCATGTGGGGCATGGCCAGCAGGACACCCCTGCCAGCCCCGGTTTGGTAGAGAATCCTGGTGTCCATCTGGAACACTCCTGCTGTAAAGCCACCAGCAATGAGCAAGGATGGGTCAGGGCAGTGATATCCTTCCCCCAGGACAGTGACCCGTGTCTGTGTATCCCACTGTTGGTCTCACTTCCTGTCTCCAGCAGTGTTAGAGGTTATTTTATATATATATATATACACGGATATACCTTCTTCGCAGGTTTCTTGAAGGAGGGCTGTGAGCTCATCAATGAAGCCTTAAACCTGTTCAACAATGTGTATGGTGCTATGCATGTAGAAATTTGTGCCTGCCTGAGGCTGCTAGCTCGGCTCAACTATATCATGGGAGATTACTCAGAGGTAAGCAGGGGCTCCGAGGAGATCTCCTCAGCACTCTCATTCCTTCCCCATGCTTGCTCAAGCTCACAGCGTGGTGTGACTTGCCCTGGGTTCTGTTCTGTTCTGTTCAGGCCTTAAGCAATCAGCAGAAAGCGGTGCTAATGAGCGAGAGGGTCCTGGGCATCGAACACCCCAACACCATCCAAGAATATGTGAGTATGGGGAGCTGGGGGAGCAGCAGCACCTCAGGGGTCTGGCTGCAGCCTGAGAGCCTTAGTTCATGTCTGCAGCTGGAAAAAATTGCATTTTCCTCTCTTCTGCAGCTTTCTTTCCGGAATTTTCCACTTCATCATGTTTTAAGATCCTGCAAAGTGAAAAGCTGAGTGTGTCCTGCATGCTCACTTATTTGTCCTGCTTAACTTAGGTTTCTAGTGTTTGTCTGATGCATCTTTATTTAGATATATTACTTCTCCCTGCCTTGGCCCTGGGCTTATGTCAAAAACAAAGAGGAAAGAATCTCCCCCAGAACATAGAATATGCAAGCCAGGTTGGAAATATTCTGCGAGGCGTATTAAGAGAAACTGAAATAAACCACGCAGCTTCCTCAGTGCTGTGTCCTCAGGGACACCTCAGTGGGACTATGCATCAGCCAGCAGACTGGACTTTTCAAAGTGATTGAAGTCCTTCAACCAGTGAGGAAGACTTCTTATTCATGTGCAGCTAAGGAAAGGAGTGGACAGGTGAGATTAGTTTCCTTACATTAATGCTGGATCCCTTCTCTTGTCCTAGATGCACCTGGCTCTGTACTGCTTTGCAAACAGCCAACTCTCAACAGCACTGAACCTGCTGTACCGTGCACGCTACCTCATGCTGTTGGTATTTGGGGAGGATCACCCAGAAATGGCACTCTTAGATGTAAGTAATTTGTTTAAGAGTCTTCAAGTTCCTAATCTGTGAGAAACCTCTTGGCCTTTAAGATGCCCACATGATGGCTGTTAAACGTTTAGGCAGTGCTTTTCCTCCCTGGGTCATTACTGGTTGGTGCCATCAGATGAAGGAAAAAAGGAGTTTGACCCTTTTTAGCTGGGAGGGTCAGCCTCTGTGCTGAGCTTTGCACTGGGATACTGCAGATGGCTTTGAGCACCTGTAATCCTTAGGAAAACTCCTCTGTTTATTATGTTCTTGTTGCACTGGCATAAACTGGAGAGTTTGTTACCTGCCTTGTGCCTGGATTGTTTGGGCCAAGCTGCCATGGGGGACGGTGGTCCCTGCTGCAGGGACTGGCCAGGGGTCGCAGCCTTTCTGGCAGTGACACACCTGTGGGGTCCCGCTGCTCACAACGCAGGAACTGCACTGCCAGTGTGTCCTTCCCAATGCCTGCCTCTCTGTACAGAACAACATTGGCCTGGTGCTCCATGGGGTCATGGAGTATGACCTGTCCCTGCGGTTCCTGGAGAACGCCTTGGCCATCAGCTCCAAGTATCACGGCTCCAAGTCTTTGAAGGTTGCACTGAGGTGAGGCAGGGTGGGGTGCTGGGCTGGGTCACTGCTGTCAGAGTGAGCACAGTCACCAAGTACTCACATGGGAGGGTCTGGGCTTGAGAACTGGATATTCACTCTTGTCCCAGAGCCAAGGTCATGGTGCAGTATTCCAGTTTGTTATTTCAAAAGATGAGGATCCATTGTTCTTAAGGTTGATTGGGGGATCTGCTGTGATGCTGCTTGTTAAAAAAAATCTGTCAAGCCTGGTCCCTGTGGACTCTCAGTAGAAAAATGTATGTGGGAAGTAAAGGTTGGAGAGCCTGTAAGGAAATCAACACTGGGAGACAGGGACAGTATGTTAAATGCTCATATTTAATTGTTGCAGCCCTCAGGGAGGGATCTTTGAGAATAATTTAATGTGCTTTTGTCTTTTGCCATAAAATTCTATATTTGAATAAAACCCCCGAGTGGCTTCTGTGTGTTCCCAAGGGAGCTGGGACTGGTGACACCTGTAGGATCTGCTCCCAGTGCCCACTGCTGCAGTGCTGGGTGCCCTCTGTCTTTCAGTGCAGAACTGGTTCTGTCAGTCAGGCATGGCCCACTCCCAGTTCTTGCTGCCACATTGCAGCCATCTGTTCTCCATCAGGCTGCAAATCAACCTGATTAAACACCAGCAAGAGCCTCCCTTGTTTTCTAGTGGCTGATGAATGTGAAGGCTCCAGAGAGTCTTCAGCTGTCCCTCAGTGGCACTGGGATGCTTGGAGAGGCCCATCTCCTCCCACACAGAAACACTGCCAAACCCAGCAATTTCTTTTTCATTCCAGAAGCATCAAGGCCAACAGTCCAAGCCAAGTCAGCTCTCCCAGCTGGTGAAAGCCCAGGGGACTCAGACCTGGCTCTGCCTGAGGGCTGCAGCCTTCCTCTCCAGTTAATAAATCCAGCCCCAGGGTATTCCTATGGATGTGCCTCTCCCTTCAGTTCACTGTTGTGGCCTTCAGCTTTCCTGGCTGCAGGACAAAAGATGCCCAGCTCAGTCTTTACCTCTGTAGGTCACTTCTCAGCATTCCAGCTAAAATCCAACCTAATTAGTGTAGTATTTGAATCCTCAGCTGGGCTGAGAAGTAACTCCTAGGGTGCTCCATTCAGTCTGCTTTGACACTGGTGTTAAGACTTTCAGCCCAGACACTGATGGCACAGTCACGCTCGCTGGAGCACAGAAATGTTTCTTCTTCAGAGAAGTGACTCAGCCCTTTTCCTCCCCTCAGCCACCACTTGGTTGCCCGAGTGTACGAGAGCAAAGCAGAGTTCCGGTCGGCTCTGCAGCATGAGAAGGAAGGCTACACCATCTACAAGAATCAGGTGATGAGTGGCCCCACTGTGCACGTGTGAGCTGTCGCTGCAGGGCCAGAACTGAGCAGTGCCACTGCAAACCAGTGCCCAGCCTGGGCCCTGGGGAGGCCTTTCCAAAAACAGCTCTGAGCGGATGCCAGGGAGTCCTTGTAGGGCCAGGGCAGAATTGCTGCCCTGTGCAGTAACTGCCCACTGCTATGCCAGGGGTCTTTGCTCAGCTTCCTGAAAATGTGTCCATGCTCTGCCCATGGCCGGACAAGCACTTGTGTTGTGGCATGGCCCCACATTCTGGCGGGGCTTGGAAAAAACTGGTCTCTTCTTCCCATGTTTTGTGCCACTAGTCTTTAAATGCCAGCTCCAAACTGGTTTGGTAGTGAGCTCTCAGCCTGGCTGCTCAGTGAAACTCCTGCCCCAGCCCAGAGCTGTCTGAGCACGTCTGCAGCTGCACGGGGTGACTCAGCTGAGCTGGCTGAGGGCACAGCCCAGTGTGGGGAATGCTGGAATACTGGTCCAGGTGGGGGGATGCTGGGCTGCTGCTCCTGGAAGAAGAGCCCAGTGCAGGGAATGCCGCTCACCCAGCAAATATGCTCCCATTTGATGAAAATGTGAAATGTTGATAAGAAGAGTCCCAGAGAAACTGTTTTAGTGGTTTTTGAATGCCAAGGCAGGTAGAATCCATTTTGCTGAGTTCCTGTAGGGATGTTGAGCTGGCAGCACCCAGGTGTGTTCCCTGAGTTGGGTGCCTGCTCTCACTTGTGATGCTGAACCTCTTTTCCCGTTTCCTTCAGCTTGGTGAACACCATGAAAAGACCAAAGAGAGCTCCGAGTACTTGAAATACCTGACGCAGCAAGCAGTCGCTCTGCAGCGCACAATGAACGAGATCTACAAGAATGGCTCCAATGCCAACATCATGCCCCTGAAGGTAGCCCGGAGCACTGGGGAGCGTGCTGTGCCAGCAGCAAGCTGTGTCCAGCTGCTCCTGAGGGACACGGACTGTCAGGAGGGGGTTGTGGTTGTCCCTTCCCAGGAGAAGCCCTTGCTAGGGCAATGGCTCAGACACTGTGTGCTCTCATCTGTGTGGAGGGGGCACGGCACTGCAGGGTGCCTGGGGAGCCAGCGGGGTACAGGGACAGCTCCTGGGGTGAGAGCCTGGCACACCTGCACACAACCCTGCCCTGCTGCTGACTCACTGCCAGGCAGCAGGTTGCTCAACCCAGAAATACTTCAGTTTCCTCATCCTCAGAAATGCTGTCATCTTTCACCAGATGCTTTGTTCTCCTTCCAGGGATGTTGTGGTTGGGGAGGCTGGGCAGGGAGCGCAGAGGGGCTGTCTTACCTTACATGGAGCAGCAATGACTGGCCCTCCTGGGCCAAACCCAGCTGCTCCTGCCTGCCTCCACAACTGGCAGAGTACCCAGCCTGAGCCATGGGCACTCTCCCTGCCAGCAGATTGGGAAAGAAGGTTCCAGCTGCTGGGAGGACAGAGTGGGACAGTGCTCTGTGCGTGGGTGTTCTCCCTGTGGACAACTGGCAACAGACCTGAGGAGTTCATGGCAATGAAGGGAGAACAAGGACCTTGAATCAAATAAATGTCCAGGGAATTGTGGCCAGTGAAGAGGCTCAAACACATAAAAACAGCACTAAAGGGTTTACCCTTGTTAAAATACTTAAAGGAGGGTGGAAAACCCAACACATTTTGGAACTGGCACCATGATGTATTTAACTGAAGTCCTGCAGGGTTCAGCAGGAGCTCCCTGCAGGAACTGGTGGGAAGCTCTAGATGGTGCTTTCCAGCTTAGGATATACAGAGGTAGATAATGTAAATGATGCCATTTTCTCAACCATTGGCAAAGGGATGTGCTTAGCACTTCAGAGTCCTCTCTAGGTTGCTAAAACTTCTTTTCCCTTGTGATGTAGTTCACAGCTCCCAGTATGGCCAGTGTCCTGGAGCAGCTGAACATTATCAATGGAATTCTCTTCATTCCACTAAGGTACAGTGATTCTTCTGGGTTATGCCTTTAGAAACCAAGTCTGTATTGTCTTAGTTCACAAGAGAGCAGAAACCAGCTCCCCAGGATTTGTTTGTTTTAGCCAAGATCCCAATTCAGGCCTTGATTAGCATCATCAAGACGTGCAAGCAGCAGGACTATTAGATTTTTTAAAATTATTAATAGCTTTTATACTTCTAGTTGAAAATTGAGCCAAGACTGTTGTTCTAAGGCTGCAAATAATCACTGGTGGTAAAAATGCAGCATCAGCAGCTGGAGGCTGCCTGGCCACCAGAGAGATGAACTCCTTGCTCTGCCCAGCCCCACTGAGGGAGCAGATTCCAGTGCCTCTTCAAACCCAGCCTGGGTCCTGGCTGTGCTCAGGCATGGCTGAGCTGTGGGGGAGGGAGGTGCAAGCAGTGTTCCCCCATTGAACATGACCTGGTCCTGGTGCTTCACCATTCCCACAGCCAGTCTAATGTCTGCTCCCCTTCCTGCTTTCCCCTTCAGCCAAAAAGACTTGGAGAACCTTAAAGCTGAGGTGCAGCGACGCCAGCAGCTCCAGGAAAGCATGAAAAGTGGGGAACAGCTGGAAGCAGAGGACAAAGCTGTGGAGGAGAAAGAGGCTGAGCCGAGCATGCCTTCTGCTGCCATCCCCTTAACACAGAGCTCTGCTTAACATGTACCTCGCTTAAAAAAAAAAAAGTTTAAACCACCCTTTTCTGAATCTGGCCCAGGGCCTTAGCTGCCCTCGGAGCAGCTCCTCCTTTTTGACAATGTTATTGCACTGGTACAATTAATACACAATGCAAAGAACTAATCTGAGCAATGTAATCTGTCTGCCCAAGCTTGTGTCTGCCACGCGAGGGGAAGTGGCCGGAGGCAGCACAGACCCGTCCTGGCGCGCGGGGCCCTCCTGCCGTGTGTGTGTCCGTGTCGTGTGTGTGCGCAGCAGTTATTTCTACTTTGTACATATGAATTCCAAATGAACTGTCTGGAGGAATGTAACATTTCTCAGGTCATTTTTATGTTGACTAAGGACACTGCTTTGCTAAACCAGTAAAGAACCAGCCCCATCTCTGCTCCACGTTCTTGTAAAACGTGGATTCCAAGCCAAAAGATTGATTTCCCCCCAGTCACTATTCAAGCTTGGGCTGAGAACAGCCTTATTTGTCACTGAGATGACTGAAGCCTGTGACACGTGGAAGTGGGGGATGTACAGCATTTTCTACATCAGGATATAGCCATGGGATCCCTTTAAACATTTTTTTCTATGTTTGGTTGGCAGTTTGGCAATTCAGTGGGGTTTTGTAACATTCACATTCTAATTTTCAAGGTAAAGAGATAGATATATATATATATAGATATATATATATAGATATATTATATTCACTGTTCCACCTCTGCCTCTGCTTGCAGTTGAATAACTTGGGATATTGTATCCAAAGAGTGAGGGTTTGATCTTTAAAAAAGCGCACAAACTTCCATTGCAGTGGAAACCCCAGTGCCTCAGTGAGGTGGGAATGCAGCAAATGAAGGCTGAGCTAAGGGGAGTGAGGAGGGAAGCACAGCCCTATTTAAGAGTAGGGGAGAGGGGAAGAAAATTCAGAAATAGAGGCCTGGTGTCATTTGCAACAGGAGCTGTTGACACAGAGCTGAGGGCCCTGAACCTGATGGAATCACAACCAGAAAGTACCAGGTTTTGGGGAAGGGGTTTAAATAAAAGCTGAAGTTCCCCCAGTACTGAAACCTCTGGCAAAGACCTTTGTCTCTGGCATTTTTGCACACTGGTTTTGGGACTGGTGCTGGGAGCTGCCATTGCTGGCAATGGACGGTACTGAATGGCAAGTGCCACTAAAGAAATCCCCCTCTCCCCTCCCACACACAGCCTGTGGGGTTGTCACTGTCCTCAAGCAGGTAAGATGTGGCTGCTGCAGGCCCTGGGATGCCGACAGAGCTGAATGTCCCAAGCAGATCAAGCTGTGGAAGAAGGGTGGGCTGGCCGCAGCCCCGGCTCCCAGCCTCTCCCTCCCTTGCGTTGTCTGTCCTGGATCGTGCCCCGTGCTAATCCGCGCTGCTTCTTTTACTGACCCTTGGAGCCAAGTGCTGTCCCTGTGCTCTGTACCCTCGGTTTCCTGTCTGACCCTACAGGTATTTGTAACTCGGGGCTGGGCGGGGGGGAAGGAGGGAGCAGCCTCTGAGGTGTTGGAGGCAACAAAGCAGAGTCTTCACTGCAAATGAACTTGCTCCTGTTAGAAAAATTCTAAATTTCCTGGAAAGCAATCAATAAATGTCTACAGTGCATCTTTCCTACAAGATTTTTCTTTTACTAGTGTCTTACAGTCCATTAAAAGCTTTTTAAACTCTTGCAGGTATTTTTTTGGTTTCTTTACTGTTCGGTGCAAAGTGTTGGTACCAGCACTGGAGCCACCTCTCCTGTTCCTTTGAGCGGGAGCAGGGGGAGAGAACAGCACCAGCTGACCCACAGGCTTTAAAAGCTGTAAATCAGTACCAGAGTCACAAACCCAGCCCAGAGGGGGTAGGACCCACAATCTCTGCTGTCTGAATCCATCTGTGCTCAGGGAGAGGAGTCACTTTGCCCTGTCATCCCAGGGGAGATGTGGGAGCAGGGACACAGCTTTGTGGATGTTGTACCCATGTGAAATGAAGCTGAAGGAGACAAGTCCTAGCTACTGAGGCTCCACAGCTGAGCAGCTCCAAAGGCAATGCAGGCTGGTAAATAACTGCCAGCATCTGTCTGTACCTCACTAGCTCTTTTGGGTTCTGGGGGTTCTCATTACTCTGCATGAGCAACAGCTCACCCAGCTAAGGGGGAAAATTAAATTTAACTGCCCATACTGTTCTTCTCAACTCACACCCGAACCTGCCTTGTGCCCCCTGTGAAACGTACTGCTTGTGGACATACAAAGCTTTCCTTTCAACCCTTACTCCAAAAACCACTTCTGTGCCACCCTGTCACCCCATCCGGGACAGCCCATGCACACACTGGCTCTGGCAGAGCCCAGACTCAGATTTTTTCCCAAATGCAAGTGGGTCTCATCCAAATGTCCATCCTGTGTCTGTTCCCACTGCAAAGTACCACCCTACCAGCTGCTTCCACAGACCTCAGCTGGTGGGAGTGCCCTTTCATTCTCTCCCCATATCAAGCCATGAGCACATCCATGCTCTTCCATTATGAAGATGTGCCCATTTCAGTTCCAGCCACTGACACATCTCTAAACAGTACTTGAGGCAATTAGGGCCAAATCACAGGGAATTAAACCAAAGCACACATAGGCACAAGACTCCACCAGCAGAACAGATGTTGCCAGAACCACGCAGTGCCTTCAGCTTTCGAGGCAGCCAGCTCCCCTGTGCCGCCCCAGAGCCGAGAGTGATCGCGCTCAGCCACCACCCTCAGCTCCAACACCCAGTGAGGAGCAGTGAACGAACGGCAGCTCCTGTCTGCAGAGCAGAGAGAGGGTCATGATAAGGGAAAATCCCACCAAACCCAACCCGTTCAGGGCTGGCTTGTGCCAGGCGCAGGGACAAGGCTCTCCTCCCCACCTTGGGTCCAGCTTAGCCCTCCAGAACATTTCCTGCAGCACCTCATTGCATCGGATCAAACAACGAAACCTCTCGCTACTCCAGCTGCCATGAACCAGCTCAAACCTGCAGCCTCAGGTGAGCACAAGTTAAATTTAAATCAGAGCAAGGGCAAAGCAGGTGGGAGCAAAATCTGAGGGTGAAACACCAATAGCTTTTTTCAAAATAGTTTTAATTCTCCCATCCAAGGAAACAAAACCACATCTAGTTTTATATGCATTTAATAGTTTACCAATTGGTACAATAAGATTTTTTTAATATGCAGAAAACATGAATAAATTTTGTTTTACACAGTCTGAGAGCAACAAATCTTACTGTAAAACACAGAGCAGTATTATATACATTCCTTTACCAATTTTTCTTTAATTGTGTCAATAGCTTCAGTTAACTCCTACAGCCTGGGAACTGTTCTCTCCAATTGCAACCTCTAACAGCGCTCAAACAAACATCTGACATTTGCCTTCACCTCGATGTCGGGATCGACTCTAAAGCGTGAGGATTTTGCTAACTTCTCTTCAGAATGAACTCGGGGAAGCCTGAGGGACAGGCAGGACAGGAAAGCAGCTACTTACATGACACAGTGGAAAGATAAAAAGGCCAGTAAACGCCAGTTGTGACTTGCAAATCCAACGCGACCCCCCCGCCCCACTCCCCCCCGTCCATCCCACCCCTCTATGCACGTGCTCTTGCTACAGGACTCTCGGTATTGATTTAATACACGGACGTTATATACAGCTGGACACAACAGCTCACTCCAAGGGCGCTTTTCCTTCACTCAACTCGGCATTTGTAATATTCAAATCATTAAAGGATTACCAAGCCACCACTGTCTACAAAAACAAAGTATTTCTCCTTTTAAACAGCTCTCCGGGGAGTCAGGAGCTGTCTAAAGAGTGATTTCTGAGGCAGTTCACATGGACAGGAAGCGGCAGAGGAGAGGCAGGGACCCCATGCCCATAGTCCCCACTCACCAGCAACCCAGGGGTTGTTTTCCTTTCCTCAGTGTCCTGGGCACACATTGGTCACACCACACACAAAAGCAGGATGTGTTTGTTTCACCTTCTAAAGTGCAAGATAGTATAAAACATCAACCTCCAGCTTCTACCTAAACCACCAAAAACGTTGCACTTTCTGGCGTGTGTGGTGTGCCGCAGGCTAGGCTGAGCCCAGGGATCTGCAGTGGCTCTGGGGACAGGCCAGAGCTGGGTCCTGGCACTGCTGCCAGGTTTAGTCAGGAAGTGCCAAAGCACCAGTGAACCTCTCGCCCCCTCCAAAGCATTGAGCTCATTCCTGACCCATTAACCTCGCTGCTGCAGGTCTGACTGCAGCAAAGGCACAGCACAAGCTGACAGTAACAGTGGGGACGGTTCCACAGCACGTCCCAGTGTCCCCCTCACTCCCATGCCTGTGGTCTGGCTCCCTTCCAAGCAGGGCTTCAGCTTTGGTCCGGTCGGGACCATCCCTGAGATCATTCCCTGCTGCCCCAGAAGGCTCACTCTGCACAGGAGCAGTGCTGAGTCTCACACAGCAGTGACACTCACTGGGGCTGGGTGTCCTGCTAAATGCTTCTTTGCTACAGGGAAAAAATGCAGTAGACAACTTCCACATCACAGGTACCTTTAATTTCTCATTCAGGTTTTGAGTTATGTACATGAGGGTGGTTTACTTTAGGCTTAAATAAAGTTTCTAGGTCCTACCAGGAATTAAACAGATGTTATTACTTTACAGTTGCAGATGCATGGAGGGATTAAGATGCACTACTTGTGTATCTGGAGTTCTCCAATAGGACAAAAAGCAGCAAATTTTTCCAGTCCAAGAAGCTAACGAACAAAACAGACTTTATTCGTGCATGCTTATGCAGCAACACACACTGAGAATGACAGAAACCACTGGATTTAAGAGATTAGCCCAGATCTTAAACTGGCTTTGAAAACCCCCACATCAGAACCCCGCTTTCTCCACCGCTGCCCCGAGGGTCCCACACCCCAATCCAGTTCCTCCCACAGAACAAAGGGTCCTTCTGGGCTGACTGTGGAAGTTTCCCCCTCACCAGTGCAGCGTGCTCACCCTCCAGCCCACCCTATGCTGGTCAGGGACTCTCAGCTTTAAAAGGGACATTTTAAAAGCCATGGACCAAAGGAATAAAATAAAGTACAAATTCACCTGTTAAAACATCAGCCCGGAACTTCATTGTATTGTCAATTTTAAAGTTGATTTTTAAAAACACCTGGTTAGTTTGATAAGTATTGTAATTATTGGTTATCTACAGTGGAATCTGTCACAAAAATGCTGATTAAAATATTAATTTATAATATTTTCATTAATTTCAGGTCAAAATATGTAACTTTAGGGATATGCAAATTAAAAATTGTGTACACCAAACAACATAAATACTAATAACTGAGCTGGGCTGGTTTTGCTGATAGGATTTGGGTCTGGTTTTAATGTTTATCATCATTCCCACAGATGGGTGTGGGCTTTGTTCATGGCATCTTTCTTTTAGAAGCCTGCATGGATCTGACCTGCCATTGTCAAGATACTCAGTGCTTCCTTTAAAGCATTTCAGTGCTGCAGCCCAAGGTTTTTCTCCACTTGCAAACCCCAGGATGTTTTTATTGGAGCCACATTGCCAAGGTGAGGATCACCTCATTGTCCAAGGAGGCACTAAGGAAAGCAAAACACTTTTGTATACTCCAATTTCCTGCCAGTGAATGAGGGAAGTATCCTTTGATCCTGCTGTGTAAATAGGAATTGCACATCTCTAACAAACATGGAAAGCAAACAGCAAGTTGGACCATGGCAGTCATTTGGGAGAGGAAGCTCTACTGGAAACTGGATCACTAAACTCTAGTGGGATGGACAACTCCTCCTGGAAGTTCATCTAGCATTAAAAAAAAACCAAAAAAAACCAAACAAAAACCATTTAAACTTAGTTTAACAGCACAGCTTAACCATTGAATGACCAAATAAAAAATAAATACATTTATCACATCAGCTGCGACTAAGATTTGTTGTCTTATTTCAGGTTTACAGTCAGTTCTATAAATATACCAACCCTTGCGTGATAGGAGGCCAAAACAAATGTTTTCTGTTGATTTGGCAAATGTTTCATGACAAATATTCCAGAGTTTAATTAATTTCCATTAATTACATATAAGGTTCAGAAAATTCTGAATTGCAGCCTTATTATCTAGTATTCTTAGAGAAGATTTATTAAGCACACTTAAGTGATGTTACATAGATACACATTTCTGAAAGAGCCCTACAAAACTTTTCCCAAATGAGGTCACCAATTCAGGCACCAACAGACAGCAGAAAGAAAAACAGGTATAATTATCCGACATTACGACACTGCCAACTATTCAGTTAAGTGCCCTATTCCAATCATCCCACTTCTGCCTTCTCAGGTCTGATGTGACCAATGCCAGCCCATGTTCTTAAACCTATGGTACTTCTAGACAACGTATGTAAATTTACAGTATACAATTTGGATTCACCATGCATGAATACTTTGTGTGTAACATTTAATAAGCTCAATCTACATCCAGAATAATTTACATGAAAGGACAATATTTATTTAAACAGAGCTCAATGGGTAACCATGGTATCTGAGTGCATCCAGAGGAAAGGGGGTCACTGTGAACTCCATCAGCGGCACTCCCACACTTTTACTGTTTGATCTACACTCCCAGTCACCACGTACGGGGCTGTCTTGTGGAAATCTGCCAGGAGACAAAAGCTCACGTTACCAGTGAACCCAAACTTCAGCACTTCCTACTCTCACTGAAGGGCACTACTTTTTCAAAACAATTCTGACAGCTCAAAGGCTAAACTCTAAAGCTCCTGGCAGTACTTTCGTAGCCAAACTCTCTCATGCTGTTATCAAGATCGGTAACAAAAACCAGGAATGTCCAGAATTCAAAGTAACTCTTTTCTGACTGCTGTGCACACCCTTCTATTCCTTTTGCTGGGCAAGCACTGACACTAGAGCCCTCCCCACATGCCTGCACGTGCTGGTGACAGGTTCCAGAACTCCCTGTCAGTTAACATTCTTATCCATGTGCAACACTGGCAGCAGAAGTGGAAAAACCCAGCACGCTCCAACTCTACAATTCACATGGCTAGGGGGTTTGACTAGAAACTGGAGTTAATTTCTAGTTCATTTCTTCTACAGAGAGTGCCACTAGGACCCCAAGGTGAATGCCAGCCTGGTGTTCAGCTGCAGCCAGTGGGGAAGCAGCAGCTCTGGATTTGGGATCAATACGTACCCAAAGAGGTAACAAAGTGTTCGTGCGCGTTGAGGGTTTTCATGCATCGCTTGTTCTTGAAGTCCCAGACACGGAGAGTCTTGTCATCAGCACAGCTCAAAATAAACTTTCCCCCAGAATGGAACAGGACGCCACGTACCCAGTTATCATGGCCCACCTTGTGCACAAGGAGAGATCAGTGAGCAGGCTGAGAGCTGAGCATCCCACACCTCACTACGGCACACTGAGGGACCCCTGCAAGGACAGCGCTGAGCCCTCTCAGAACTCACAGCTTATCTCCAGTTTCTATTATTACACTTCTATCAGTCCTCCCAACAATGCAAGTTCCTGTACTCAGCAGCAAACAAACAGCAGTCCTCAAGTGATCTGCACAAGTTCTGCTCTCCACCCCAGCACCACCACCCAGTCCAGCCAGAATCAGAGCTGGGAACAGCAGGCTATGGCCCGCGAGAAGTCCCGCACGTGGCAACAACATGGTATTTCACAGAAGTCACAATTCAGATAATTGCCAGCATTTCTGTAAACAAACCAAGCTACTCATCACAGAACCTACACCACAGTACTGCATTCATACTATGATGATTTTGGAGACTGTCAGTATTTCTTAGCAACAACGAGATCTGAACCATAGAAGCCATTAAAACTGTATTTCCAGCATTTGCATTATTATAACTCTGGCTTCTCTTGAAAACATGACATGCAAGATAATACATTTCATTAAAACTGGCTGTACACATGCAGCTATGACTGCCAGAAAAAACACCAATGGACTTACAAGTGTCATAAGGCACATGCCAGTGCTAATGTCCCACATCTTAATGGTCTTGTCTCTGGATCCAGACAGCAGAAAAGGCCCAGGCTTGCCACTCTTCTTAGTCTACAGAAAATTATTTTTTAAGTTATGGTACACACAGGATGGAAGTGTCAAGAGGAGAATGAAGCAGATCCCTTCCCAATGATATTGTTTAGTACCAAAATCAGATCATAAAACAGCTCACAGCAAGTAAACCCACACTGACAAAGCTCGGTCACAGGCACTGGTACTAATACTAGGAGAATTACACAATCTGTTAAAAGAAACGGTTGTTTGTCCTGCTGATTCCACACACCAAGTAACACTTTGAATACACACTTGCCTACTGCAAGACATCCTCTGTTAACAGCAGACATCTCAAGTGCCACATCTCGGGATGAGGATGCAGCTCACACATACCTTTGTGTTCACATTCTTCATAAAGTGCAACGAAGCAGGGTTAGGAATTTCTGAAAGCTTCCTACTGTGAAGCGATTTCTGTGCGTGTTGGTGCACGGTGCCCACGCCGAGCCCTCACCTGCCCCAGGTGCGCAGGGAGGGCGCTCCCCCGGGCTGTGCCCCATCCCACCAGCAGGGGGCAGCGCAGCCCCGCTGCAGAGCCCACACGGCCGCAGGAAGGACGCACGCACTTTGGTCTTAATTACTTACAATTAAAACATTATAATGGCCTTTGGAGGCAGAGGGCGAAACAGCAATGCCAGGTGGGGGGCCTGACTAGAAACTGGAGCTTATTTCTATTTCCTTTTCTCTACACTTTAACACCCTTAGAACGAAAATTTCTTCTGGCCTTTAGGCCTTTCTTGAGGCTCACTAGAAGAGGTATCGGTGATCACACAAACTGTTATTCATTTTAGTTAAGGAATGCTTTCAGCCATCAGTAGCTGTACAGTAAATCACAGCAATCGGTGCTTGACTCCAGCACAGTGCACACTGCACCCAAGGCAGCTTCATTCTGCATTCCTGACTGGCTCCTTCCCCCCTCTATCTTCCAATTGCTAAGCATCCTTATAATCTTTACATTCTGCCAGAGAAGCTGCTTTACACATTTCTTTGCTGCAATACAAGACAGTGGTCCCACTCTCACCCCTCCCTGAAGAGAGCATCTCCCTGAATTGCACTTTCACTAGTGCAAGGATAGGTCCTAAACACAAAAGCTGGATCCTGGGAAGCCAAGATGGGGCTTAACTGCACACCAAGATACTTGGACAAAAGTACTCATACACCTGCTGTACCTGCCACGCCTTTGAGCCCAAAGCTCAGTGGCTGTCAGTGCTACCCAGAGCACGGACAAAAATCTCCCTGTGAGTGCCTGTGTAACAGCCAAGGAATGTTACCTCTGATCCTGTAGCTTCTGATATGGTGGAGTAGGAGCTCTCGGGAGCCCAGGAAATGCACTCTACCACATGCTCGTGCTCTCGGAGCTCAGCTTTGCATTCCTTTGTCGCTACCACCCACACGCGCACCGTCTGGTCGTTGGAGCAGCTGGCAATCAAGGTGCCGTCCTGGTTGGGCCGCACCATGCGCACCCATTCTCTGTGCCCCGTGAAAGTCTTCACGCAGTAACTGTGCAAAAAACACAGCATCAGTCAGCCACCAGCACAGGAACCCACTGCGTGTGCCTCGGAAATTCCAGGACACCTCACCTACTCAGTGGTTAAGATAAAGTATTTTAGCGCACAGATGTTCATCTTGGCAGGTGATGGGGCATGCCATGAAGAGTTTGTGGAAAGGATGTTGACAGGAGAAAACAGCGACAGCTAGGAGCTAGCAAAATCTTGTTAAGGCAAAAAGCAGGAAACTTGGGGGAAAATTAAGTTGACGTGACTACCTGCATTAAACAGGTATTTTAAGAACAAGTAGAGATTTACAGGTCAGGAGATACCTTGATCTGTGTCAAAAAAGGTAACAGATACTCCCTTTAAAGTCATGGTTAACCAGTGAATTTATTTTCCTAATTCTTCATGAGCTAGAGATCTACCCTCATAGCTTCCAAAAAGACAAAACCAGTTAGCTTTAATTAGTCAGTATTAAATCTAAGCCCCTCTGCCTAATGACTGAGGCAGAATCTTTCAATGAATTACTCAAAATGGCAGAACATAATTTCTCAATTCAAAGAGTGCCTTCTGACATTCAGATTCCCGTGTCCCATTTCTACACACAGTGGTTTCTCCTCGCTTTTGTTCTAGCGCTGTTTGCTCACAAGAGCACTTACCCTGTCTGGACTTCCCACATTTTGATAGTTTTATCCCTTGAGGCAGAAACTATATGATCTCCATTGGGCATGATGGCTACCGAAGAAACGTTATGATCATGACCTAAAAACAAAATAAAGCCTTTATTAAGTGACACTGGCAGAGTTTTCACAGAGCACGCAGGACTTGCCTTTTTTTTTATCTTGGTGAAGTAGCTGTAGTAGCAGAGCATGCTTTATTGAATAATCTTTACATGTAAACTTGAAATTTTATGAAATAATCATCCATATTTTTAGAACTCACACAGTCCAGACATTGAGCATCCTTAAAGGCCCTTTTTGTTTACTTGCGTATACCTATGGATGGATGTTTATTTTTTTAAGTCTCAAACATGCTCTATTTCTACTCACCACTTCTAAAAGATGATCATAAAAGCAAGAAAAAAGCTCTTACATAAGACTATAAAAAACATTTGCTGTCAATATTAGAATCTTATAGCTGTGGGTGTTGTACTTTCTCATTTTTCCTATGGCTTTCAAACCCAGCGCAAAGGGAACGTTCCCGTGTGATCAAACACATGCAGCCGAACCCCGCATGGAGCAGCCACAACTACTCTGGCACTGATTCCTCCCTTCCTGTAGCCCTGCATCAGGAACACAGAGGCCTGAAGGAAGGAATATTTCACCCATTTGAAGGCAGTTTTACTGTCTAGCAAGCATTTAATATTTAAAGCTGAAATCCCTGTCATTTTATTTCAGCATCATTATGAGATGCTTCCTACACCATCATGCATAGTAGATTTAAGATGCTATTTCATTCCATAAACACTGCATGCCTCCCCTATTTACAGAGCACTCAAATTATATCCCCCCCTTTTTCTTTTAGAAAATACTCTGGTCTATAACCCCTTTCCACATCAGCAGTTTTCCTGGATTAGAAAAAAAACAAAACAAAACAAAAAACCAAACCCAAAAAAAACTCTTCACTTTACAGACTGCTAAATCAATCCCTTTATACCTTACCATGCATAGTTCTGATGCACTCAAAGCCCTGGAAATCCCATAGCTTAATGGTCATATCAGCAGAACAAGAGGCCAAGAGTTTGCCAGTGTGGTCAAAGGAAATATCTTGCACAGAGTCTGTGTGCCCCTTCAGGGTTCTCTCAAAGTCTCCTGTCTCATAATCCCACACCTGACAAGGGAACAGACAACCTGTTAGCAGCAGCCCATTACTCTTGGTATTCTCCAGCCTCGCATTTGCACTCTGCAGGCCAGTCTGGCACCTTATTCAATAATTAATCAAGCAAGAGACAGACAGCCCTAAAAAAGCTTAACAGTAGAGAAAAATAAATTTCTTTTTATGTGATTTTGTTACGTATAAATTAACTGAAATCATGCATTTTGAAAACTGCTTTTCAGCTAACGTTAAGCATTATAAGCCCAACAGGAGAACAAGTTTCACTGCACTGATGTTACCCATTCCACAGCCAGTTGTGTGGAACACACACATACCTTTATTGTGGCATCCTCTGAAGCAGAGACCATAACACTGAACACTGGATGGAAGATTACTCGAGTGACAGGACTCCTGTGCCCACTCAACGCATACTTCTCTGGAGGACGAGGAATCCACTCTTTAGGGTCTCGTTTCTGACCAAGAGGTCCACCTGATGTAAATTCTTCCTTAGCTTCATTCAGCTTCGATTCTAATTCCATTACCTAAGTGTAAGAATTTTAAAGAGACCTTTTATTTCCCATTTTATACAAGACCTAATTCACCTTCTTCACTAATAATCCAAATAACAACTGACTCCAAAACTCATAGTAAAGCAAAGATTGCATGGATCAAAACTGATTACCAACATCCAGTAGCACTGGTTTTAAAAATCAAACATAAATTAATAATTTATAGCTTATTCTTTAATAATTTATAGTTAATTCTTAATAATTTAATCATTAATCATTTATTATTTTCAAATTCCCAAATATTTTAACAGGAAAAAAATAGTTCTAAAAAAATCCCCTCTACTCACACACTGAGTACATCTGGATTACTATTGTGCCAAACTACCAAAGAAGGTTGTGCTAACAAAAAGGAATGCTACTGCTGCAGGAATTCTGTGTCCTGTTGGAGCTAGCACACACATTAACCAACAACAGAAACACTGGAGGGCTAATAAACCCTTGCTGTATTAACCTGCACATGGGATAGGACTTTACTGTTAACACACTGATTTTAGGGTTGGTTTCTTTTTTTTTTTATTTTGCTTTAAATACACTCTTGAGCCACTGAAGCATGACTAAAAACAGTTTTGTACTCTCCACTTGCAGCACAATCCCTCACTGGAATGCACTGGAGCTAATGGCTCCTTCCCTCTAGGGCCGTGGCCAAGGACAATAGGCAGCACCGATTTTTCCTCCCTCCTAGCCCAGCCTGACCCTCTGCACACAGCGATTCCATCTCCCTGCTCACCAGCTGCCTCAAGGCACTTCTTGCCTCTCCAGCTTCAGGACTTTACATGCTGAATGCTTTCTGGACTAATTTTTAATATGTGCACATCCAGCAGATCTCTACTTACCTTCTTTTGTAATCTTATAACAGATGTCCATTTTTTTTCCAGAAGTCCAGCATACTTCTTATCTAACTCTTCATTCTGAGAAGAAGCATTTAAAGAAAGAGGAAGAAAAGCAACACAGAAAAACAAACATCAGAGATGTAGAAGGAACTAAGTGCTGCACTTGCTTTCCATTACAAAATTACAGTCTCATACTACAATAATCCTGAATGAGATGAAGATAACAGACATAGAAAATAACCATGCCAAGGCTTACTCCACAGCAGATAAAAGCTCTGGGGACTTGCTACCTTGGTCAGAGACAGATGTTAATCTACTGCTATAGGGAAGCACTTGTGAAAGCCGGAGTTATTTGCATGAATCATCTATACAAAAATTAAATCTTTCTTTGTAGAGCTACATATCAATCATTCCAATTTACTCAAATAATTTCAGCCTTTACCTTTTCTTTCCACTTTAGTATAGGCCACTCCAATTCAGATTTTCTTGCATAAAAGTCACAAAACTTTTAGCAACTGCGTTTTCTCTTTCCCTCAGGACCATCTAACCTATTTAGATTGCTTTCCTAAGCTTTGGGAAGAGGAGACTAAATTAGGTTGATAGATAAGGCAGATAGGGAAATGATACTAGGATTTTCAATTCTAAGTATGGCATTTCAATTTGTCATTTCTACTTATTTATTCAATACTAGTAGCAAAATGGAGAAATTAAGTCAGACTTCAAGCATTTTGGAAAAAGAACAATGCAAGATATGTAATAAAGAAAAGGCAAGGATTTATCCTGAGGATCTATCCAGCACACAGAAGTTTACTACTCAATCCAGCTGTAGCCATATGAAATGCACACCTCCTGTGCTAATAGGTGGCAAAGTTAAAAATTATACCAAATTATCTGTGACAAAAGTAAATCAACAGAATGAAGTTACAAGAAATGACTGGTCTGAGTCACTGGCATTGTACAGTCTAAGCAAACAGAGCTGCTTACCAGAGCTGGTCACACGATCACTGGTATGGACTGGAAGGGACCTAGAATCTCATTTTGTTCCATCACCCCTGCTGAGGAGGAACACCTTCCACCAGCCCAGGCTGCTCCAAGCCCCGTCCAACCTGGCCTTATTGGATGATGAATCTCTATTAGTGTTTCAGCCCGCCCTCCTACTACATGGGTTACCCCAAGAGGTATGCAACAGATTCAGGCAACGACTTAACTCCTGACCCAACTTAAATCTCAGAATTTTCCAACATTGGCTCTGTATGACAAAGCAGAGGACAAAAGTAATCCAGTTTTGTCTTCCTGTTTCTCAAAGATTCCCAGTGAACTAAGTCTCCAAAGTTACACAGTCTCAGACCATTTCAAATCTGGTTATAGTACCATTTGCTCAGAAATGGTCAACTCACCCAATGATTATTTTTCCCTTTTCTGGTAAGGCAATAAGCTGTGCGAGCTCATCACCTCCTCTTCTTAAACTGAGCTAACAGGTAGGTAACAGACACACGGGTCCAGAACAGATGAAAATGCTGTAAAACTGACTTCTGAACTAAAATACAGGTGAAGAATCTTGTTTGAACTCACCACATCTAATTCAGCTTCCTTTTTAAAAACCGAATATGCCTCCTCGTAGCCATTGGAACGGAGGTAATCTGCTATCGCTCGATTTCTACAAAACAACATTTTAAATACAATTTAAGGACTTGGAGAAATACTGTCATCACAACATAGTGCATTCTGATTAGATTCTTGTCTACGTTACAAAGTAAAACAGCAACAAATTTCCAGAATTTACTCAAGATAACTGCAGAATTCACAGATTGCAGCTTATATTGCAATGTGCTTACTGCAAATTGAAGAACCCATTTTTTATGCCATCAGTAACTTTGAAATTATATTTTCATAATTTCCCA
The DNA here is from genome assembly GCF_048771995.1 of Taeniopygia guttata. Classification (NCBI taxonomy): domain Eukaryota; kingdom Metazoa; phylum Chordata; class Aves; order Passeriformes; family Estrildidae; genus Taeniopygia; species Taeniopygia guttata. The sequence continues at coordinate 425,501 of NC_133044.1, forward strand.
ATTCTAGTTTCAAATACCAGCAGTTCTATCAAAAATAAAGAGTAGAGAGATCCAAACCACAATACACAGTACTTAAAGGGCATGTGAACACAGACACTCTAAAATCTATTCTGGAACAAATGCTAATAATTGAAGTTTAACAAAAATGCAACACAAACTTAAAAACAATGATCCCTTACAGTTCATCTCGTTGCCTTTGTGACAGCACCATCGTGGCTGAGATGTCAGGTTAACGTGATCGAGCAGTGGCTTCTCCTCAAGAGCTGAAGTCTTGGGAACCCAGGATCCACAATTCAGTCTGCCACAGTGGCTTAAATCACAAGTATTTCCCCAGATGTGAAATTGAATAGGAAATCCAGAGGCATTCAACACAGAAGATTCAATCCATCTACAAGGACAAGAAAGAGATATTATTTGTTTCCTCGAAACAAGCATTCCTCAGGTAGCTTTCCTAGATTTATCCAAACAGCATCTTTAAAGACTCTGGCTCTACCCCAGCATGGGGCCCTTGCAGCTACACTGCTACACAACTGCAGCACACAAATGACTTTTCCTACTCCAGTACCACCACCCGAGGGAGTTTCAAAGAACCTTTGACTAAGAGACAATACTTTTCTTTTCAATCATGTGTTAACGTAGTTTACTTAGAGTTAATATCCATCTCGACAATGTTTAGGGCATGGCAAATTTTTAAACAGTCCTCCAATCTGATCAGAGTGGCACCATTACCATGGAAGAGCTGCCACAGGCCCACGACTGCAGTTGGGCTCAGGCAGTGGAGTGATCACAACACCTCTGGCAATGCCAGCCAATTCGGGATACAGCTGAAACCCGACACACTCGAGGTAGTTCAAGTCAGTGGAGCTGTGCTTTTCCAAAACACAGACTCATTAGTATGCTTTGATTCAGAAACATGAACTGCAGCATTCTCAGTGCACAATCTGCTTCAACAGGGCAGCTTCAAGCTCTGACACAGTGACATCACCAAACTCACATTGCCTTTGCTTTCTGCACTGCAGGGACCTTGCGAGCACCATGACCATGGGAAGTGCTGAAATGGCACTTCTTGCATGCCTGGCAGGTTCTGTAGAGAACGCATCATTCACTCAGGCTGCTCAGCAAGTCCGACCGACCAACCAGCCCTCAGCACCGAGATAAACCGAGGCAACACACAGAGGCTCAGAGACATCAGGTGGGTTTGTAAATGTTCTAGTCACTGCTTGAGGACTTGCATGCTCCCGCTGCCTCACCTCTGCCCCTCCCTAGGCACACACGCACACTGACTTCAGTATCACAGTTCAATAACAATGTCAGTAAGGAGCCTCCTTTAAACAGGACGCTGCTATGATAAATGTAAGGGAAATACTAAGCTTATATCATTAATGGCTACTTATTCATCACAGGGGACCAGAGGCTTCTTGCTAAAGCTATATGGCCCTGCTGTCTGCTTCAAAATGAGCTTAAGCTGCAAGTTGCTTGTTTTCACCCTACTGGTGGATCTTCCACATTAAATGCTGCACACTGTAATACTACCTGCAAGCCAGTTACGATAGAAACACTCTGAACAGGAAATGCCTATTTTAATTAGTCTAACTTCTTCCCCAATAGCTATTTCAGAAACAATTCAGCTGTAAACTAACAGCACAGGTCTCATCCTTTCAGAAAACAGAAGCAAACATTTCACCTCCTCTTGTCCCATAAGCTAATTCATGCCAGGTAAAGAGACAGCTGGGTTTCAGGAGATGTCCGGAGCTCGGTACAGAGCAGAGGACCACATGCAAATTCCCAGGAATTTGGTTAACATCAAAAGGAAGGCCCTGCAGTGCTGAGAGGCGCCCGCAGAGGGCGCGCCGCGGGACAGCCGGAGCGGAGCGGGCTCGGACCGGGACTGGGACCGGGCACTGCCGAACCCCGGCGGCGCTGCGGGAGCGCCGGAGCACAGCGCACACACCTCCGGGACCGGGACCGGGCACTGCGGAACCCCGGCAGCGCTGCGGGAGCGCCGGAGCACAGCGCACACACCTCCGACACCTGCCTGCGGGCCTGCCGGGGCTCGGGAGCGCCGGAGCACCGCGCACACACCTCCGGGACCGGGACCGGGCACTGCGGAACCCCGGCGGCGCTGCGGGAGCGCCGGAGCACCGCGCACACACCTCCGGGACCGGGACCGGGCACTGCGGAACCCCGGCAGCGCTGCGGGAGCGCCGGAGCACAGCGCACACACCTCCGGGACCGGCACCGGGACCGGGACCGGGCACTGCGGAACCCCGGCGGCGCCGGAGCACCGCGCACACACCTCCGAGACCTGCCTGCGGGCCTGCCACGGACACACCCGAACGTGGGATCTGTACTATGAACCGCCTCTATGCAGTGAATGCCTAGCAAACCCAGTGCCAGCGTACTGACTCCGGTAAAAAATCCCAGTATCTCATTAATTTGGTAGATGCAATTATAGCACTTGTTTAAAAATAACAGCAACTAAGTTTGTAAGGCCATCTTTCACATGTCATCTATTTAGAAATGCATTTTCCCTGTCAAATGTAAAGTAACCTCAAACTTCTCCATATCCTAGATCCACTTCCCAACGCCTGGGCTGCTCCACAATGTAACTCTGAATTGTTAGTGAGAAACATATCCCAGAATGGCAAAGCAACTACTCCTGCTATTAGCAAATTACAGCTGAGCCAAAGCCACCAACCAACTGATCTACAGCATCTCACTCCTCCAGAAAGGGTCTGTTCCAAGCACCCTGCCAGTATTCCTAACTTTTAACTACAAAGCCACCTGAATAGAAGGTGCAGTATTTTTAAGACTGCCTCTTTCATAGATAAAACCAGAAAAAACAAAACAAAAACAACCAGAGCCCACTGTACACAAAGAAAAAACCAAAACGAACAAAAAACCCACAAACAAAGAACCCACCCAAGCAGGAGTGTCCAAAGCCAAAAGGACCATCATTAATTACACACCTGTGCCACTATGTGAACTACCCTTTTTTTTTCAGTTGGAGCAGACTTTGTGACATACAGGCTTCAGCAAAGCAAGACTAAACAGTCCTCCTCCATCACCTATCAGCCATCACCTCCAACAGTTCAGCTATGAGAGGCAGCTGGAGCTCTGGGGGAACCCTGGTGAACAAAAACAACCCACAAAGCTTGCCTCAAACTGATCACTTTGTATCAGCATATTAAGGCAGCATCAAGACAGGGTTAGATATTCTTCTGAAAGAAAAGGTGTCTTTGCATGAGAATTTTACTCTGTCCACTATTAAATACAGGAAAAAGCACACTGAACCTAGCCATGCATGGAGTAACAGCTACTAATTAAGTGTGAACCAGGATGTGCCTTAATATCCACTTAGACTCCTCCAAGTTGTAGTTTCTAACTTAAAACCTATCTGATTCCTATCAATAGTCTGCATATACAAAAGCACCAAGTGACAAACCTCTGCATAAGGACAGTAACAGAGGGCTACAGGTATTCTCAGCAAGATCAAGTGTCTTTGTAAGCCTTTTAAAATTGGGAGCTGGCAGAACACCTACCGCTGGCACAGATATGACACATGCAATGGACACCTCTCACTCCTCCTGGCAGCACAGGACCTGCACAGTTTTCTAGAACAACACAAATCATTCCTTACCTATACCAAACATACTCCTCAGCTCCACTAATGGCAGCAGATCCTCAGCAGGCAACTGCACCTCAGCCCAAGTGCCCACCTTTCCACTTAGCTACAGATCAGCTTTTATACTCAGGACTGGCAGAAACATCAGAGCAGTAAGAATAGCAGACTTAGTTCAGTCTTTTGGTGCTGCAGGACTACAGTGCCATACTAAAGCATAATCTTTAAAAATACATTAATTTTAAAAGAGACATCCAAGAATCATCACAGGCCAGAATTTTTCCCTGCACAAGTTTCTAAATCACAGAGAATTACTGATGAAGAGCAACAAACTGAGCAGGAATACCTAAAAAGCAGAAGAATCCTCACCTGTAAAGGAAGGTAAAGACAGCAAAATGCAGATTCTTCTGACCTCATTTGAAAAAAAAAAAAAATTGTGACCCTCTGTCTCTTCATGTCTGACCATTGCCCCCCTTCTCCCTAAACTGGGGTTCAAAGGCTCCTGGGCGTCGCACTGAGGACACGCTCGCTGCCGCCGCAGGGGCCCCGAGGCCCCGGCTCTGCCCCGCGGTGCCGCCCGGGCAGCACACGCCCCTTGGGCAGCCGGCTGCCAGCGGGCACCCAGCCGGGCACCCAGCCAGCCCCGCCACGCTGGCAGGGCACCGGCCCGGCACGGACAGAACACCCTCTTCGCCAGCGCGACTAAGGATCCAAGAGACTGCTGCTGCTCCTGCCTTCAAACACTGCGCTCTCCCACCGATGGCTATCAGCGCGGTTCAAGTGCTTCCGAGATTACTGGAAAACTTCACAATAACTTAATGAGAGACCTGCAAATGATTCATAAATGCATCAACAGCAAAATGAAACAAGTTCAGCTCCACTTGTTAGCTGAGACAGCTCTACAGGAGGTACCCAAGCACAATAGCTACATGCTCAGTCACAGAAATGAGGTAGAGAAAAAATAATCACTTTCAGGCAAGAGATTCCCCTCAGCTCATCTATGTTACGCCAATAAATGATATGCCTTGGCTTGTAGGTATTTCTATGACTGTGTTCATACTTGCTTCAGGAGACACTTAAATATTTTCTATACGTATTCTCCAAATGAAACTGAAAAACAGATTATGGAACCAAATTAATTCATCAGCATTTTAGTCTCAACCTGACAAAAATACTTGTTCATTTACCAGAACCTGCATCAAGCAAGAGCAGAATCACTGGAATCAAAATTCCTAAAAGTGCCCATTCTATACACACAAAAAAGTAAATCAAATTTAGTCTGTAAATTTCTTCAGAGTTCATTATGATTTTGTTTAGCAGAGTATACTGGACGCTAAACAGTACTACAGTTTGGGTTATATACCTAAGCCCTTCCAAATCCCCATTTTCAGAAGTGTATCCTGAGGTACCAAATTCTACCATCACAACAAACCTCGGCATCTTTCACAGGATTATGTCAGTAAGTTTGGTTCAAAGTTCTCCACTGCCTTTGTCTGCTCCCATCAAGTGTGTCAAAAACACTTTTAAGGACCAACACCATAAACACACCCCTAAAACGGCTCAAATTACTAGCAGTGCCTATTTCTGCTGTTCAGAAAAAGTCACAGTAGGAGTCACCCCCAACTAAGCTGTGATCCATCTCACCCATAGTAAGCCCCAGAGGGAGGCACAGCAAACCCAGCTGTGCCAGTGCCTTTGTCACTGGCAGTGCTCTGCTACCACATCGAGGTGCACAAAGACCAAAAATCAGCTTCAGCTTCATTCCTTGGTTCAGCAGCAGCAGCAGTGAACTGTTCCATACACCAGCACCACCACCCCAGGTTCATTCTGCTGCTGCTGTCCAGCACCCCCATGGTAGTGCATATCCCAAATATATGTACATGGCTCCTCCAGGAACTTAGCAGTAAATTAATTCAATTTCTGCAGTTTTTATGACCATTGCTTAGGCTCCATAAACAGTCTTTGCCACAAAAACACAAGCTATGTACACTAAACATGTAACTGTAGCTCATTATATTAAACATTAGAAGAGATACATGGCATCAATTACAGAGCTAAAGCATCAGTAGATACAGAACAGACCAGCAGAGTATAGTTCTGAAAGCTCAACAAAGCTTTAGCTCAGCACTGCTGTGCTTTAGGAATTGTACATATTTGCAGAATTCTAATACTTTAGTTAACTCAGCTTCAAGACCATTTTTTCTGTAAGTAATATTATGACAACATTTTTAATTATATTCTCCAATAATGTTTATTGAAAGAAACAAAATCAGAGGTCACTTTGGCAGATTGCCAGCTCAGGCACACCTAATACAAAGAATTTGGTGTTAAAAAGGCACATGAGCCATCACCAGCATCAGAAACACAAAACTGAGTACACACTATGAAATCAATTGAGAGTTTTTCATTACTCACATTTAGGTTCAAATTTAAATCTTATCATTTAAAATGTCAATAACACATATAAAACAAAACATATCCAGCTACATGCTAGCAATTTTCAAGTATCATTCTTAAAAGTTTTTTTTTACCTCAAAGAAAACTCCTGGAGTTTATTTCTGAGTTAATGTACACAAAATCCTACTTCAGTTAGCTCCCTCTCTTCAGCTAATTTTACAATCCCAGTGGAAGGCCAGTCACTTATGAAAACAAAAGGCCACCAAAAAGAGTAACTGAATTGATATATCAGAATTAAATTCCACAATTCTTTAAAGCTGAAAGGATCCATTTGTGCATTACTAAAGGAGAAAGTCTTGTTGCATTGTCTCTTGCTACATGGCTGGCACAGGAGGTCCTTGCAAGGTTCTTCGACAGTGTATCCTGTTTCATAACATTAACAAGAGAATTTAAAGGGGTTATTTGGGAATAATTCCCAGGCAATTACAGCTACAGTCCTTATGGAAGAACTAAACCACATGAATTGTTCTCTTACACCTCTGGATTATGTTGCTAAATTCTACCAAGTATATAAGAAAACTTCCTTCTAATTTAAACTAATTTTTAATGGGCCTGATTTTGTTTTAAAGCCCATAAGCAAAAAGCTGCTCTATCACACTCAAGCCACAGAGTAGGACAATTCCTTCTACAAGTGTACTCAAAGCCAGATTCCACAGCAGTGAAGTAATATCCATGGTTCCTAGGCATAACTATTAGGGCCTGAAAAGGGTTCCTTGATATGTCTCTATCTGTTGATAGGAAAGAAAAACAGTGACAAGTAAAATAATCCAGTTCCTTTCCTGCTTCCATCTTGCCCCCCATTACTGCAGGAAAGCTCATCCACAGTAGAATCACCCAGGCACAGCCATGCAGCTGCACTTAGTGCGGCAAACAGACCTTATCCTAGAAAAGGTTGGAATCCATCACCTGCTAAGCCAGCAGGGATGAGTGGGAGAATATGAGAAAGCTACTCATTTATGAGCTGCGTTAATCTTTTTTCCACTTTTCAGCCTACATCAGTAAAGCTGGCTGAGGGATTACAACGAAGTGAGCTCCAACAGCCATATGATTTGGGAAAAACAAAACAAGAAGCAAATCTGATCTGAATTACAAATCTGAGCCTGATTTTTAATTCATATGTTTAGTAAGCCTGTTATTCTGCAATTAAGGGAAGTCTCAAAACGCCTGTAGGTCAACACTTCGCTTGATACATCAATGTAGTATCCACAGAGTACAGCACTCTGTGCTTTTTGTGAATAATAATTCACAAAAAGCATTTTCCGTTTCAGTTCAGCTACAGGTTTATCAAAGGAAATATATTTTTAACATGAAAAAAGTAGAAAATTTTATGTCTGTTTTCTTCCCCATTTCACCTACTCTTACAGCTTTTGCTAAAAACCTGATACAGTTGTTTAGTTCTGAAAATAATTCAGCACCAAATCCATGGGGAACCACAAAGCAGTCTGCAGCAGATCAGATATAGTGCCTATGTTCCAAAGACTTGGAAAGCAGGTTGCAATTACATCTGAAATATAAAGCTAAGGAATGTCATCAAGATGCTGTAAACCAGGAGCAAGTTGGGTGCTCCACGCAGCATGCTGCTGAAGGAAATGCCTGTGCATTTCAAAATCAACTCCTATGCCCGTCTGCTTTCCCTTATTACTTCAAGCTAAGTTTTTAACACATCATTGGCAGTCACTACCCACCTCTAGGACTGTAAAACAACAAAACACATTTCTGGCCCTGCTACCTTCCCAGGCACCAACACTAAATGACTTTGAGGAACCTGGGCCAAATTGCTTGGAATTTTTTTTTAAAGAAGACTTTAAATTATTTCAATCTTGACATTTTTTCGCCATGTATCACTTCAGTTTTGCAATTCTGATAGAAGCATGAGACAATTAATTCTCAGGAGAAACATCTTGAGTGAGCACTGTCACACCATCTCATTTTAGAACCTTTGAGCTTCCTCCAGGTCAGAGATCCAGCCTGAGGTCTGTATGTAGGCTTTGGTGGAAAACAAGGGAAAACATCCTTCTTCTAACCTGCCTGTTCAATTCTGTGTGAAAATGCAGGTAAGTTTAGCTACCAATAACAGGAAGAATGCAGGCTGCAGTATAAAATAAAGCTCTAAGATGTGTGAGGAGGTTTCTGACATGGCAGTCCCCACCCTGCTGCTCAGGGTGCTGTGACAGCGTAGGACAGCAGGTAGGGGTAGTGGTACGGGGCTCAATGTTACACGCTGCCCCTCAACACTCGCTCAGAGCAAAGCACATCAGGGTCAGCTGGATGACTCCAGCAGGGTATTTTTCAGTATCATTACTGCTAGGTCAAACAAGACACACATTTTGGGAATTGTAGCAATTGTAGACCACCAGGAGAAGAGTGCTGCACTTAAGATATGTCTGTCAGCAGGCATGCACAGGATTTGAACTTTGTTCTCAGTTCTTTCTTCCATTCTTCTCTGGCTTGAAAAATTAAGTAACAGATTTATAACTGTAAAAGAGGTCACAGGACTATATCCAAATTTAAATAATTCAATCATTAAACTGCCTGCTATACTGGAAATGTGATAGTAACAAAAACGGCCAAGAATTGATTAAATTTATAAAGAAAAATATCCAGAAGGAAACTTAAAGGAACACCTATGTTAATAATTTACAAATGAGGGAAGGTATAAACCACAAAGAAACCCAAACAAGAACTTAGACAGAACTTCCACTCTTCAGTCATGAGAACACTGTTGGTCCTTTGTCCATTTTCAAATCCTGTTGGCCAAAAATGGTTTCACTCACCAAGAGGAGGGGGAAAAACCAAAACCAAAAAGCTCATCATTATTGTGATCTATAACATCTTATTCTATTAGAGGGAACAGTGTTCAACCTTTCATGACATGAGTACGAAAAATAATGAAATCAGGGTTTTGGTAGAAGGCGTCTCATCTTTCTTATCATCCACCTTCACCTACTACACTCCTGCCTCTAATACAGAGCTGAAGGTGAGAGAACCAGAAACTTCTACCATTACTGATTTAACAGACACCATCTGCTTAAAATACATACAGACACTCATTAATGACATCATCCTCTTAATAGACTGCAAAGACATGAGCATTTAAACAAACCAAATTGTTTATCCAATCTTTCTTCACCCCAAAAAGCAGGTGAATCCAGCACAAGACAATGTTGTTTTGTTATGGAAGAAATAGTAATTTATCTCCAGCAAACAGACTAGATGCTTCCAGTTGATTTTCCTCTAGTCTTAAAGGATAAACATAACACCTTTGCTTTAGCATTAAGCAGAAAAACAAGGCAGAGGCAATCTCGGGGGGAGGTGGGGAGGGGAACACTTGTCTAATTAAACCAAAGGAACTTAAGGTTTGTGGAGCACAACAGCAACAATTAACATGGATACAAGAGGCAAGTTATAAATAATCTCAGTCATGAATGGCCCTGTGCTACCCCAGATGCAAACCAGTACAGCACCACGCCACAGAGCCTGTCACCTACCCCACAAGAGGTGTGACAGCTGAGTCACCAGCCAGCCCCAGAACAAGAGGTGCCTCTGAACAGCCTTCGACCAACTCCCTCAGCAGGGACCTACTTAACAACGGATCCAAGGAAATTACAGGACAGACACTGCTGCTGCACCACCTACAAACCTCAACCATGGATGGTCCCACCTCTGGAAACACCTTCTTAAGGCTGCAGGAAGTAGTTACTAGTAAAAAATATCAGCTAAGTCTTCCAGAATCAACAAAATCACAACCACAACAATGTATTTATTACATTCATTTAATCACAGTCCTTATCCAAAGTCCACAAGCAGCCAAGCCAAACTGGAAAGCTCACTCAGAAGCAGTACCATTAAGGAAATGGCAAAAATAATTCCAAAGGTATTAACTAGCAAGTGCTTTGAATTAATAATGCTGATTTTTTTACATAGTTATACATGCATCAGTGCTCTTGGTATTGGTGACAATGCTGTACACAACATTAGTTTTGAAAGGACTGTATGTTTATAGTCCCAAAGAAATGGAGTTCAGCATATACTTACTTCACACATAAGCTTTTTCTTTGAAATTTCCTGACAGTGGATGCTAGCAGGAAGTGAAATGATAGGTGGATTCCAAGACAGTGTACTAAAAGCAAAACAGCCTAAGTCACACCTATCTGATCCCTTAAGGAGAGGGCAGGAAGTTAAAAAAAAAAAAACAGAAGCTTTTAAACATTATGAGACAAACATTGCCTCATCCACGTCCTGCCTCAACTGAGAGGAAAAGGCCCTTTTCTAAACAACTGATATAAGATACAGGTTAGCAATACACATGTGTTGGGTTAACCCACAGCAGCTGGCATCTCCAGGGTAAAACTGGAATTCTGTTCCTCATCAGAAAAAATCCTGGTTCTTGCCAAGGCTTTTAATATGTACTGTTCATCGGCAGGTCTTAGAACATGGTAGGAATGAAGAAAAGTTTTGTTCTAAAATAACTGTAATACATGAAAAACAGACATTTAACCCAACCTAGGCTCAGGACCCCACCGTTAAGCTGATGTGACAGAGCTACAACTCTCACCACTCCTCTGCACCCCAGTGGTGGCACCATCCTGCCCACAGAGCACAGCCATTCACACTCCCCTAGCATGGACAGCATTCAGAGAAAGAATTCTGAGGAAACAGCTTTATGTACTTGAAAACTGATTTTAAACAGGTCAGGATTGTTTCTTAGTGTAAATGTCTACTTCCAAAAACTCAAAGTGTAGCCTACTCTGTCAGGGAGATCAAAAGATAAAGCAACATCACCCTTGAATAAAACCCTCAAAAGCCACATGAGGAGCCCCATTCCCTTGTGTCAGATAATAAAGTAGCTCCTGAGAAAGCCCCTGAACCCAGGCAAGGCTTCACCAGTGCAATACATTTTTAGCAGTCAGGTTGTCCTGCCAATGATACATAAGCTCTTATAAAAGGGAGAAAGAGGAGCCAGTTGTAACGTCACTGACAGATCTGCAAGTATGGACAGCACATAACGACTTCTCTGTAACAAACCTCGCAGGAGAGTCCCATCACCATTCTATCAACACCCATGGCTCTGATCCTTGGGAAAGATCTTCAGCTGCCATCACAAATTACATGTTAGAGGCTGGAAACTCCCCCACACCCTATAGGAAATCTGAAATTATTATCTATTAATAATAATTACAGATTTCCATTGTCCTCTTGATTTCCTTAAATTAGGCCCACACAGTTCTTATTTTCAACCTGACAAGTATTTCAGTGCCCATTTCATGGATGCTTCAGCTGCTCTCCCAGTCTTTGCCTTTATTTTAGAAAATGGGCCTGAAGCTGACCAAAGCAGAAGAGAGCTGCCCTAAACCGAACTATTCCAATGTCGCTCTCCTTCATAGTAGCTAATTCCAACCCCTCTAGTTCAGGAATACAGGGCAGCTACAGAGGGTTGTAAAAAAACTTACAAACATATGTAGTCTATACCTGAGCTACCCTGAGGCAGAGGGGGCCAGCTACTGTTTGCCCAGAATACCTCACAAGAAGAATAAATACATTATAATTAATGATGGGCATGGGCTATGGAGTTCTTCATGGAAGACATGGTTGCAGTGCTGGACAAGGCAGTCAGCAGATGTTGATTCTGGAGCTGTCCCATCCATGGCAAGTTGAGAGCAAAGACACAACCTGAGCTCCCAGGCTGGGAGGAGCACAGGAGCCAGAACAGGCACAGGACTCAGCAGGACGGGCAAGACAGAGCCTGTGTGCAGCCAGAAAGGAACTGTTGGTGCCTTTTGCTTCTGTAGAACCCAAATGAACAAGTTACTCCTGTAGAAAAAGTGACTGCCATCATTTCAAGGACAAAAATCAACTAAAGGTGTTAAGATGGAAAGAGTTTTGCTAGGTTCTTCATTGGCCTTAGCCTGGATACGCATTAGACTCAGGTATTTGGCTCATGCAGCCACTGAACATCTACTCCAAGTGAATAAACTAGAAATAATGCAGAAACCACTGCCCCTTAATTTAATTTTGGGCATACTAAGAGAAGCACAGTCTCTTTCTTGTGGGCCCATCTCCTCTCACAAACTGCACTCCAGAACTGAGACCCCCATGAAAAAGCAAAGCCTGCTTCAGACCTTGCTCCAATCAGCACTAAAATCAGATGGGAATGCCACGAGGCACATGTGGAATAGGAGAGCACTTCCATAGGCAGCCCTTCCTAGATGCTTCCTCCAATCCCTATTGTATTCCCCAAATCCTTTGTTCAAATGCTTTTCCTACACAACTTTAAGCAGTAGTACCCAAGGGGGACAGCAATGCTCTTATAGAGCTACAGTGCTCAAAAGGACTTCCAAAATCCTGAGACGTAATTTTACAAGCGCTTGGCACATGACGAAGGGCAATGCAATCCAGTCTGTACACTGACAGCAGTCACTCCACTGTGGTCACCAGAGAAACCAGAGATTGTCTTTTTCTGTGTGCCCACCCATAATCCGCTCTAACCAAGAAGTTCCATGAACAAATAACAGCATGAAGCCACAATACAGAGGCTTCTCTAGATTCCAGAAAATCTTGTGTGTACAACACTGGCAGAAAAATTGCAATTCTTATCTAAAATGTAAATAAAATCAATTCAACAAGTGCATATCTAAGTGGATAAATTGAAGCGGTTATCAGACAAAAAAAATCCGGCTTTGCAACAGTGACTGGTCACTTCTCACTGCCAGACAAATCAAAATCCACCCTGCAGAAAAATCAGTCTCAGAACAGAATGTGAGATTTGTTTCATTTCCGAAGCTTCCTGCACCATTAGATTCTTCCCTAAAGAAGAGACTTCATTGTTACGGCAATTAGTATTCCTCCACCCCGGCAAAGGGAGGAAAAAAAAGCTCTGAAAGGGTAATCGAGCCATTTCGCAGCTTTGCCTCCTTACTCCACCCAGTCTCTTCCCTGTTCAATGGCTGCTCACAGCATCCACAAACATGGGAACAGCAACAGAAACACACAAAAACGAGATGCCCGAGAACAAGCCGGATATTTGCAATGCATCTTACAGTTTTAAAATATTTTCTTTGTTTAGTTCCCCAACATAATTTTCCTTTTTAACAAAATTACTCTAAGGGCAAATAACATTCTGACAGCAGACCCTCCCTCTCCCGAAAACCAGCAAATGCTGCACGATCATTTACAAAATGATCATCACTGAACGGAGGTTCTTTAACCAACACCTCCTAATGCCATGAACAATACTGTCATAGGAACATATACTTCAGAGAATCACCACAAAAAACCATAATTTAAGCAGGTCAATATGCCCAAACATTTAATTATATTAAAACGGTGTTTATTAAAGATTTTTAATATAGCTTAGATTAACCTTCCCGCATTCCTAGTAGGCAATTCATTATGAAAGGACTTGACCTGCACCAACCAAGCCCACTGCTGCAGCACTATTGAAATGGTTTGAGTGATACCATGGCAAAAGAAAGGGAAGGTGTCACGTTATTATTGGTATTAAAGGTCAAGTTTAATTGCATCCACCTTAAACAAAACAAAAAAATTAAAAAATAAAAAAATCTCACGCCCACAGAACTGAACAACCCCCAAACTTTTCAAGGGAGGCACCACTCCCACCCCCCAACTTCCATCAAAAGCCCTGCCTGCCTATAACCTCCTGCCGAAACAAAACCTCGCGAGCAGTAATTAATACAGGATTAAAGCAATATTTTAAGGTTTTCACGGGAAGCCTATGCACCTGCAGGCATCCAGGCAGTGATATGACCCTCAGAAGGAGAGATAAGACCTCCCTCCCCCGTTTTACTGCAGCTGGTTCTGAAGGTCTGAGCCACCTCCTATCGCTGCTGCCCTGCTGAGCACTGCAGGAAAACTGGGGATGCGAGACAAATTCTGAAACAACACCTACTCCTCTCCGCGGATTATTAATTCTCGCCTTGTTTTCGGTGCCTCAGCCGCGCTGGCCATTTGGGCCATCGCCCGCCGGCCGGCCCTGCCCGGGGAGGGTGACAGGGGGAACCCCCGGCAGGAACCGGGGAGGGATGCTCGGGGTGCCCTCCGCGCACACAGCAGGCCCATCGTCCCTGAAGGCGATTTTATCGCTCTTTACCCCGGCCCATCGCCTCCTCCCGGTATTTGCTAAGTCACGGACGGAGCGGCGCGGCCCGCGGGGGGGGGGACGCGGGCCCGGCGGCGGCTCTGTACCCGCCCCGCCGCTCCCACCGGGCCCCGCTTTCCTGCAGAGTCACGGCGGGAGCGGGGCCCGCGGGGAGCGCAGGAGCCGCGCCCCGGCCCGCAGAGCCCCCGCACCGAACCGGGGGAGGACACCGGGTCGGCCCCCGCCCCGCCCGGTCCCTCCTCACCAACGGGCGCGGCCGCCATTTTGAGAGCGAGGAGAGGGGGGAGCGGGCGAGGGCGGGGAGCGGAGAGGAGGGGGGAGCGGAGAGGAAAGCGGCGGCCGCTCGTGCCCCGGGCCGGGACATCCCGCGGGCCGGGGGGGCGGCGGGCCCCGGCCTCACCGAGCCCCGCCGGCGCCGCCGCCTCGCCGAGCTGCGCGGCTCCGGCGCCACCCGCCTGTCCCACTCACCGGCGCGGCGTCCCGGTGCGGGGTCAGGGTGCCGGTGCGGAGTGGCGGTCCCGGTGCGGGGGTTCCGGTGCGCGGTCCCGGCGCTCGGGGACGCTCCGCTCGCTCCGCGCTGTCAGAGGCGCCGCGGCCGCCGGGAGGGAGGGCGGGAGCGGCGCGGCCGCCGCGGCGCTGCGCATGCGCGGCCGGGGGCGGGGACGGCCGCCCGCCGCCATCTTGGGCGGCCGAGGCGCCGGGTGCGTGTCCCGGCGTGCCGCGCGCGCCCCTCCCGGCGTGCACTGCGCGGCCGCTCGGCTGAGGGGGCGGCCCGGGCGCACCGGGGGAGCCGGGAATAGCGGGGATAAAGGGGGTTTTCCGGGAGAACCGGGAATAGCGGGGATAAAGGGGGTTTTCCGGGAGAACCGGGAATAGCGGGGATAAAGGGGGTTTTCCGGGAGAACCGGGAATAGCGGGGATAAAGGGGGTTTTCCGGGAGAACCGGGAGCACCGGGCACAGGCCACGAAGGGTCAGGCACACCGGGGAAACGCCGGGGCAGCAGCAGTGGCGCCGGGCACGCCGGCTGTCCCGTGCACCGGGAAGAAGAGGCACCGCGGGTACAGCGCATCGCCCCCGGCTCCCGCGGCACCAGGCGCTGTACTGCTTTCCCATGTCCCTTCCCAGGAATGCCTTCCCGGGACAGCTCTGATCTAGTGAGTGACTTTGTCCCGCAGGTCTGGATTCGCCAGAGTTGAGAGAAGCGTTCGGACCTTTCGTGTCCATCACCTCCGTGTGACGGGAGCTCTGGGGGCTCCGTGTGCTGCTCCCAGTGCCCCTTCACAGGGTCAGTGTAGGAACACTCGCACTTTACACTGGGAACTGAATGTTCGCATTATCCACAAACCCCACTTAGTGAAATCTCAAAATGTCCTTTGTTTAGTGTCTCAAAATGGTAGTTCCTGGTGGTAAACTGAGGCACAGACCACTGCTGCTTTAGCCCGTACGCTCACAAGAGGTGACACAGCAGAGTCTTGGCACTGCGTGTCCCAGCTCCTGTGTTGTCAGCACAGCCAGGCAGCTCTGTGCAGCAGAGTTCTCCCATCCCTTTGCAGCTCAGAGTCCTGTGCTCCGCAGCAGCCGCTGTCAGGTGTTGTATCCCACTAAGAGTTCACTTGTAGTTGTTTTGCAGTCCCCGTGCTCTGCAGTGGCCAGTGTCAGGGGCAGCAGTGCTTGCCCAGGAGCTCTGCACAGCCCAGTGTGGTGAGCGCTGCAGCTGCGCTGGCAGAGGCCCAGGCAGGAACCTGCTGCTGGCCCGGAATGCCAGAGCCCTGCAGGCCAGGGACAGTGACCAGAGCCACCTCCAGCGCTGGCAGCATGGCAGCAATGCGGTGAGTGGGCCCACGCAGCTCTCTGAAATGCTCATTCAAGGGAAGGGGTAGTTCCATGTGGAAAATTACCTAGATAGCAAAAACTGAAAGAAACTTGAAGGGACACTGCAAACTTCGTAATCAAATGCTGTACAGTCCTATCTGTTACTCCTGTGAGTAGCAGTGGAGATTAGCAGTGTAACAGTTACCTCATGGATCTCTGTGTTTGTACCCAGAGCACCTGAGGGTGCTGGGGTCAGCCTTGCCTGTGCTGGGCCTTGGCCCCTCTCTTGCTCTTGTTTGTTTTATACAGCAGTAGACAGCAGTAGACAAGACAGGACTGTGCAAACCCCCTACATCACACAGGCACTCGTCAGGGTTATTTCATAGACAACATAAGAAACGGGACTGAAATTTAGGGGAGGGATTTCAAATGGTTGCCCAAATTACCTTGGCTTTACTTCCACCTACTTGCAAAGCAGACAAAATTGCTGTGACAACCTCAAAATTCTAATATTTCAAGTATTTTGAGGTGCATATTCAAGTGATAATTAGCATCTACCCAAAAAATTAAATCTGGTTTGCAGGGATTAATGAGTTTTCCAAAGATTGTTAGGATGCATTTTATTCTCCTTTTGCAGCTGGCCTTCCTTGTAATATCACTGTTTGATACTAGAATGGAAAAGAAGTCCCAGCTGCCAGCACAGCTGAATGGTGAGGAGTCCCAGAGCCCATTTTTCTTGATCATTTCCTTGATTGCGACCATGTACCTTGATAATAACAAACATGGTCCCTGTGCCTCAGTGGGGACAGGCACAGCTCCTTGCACAGCTCCTTCTGATCTCCAGTTTTTCCCTCAGAATATTCCTGCAGGTAGTGTTTGCAGCTTGCACAGCTCTGCTGCAGTGTGAGCCAGGCTTCTTCAGGGGAGTTTTTGCCATCTGGGGTGGCACGCACAGCAATAGCTACTACAGCTGAGATTATGATTCCAAACGTTCCATCAGCCCTTGCCACACACTTCCTGCTAAACAGGGAAACTGGATTCATTGATAATTCATATGTTGCCTCTGAATGAAAGTTGTCATTAATATTCTACGCATGTATATATTTGTGTAGCAAAGCACCTGCAGTGACTGTACCACTGCAGCCAACTCATGTACACGTTTCACGTCCGTCGTGGCGCCTGACCTACAAAAGATGTGAGCTGTTACAGCCACAGAGCTCTGGAAGAGAAAGAGTTGCATGAAAATGCCTCCACAGATTTGAACTGAAAGATCAGTGCAGCTTTAGGTCGGGACTGAATTCCAGTGACACAAATACTGTCATTACAAGGTGCCTATGCACATACCAAAGGAAATTGACTTGTAGCCATGTCTTGCAATTCAATTTAATGAGTCAATGGGCATGTCTACCTGTGTCATTAACCCTGTCACTGGGATAAATCACAAGAAATGAGCATTTTTTCTTCTTTTTGTTCACTAGTGAATAGTGACTTCTCTGTGGCTCAAACAAGACTTTAGAACTGCAATTTTCCACTTTATTGTTCCTTTAGATGCAAAAGTTTTAGAAATCTCACTCCCAGTACTCATGTGGGTTTTCCTCTACATTATAAACATAAGGAAGAGAGCAATCTGTGTGTCCCACTCTATATAACATTCTCAGTAGCATTAAAAAGAAGATAAACGAATCCTACCTCTGAGGTTCCTCTGTGGGGAACCTTGGCCCTGTGCAAAGTCTTCCCTTGTTGCAGTAAAATTTTTCACTGAAGTGAGTCCCTTTTCTAATTTAGCATGAAGGAAATTAAAATTAAATTTTGAGCAAGTGTTCCTGTTTTCCTGCTAAAAGTAGCCATGCCTGTTTTCATTCCATTTTGTGTCTCACCTGGACTGCCGATCACATAGAGCTTATAAAGAGTTTATGCTACTTTTGATGATGATGTGTTTCTGTATCTCGATACAATAGTCTTTGATAGACCAATACTATTCTGATGATACTGCTGTCACATGGTTCCTTCTTTAAACTCACATGTTAGTTCTTTTCCTAGAGCCAAAGGATGAAAGTCCAGGTACAAGCAGCATTTCAGCCACTTATCAGTTCTGTTTCCACTGGTGTTCCCTGCCAGGCCCTTATCTATGCCTGACTGCTCACCCTGGAGGTGCAGCATTCCCTGGCAGCCGTGGGCCTGACTCCTGTGCTAGTCCTGGGTTATCTGCTGGTTCCTCCGTGTTTTTGTGAGGTTGTAATTGGTGCCTGCTTGGCCTCACGTTCACCTTCTCTGTCCCCATACAGTGAGTGGGATGTTAAAAATATCCCTTTTTCTGGGAGACTGTGAAAGCAAGTGTTGCCTATAATAAATTTGGTAAAGTTTTTTAACGTAGCAGTTTTAATTGCAAGTATTTATTTTCAAATGAGAAGATGTGTTCTGCTCCCAGAATTTTAAAATCTATGGGAATTATGTTGTTCAAGGATAAATATGCTTACTTAAAAGCATTTATTCAATAGTTTTAGTGAATTATTTCTTATATCTTCAACATGTTTTTCAGGGTTATAATGAAGGCCAGCAACATGTACATTCCAGTTAAAGGGATGGTAAAGTAGTGCAGAGATAATAAAGCATCCACCTTTTAATCTAATTGGAGCATGCACTTTTGCCTGCAAAAGCTGCACATAGTTCTCATACTAATGCTGCAGCTGAACATGCAGATCAAGTCATCATAGACTGCTGTAGCTAACCAAGATAATTTTTTCATTAGTACCTGATTTGTGTAGAAAACTCCTGCAAAGATTCGTGCAGGTATTTGGGATCAGTTGCATCGCTCCAGATGTGCTGCACAGCTGCAGTTCAGCTGCAGTTAGCAGCTTGATGGACATGGCACAAGCCTTGCTGTACCTCAGCATCCCTTGTCCGCTCAAGCTTGCTCTTTAAATTCTGCTTTTACGGCACAAATGTGTTTCCATGGGTGCTGCAGAATTCCAAACACAACTCTATGGAACAAATTATTTTTATTTAGTCACTCTGTGAATATTGGAGAAAGATGTTACTCATTAGGTGATTCCTTTATAGACGTGGGAAACGGGTGAAGTCCCGCAGGGCCCGGTTGCCTGCGCTCTGCCATGTCGCGGTGACACAGTCTGTCCGTGCTCCGCAGGTGCGCCGGGGCAGAGCAGGCGGACCCGGCCCAAGGTGCTGCGCGCCCGCCCGCGGGGTGACGGGCGCTTCGCTGCTGAGGTTACCCACGTGCTGCCCGGAGATCTGCAACTGAGGTATGCAGGGAGCCTGGACACCACCTGCGGGGAAGATGACTTTTAATCTTACATGTATCTAAACAACAATATAATCCTGAGCAGAAGCGCTTCCTCGTACAGCAAAATGAATGCTCTTTTCCTAATGTACAATCTGTTTAGCTGACAAGCCTGCACCAGCTTTAATAAACTGACAGTATATCCGCCCATGAAAAACAGCAATATTTTACAACACATAGAGCTATTCAGAAATGTAAATGCCATACCAATGCTTTATTTTTTTACATTTTAGAGTATTTGTTATTACCAGAAAATGAAAATTGTCTATTAGATTAGAAGCTCATGAACATTACTGGTCTAACTAGCGGGCTGAGATGTTGAAATAGATGTGTGCTGAGAGCCCCCTCAACTTCTAAACAGCTAGTCCAGGTTTCTTTCCAACAGGACAGAATATTGCAGCTTCCCTACAAGGTGGAGGTAGGTGGCCCAAATGCTGTGTGATTCACGGCCATAAGAATGCACCACCACCAGCCCAAGTGTGGATACTCACACGCCCTGATCAAATTATATGTTTGACACATTCTTAAACTGAACCTTTCTGCAAGCAATTACACACGTTAGTGATGCTGTGATTCAGTGTGGTGCTGGCTGATGATGAAACACTGCAGTGCTGCTCCTCATGGCACATGGCACCAGGAAGCAGGAACCTTAGCTTGCCTTTTTACCATTGGCTTCCCTCTGGAGAACAGCTGTAATTAATATTATCTTAAATGGTTGTGAAAGGACAACTTAGGGACATCGCTTGTTGCATTAGGTGTTTTCTAGTAAATGTACTGAAAACTGTAAGTGGATTTAAAACTTTTGTCAACAGCAAAGAACACAGACACAGTGTGGGACAGAGCTCGCTGTGGCTCTGGGGGGCTGCAGCTGCTGCCCAGGGTAGTGCAGCTTCAGGAGCTCTAAAGGACAGAGGCAGTGAAAGGGTTTGTTCAGTGGTACATGAAGAGGAACAGTGCTGCAGTCAATCCCTTCTGGGTGCAACTGTAAGTACCAGGAGGGAGGGGAAGGGAAGGAAGAAGGAATATCTGTCCATTTTTGGAAAAGTTACAAATCTTAACACTAATACACTGTGATATCCTGTGCTTTGTCCTCTCAGGAACTCCTTTTCTTTGGGGTAAATAATTTCATGTCTCTTGAATACTCATTAAAACATTTCCAATGCCAACATTATCCATTCATGTTTATGAAGTCTGTTTATATTCGTGCTTCAGTAAATGTCACCATAAAAGTAATATCATCATATTGGAAAAAATCTTTTCCCAAACTAGTGGTAAAGCTCCTGGTGACTGTGATGGAATTAATCATCCAACTGGTCTGCAATGTTTGTAGACTCCATACTTAGCTGGCTGAAAAGCTCTCTCAGACATTTGGTGTACTTTTGTTATTTGTTCTAAGCATCATTTAGTGCCCTCTGTGATGTATTATATTTATTTATATATATATTATTAGAAAAAGATACATTTTAGGATGAGGCATTTTTGAGCAGGTTAAAAAATGCACTTAATTAAAATTGCTTCAGAAAGGATCAATTGTTCCCGACTCTCCACTGGATTTTCTGTATTCGTTCCAAATAGGAAATTCTAAACAAACTTCATTGAACTAATGTGTATTACCTTAAAAACTGATAAAAGACTGAGTTCTGGTGTTTTGAGAGCTCTCTATGAAAAAGGGAATACAACTTTACCTCAAGGTAAAAAATCAGCATCCAACCGTGACATAAAAGTTTGCAGGCAAGGCTTCCACTGGTGCCAGTTAGAGCTGCACTGTAGGGAGATTATAGTTATGTAATAGAATGTTTTAGTGAATAGTTTCATAGTTCAATACATCTTCTATGACTGGGAGAGATGTGGGGCAGAGTGGGCTCTGAACATGACAGGACATGATTTTCAGTGTTTACCCTTTATTTTACACCTGTACTTCCTGTGACTTAGCCAGAAGTGATCCACAACTCTAACCAGGAACAAAATGTCAGACTTGCATTATAAAGATTACAGTTGTGAAGTTCAGTTTGTTCTCATTTTAATCCATGGTGATATCCTTGGTTAGAAATAGTGTTAATAAATAATGACAATCTGTATTTGGAATTGAGAAGGATTTCTAATCAAGAATGATTTACTAATTCTTAAAAACATAGGAATGAACTCCTCTTTGCTTCATTTAGAGTCCCAGTAGATTTCCATTTGGCCTGGAGAGTTTTCTCTGTCCCCATTTTCAGGCTTCATTGCTTTATCTGTATTCACTGCATTATCTCCTATGGCATCTTCTTCATTATTAAGCAGGGTCTGAGAAGGAGAGATTGAATTAGAGCAATTTTGTCATCTTATGGCACAAGACAATACAAAGTATCTTGTGACATTTTTGAATACTGATAAAGTAGATTTTTTGATATGAACTCTATCTAACACATCTGATCTGTACAGTCTTCTCATACGTCGTATTTGCAGAGCTACTCTGTGATTTTTTAAAAACCTACCAACCAACCGATTTTCCTCTTTTAAGGACTTGTGGAAGGGGATGTAACACAGCCAGGGATTGTGACCTGTCTGTAAAAACCAAGAACTGCGTAAATAAGGAGCTTGAATTTGCAAAGTTGTTTTTTCCCTTAGCAACATTTCCTAGGATTCTTTTTTTCTCCTAATTATTTTTTACAATTAATCAGCCTAATGGTACATAACAGAGCTGAAAGAAATACCCTTTGTTTTCTTCAGAGTTGCCAATGTAACTATAATTTTAAAAAAACCAAAACAACAAAAATAAAATCAAATCAAACAGTGTTGGGCAGGGTGACTGATTGACAATGTGCCAGAATAATGAAGTTAGGTAAGGCTGTTAGAAGGCAATTGAATTATGGTGAGACAGTAATAACTACAGTGGGAGTCTGGACTGTAAAAACTGTCATACCTCAACAGACAGTTCTGAAAAATTTGCCTTTGTGCCACCTGCACATCTGTAGGAACAGGCATGTCCACTGCTGGTGAATGCCAGCGTAGGAGCTTGGTTCTGGAGCACTTGTGTGTGCAGTTCCTGTAGATCACAGAGCTTCTGGTACAGAAGCAGGACAAAATTAGGCTAAGAGTTACTGTAGTGAGTTGAAAAGAAAAAGTAAATTCTGAGGAATAAATATGGACTTGTTTGGGAAAAACTCCATCTCCTGCCTTGTCTGTCTGCTCAGGAGACCTTGACCTTTTATTTTCAGGTGAGCAGAGCTGGGCTCTGTTTGCCAGCGGAGCTTTCAGAAGCATTCTTTGAATGCTGAGACATATCCGTAGGCAATTTCAGCAACATGCCTTTTATTTTCATTTTCTTGACAGAAGAAGACCAAGCACTGAAAAAGGTGGTGATTGCATTTTAATAGCCAAGAAATCAAGTAATTTTCAAATGGCTAAAAACAAATTCACTGGGGAAAATAAACCAAAAGCATTTCCACCTTCAGCTTGAGAGATGAGCCTTCAGAGTGTATAACCTGCCAGGTTCTGTGTTCACCATTAGGTACTTTGTACAAACCACCTTTTTTAATTCAGGGTAGTTTTCCCACAAGGGAATCTTTCCATGCTCTGAGTTAATTATGTTTCTCTCCTCTCAAGTTTCTTTACTACCTAGAATTTTAAGCTAATGTCGTCTATTTTAGGTTTTTTAAGGTGCTCAGTACTATGATATCTATGTAGTCATCTAAAAAATAGATTTCTTAAAATCTGATTGCAGGGAACTAGAGGGCAGCTAGGGATCATCCTAGTTCTCACAGAACATAGTATCTCTGGGCTGGCTAGAATAGCTGTTCTCAAGTAGTCCTGCTATGCAAAATGTGTACATTTCAATGAGGTGAGTTAGTCCCTATGTTCTAGGAATGCACTTTGATAGTATCATCTGTCATTACTTACAAAACTGTATGAATTGGAGTGCACAGAGCTATTCTGGGGCTGCCAGACCAGTTAAGGGAAAAGTGTTTTACAGGACACTAGAATTGAGTTGCTTACAAGAACTCAGCTCCAGCTGGGGTCAATATCAGCAGGGACTGCTGTACTGAGAGACAGCACATACTCTCCTAAGATAACGGCAGATGCTGAGGTTTTGCAAGAAATCCCTTGCCCCACAACTTCCACCAGCCTTGTTTTTAGCTGGAAGTCTTCAAAGCCTGTTAACAAACAGCAACAAGTGTTCTACTGACACCTAGGATGGGGAAAATAAAACACCAGCAGTGCTAAATGTCACACTTGGAAATGGCAATCGTACATGTTCAGCAGCCCATTACCCACTGAATATTAAAAAATAATGTCAGTCCTTGCTGGGGCGATGCATCACCAGTCAGAAAATGGAAAGGACTGAGCTCAGAGAGAGCAGAGCCCGCCGAACATGTGGGCAGGAGCCTGTGCCAGTGAGCTCTTACCTAATAACTTGGTAATTCAAGCTCAAATACAGAGTCAGGGAGCACATGGTACATTGGAAATGGAGAAGAAAATGTGAGGACTTGTAGTAAACTTGTAGTAAAATTAATTTTTGTGGAATTTGGGTTGTTTCACTGAGTGACACAAACAGCAGTCTACATTTATACTGATTTATTTTCGTGCACTTCATTCTTCATTTTCAATTGTCTTGCTTCTTGTGGAGTAATTTGCATATATGCAAAATGAATGTAAAAATAATTAAAATTGTGTCCTTTCTCACTATGATTTTGCTAGTGCTAACAACAAAACAGGATGCAAGGCAAGTGGAGAATCTTGCCTTCAGGTATCAGTCTGATTTCACCGCATTTTTGTCCAGTTCATTGTTTTGATGTTATTCTTAATTTAGCAGTATTTTTACTAATTAAAAAAATACTCAAAAAACTGCGCCATTCAGAAAATTGCTGTGCAACTCAACAGCTAATACACATTTTAATCTGGAGTGTTGAGAATGATGATGAGAAGCAAGACAGGATGGAATGGGGGTAGGAAACTTGGAATAATTCAAAGAAATTAGAGAAAAGGCAAGAAGTTAATTTTATTCCCATTTATCAATTAAGGCAGGATTCTGTGTTTATCCATCATGGGAGACAGAGGGAAGGAAGGAGATGAGTGTCATGAGTTGGGGGTTTGGCTGTGAGCACACCAGTTGTGATGGGAAGGGTGATCACAGCAAAAGAGAGAAGTTGCTGTTGGTTTTCACAATCAGAGAATGTCTGAGCAGGGCAGTGATTGGCTCTGCAGAGAGTCTGTAGCCCCAGAGTAGCCAGGTGGCCAGTTCCCACTCAGTCTGCCACGTGAGCGGATCGTGAGCTTGGAGCCAGACAGGGTGCCAGGTGGCAGATCCATCGCCCAGCATCCAATTAACAATGACACTGGTTTGGAGCCAAGCGAGAAGGCGGCTCTGCAACAGGGACAGGGAGCATCAGCACACCACCAGTCCGGCCCCTATGGCAGCTCCTGCTCCTTCCATTCCTCTAGAAAGCTTGGGCTTCTCGAGGCTTTGCTTTGAGTGGTTTTGGTTGGTTGGTTTTGGGGTGGTTTTTAAGTGGTAAAGCTGTCTAAATCTTTTGGATGTCTTAGTGTTATTCTTTTCGAGCACTTTCTCCATGGCTTAGAGCAGAGCTGTGCCGTGCTGTGAGCAGTGAGTCTGTCCACACAAGAGAAGAGGTACCCAGGTCATTTAACTTCCAAACTGCATTGGGGTACTGATCCAGTTTAGGGAATGTTAGCCCGTGTCTGGTACTGGGATTGTGGCACAGGTAGAACACACCTGATTATACCTGAATTGCTTGACAAGAAATAATGAATCCACTTAGTTCTCATCAAGAATTTTAGAAATAAGGACAGTTTTCAAATTCTGCTTTTCACACTGGTTCAACATTCAGTAAAGGCAATTGCCCTTTAAAGGTTTTTTCACCTCAGTGGATTATGCAAGATGCTCTTGATTATTTACACATTATTTGATGGGTCTGCTTTTCCCACCCTTTACATCTGTCACAAATTTTCCATACCTTTAAATGGAAGTATAAAATTCAAAGTTTATTGTGATTATGTGGGCATAATAATAGATTTTCTGAGAAAGCTTTGAAAGACAGTCAGGATTTGGGAGACGGAATGGCCCAGTGAGGTTGTTGTTCGAATGATGCTGTTTGTCCACACTGGTGGCTCTCTGGAGGCAGTGCATGTGGTCTCTTCTCAAGCCTTACTGGTCTGCCATAGGAGCAAAGCCAAAAATTTTTGAAGTCTTTTCCACACCCTAGAAACCATATTGAGACATGTAATTAGAGAAAATCTGTCAGTTTTATTAGTATGTTGTCAATACATAGAGGTCTTCCATTTGAGCATCTTGCATAAGTACTAGGGTATTAAAAAAATAAAGGGTAGTATTTTAAAATTTATCTCTTGTCAAGCTTCTCATAGGCTGAAAATGGCATTCCACCTTTAGGTTGGCAGTTAGGGCAAGATAAACATTTCAGAATCAGGCAAATGGACTGGCTGAAAGCAAGATAATAGTTTATAGGAATGGAGCTATTTATAGCCTGCAGGATGCAGTGGTTCAGCGACAGCCCCATGACTCACGGTCAGCACAGGGAAGGTGCTCTCAGGGGAGAGGCCTGGCCAACATCTCAGAGCTGTTGCTGCAGTTGCACATGTGACAAACTGACAGAACCATGGCGGGGGCTTGTGATTCCACCTGGGCAGCTACAAATAGTGACATTTAAAACTCACTGGCCAGGTATCAGATTGGTCACATCCCACTGATTTGCTATATATCAGTACAAGGATATGAATATGAGACAATCAGCTACATCAAGCAGTGTTTAAAAGAAAGGGTGGCGTCTCCTTTGGCAGATGGAAAACAAAATACCAGTGCTTGTTTCAAGTTCTCAAATACTCTATTTGTTAGATCATGTAATACTTCTCTGTGTTAGACTTCCCAGTGATGAGACAGGACTGGCAGTTTTGATCCATAACTCCTTAAAGCCAAGGAAATAACCCAGCATTTTTGGATGAAAGGGACAGTAACGGATGTACTGCGATCCTGAGTTGACTCATAGTGGCCCTGTGACCTTGTGTTAGCCCTTCTCACCAGTTTCCATGGCAAAACGGAGCTAACAGTGCTCAATTATCCACTTTATCTACTAAACAGGGTTAAGGCTGGGGACGTTAGGACCATTTAATTACTCTTTGTAATGAGCTCTGAAGAGAAGTGTCTAGGAGTCGGTGGTGGTGGAGTAAATCTCACAGCTGCTGGATAACGTGTGCGGGCGGAGTGGGAGGCCGGGGCAGCAGCAGATGCCGGTGCTGCCGGTCCCCGGGCTCTGCGGCCCGCACGCCCAGCCGGTCCCGCGGGGCCAGAGCGGGGCTGGGGCGCAGCGCTGCGCTCCCACCGGCGTGATGCCGAGCGCCTTGCATCATCCGCCCGCCTCCCCCTCTCTCCGCACAGCTGCCACAGTCACAATTGCGCTGGGAGGAGTGTGTCCGTGGCATTTCTGCCCGTTGGATCCCTCGCAGGCCGTCCCACGGAGGTGGGGTTTCTGCCGTGCTTACGTGTCTGTGTTTTAAATCAGGCTCTCCTTGTGTAGCTGCCCTGCAGCCAGCGTGCCCCTCTGCCCTGCTCGCACAGGCTGCAGAGCGAGGCAACTTGTGGCTCCTTGGCCATCCGACCCAGAGCAGAGCGCCCTGCTCGGCTCACCGGCCCTTCGCACGGGAGGGACGGAGGGGTTCTCAAGGGAACTGGAGAGCGAAAAGGAGCTTGGGGAGACAAAAGGCTATATGAGATAAGTTTCTGGTTACCAGCGGCGGGACAGGTGCCCAGTAGCGGGCACGGTAATCCCCGACTGACCTCGCCGCCGTCCCCTGCGCACAGAGGAGCCCCACGATGTGCAGCAGCTCCGCCTTTACCAGGGCCTGCTCACTCAGCTACACCGCAACCCAAACGTGTCTGTAATCTCTGGCCAGTACGCAATGAACTCGCTGAGCGATTGTACTCCCTGAAAATGATTTATTTTGAAAAACAACTTAAAACAAGAGGCTTTTGATTGGTGGCTAAGTTCAGAAATGCTTTGTTGTCTTGTTCTAATGTTAAATGTTTGTGAAATATAAAGGAATTATTACTCTGTGCTTCTTTCATGTATTCTAACATGATTGCTTTTAGAATACCTCCATAATTTTGGACCAGCAGAAGGGTGTTTTCATGCCAATTTCTAAGGGCAGGAACTAATGTAGTCATTTTGATGAAGGCAGTGCCCAGTCAGAGAGAAAAGACAGAGAAATTAATGGTCAGCTCCAAATATTTCAAAACTGAAAATTCTAGGTAGGGCCTTCCCTAGATAATGTTTTTGCATTTTAATTAATTCTTCAATCTCTATTGGCGTTTTTTACCAGCATCATCAGGGTTTACAAATATTTATGTTTGGTTTTTTTTTTTTTCCAGAATGTTGCAGAACAACATATGAAAGAATGAAACCCAAATTATATTCTCTTCAAAGATATTATCACTTTGTCATTAATGTAATATGGGGCTTGTTTATCAATGACCTCACATTTTTAGATGCCAGCTGAGAGCCTGCTGAAGGACCAGACAATTGGAATGACTGTCTATAATTGAGCTGTCATCAAGTCAGCTGCCATCCCAGGGATCATGGAATCCTGTTCCTAAATGTCTATGACACCACAGAGTTTTGTGGGGAGTTTTACCACAAGAGGATGCGTCTTTTCCAGGCTTAAATAACCCCTCTCTCCTGGCCCTCTCTTCTCCAGTGATCCCAACTTGTGCTGTGGGCAGGCCCTTGGTTAGGCAATAGTGAGGATTTTGCAAGACATATGAAGGGTAAAACTGTGCTTGATTGCAGGTGGCTTTCACTACAGCGCTGCTAGATTCATGCTAATTTCAGTGTACACTAGATGTTAACCTCAGTGTAATTCTAATTTCAACTTTCCTTGCTCCAGTCCCTCTGTTGCCCCACTAGCTGACGGCCACGCCTAGCAGTGTGCTCAGAAAGAGGTGATGAAACACAGAGAGCCCCTGCCAGACACCATGAATAGTGTTGCCCCAAGGAAACAAAAATTGCTTGTCTATTTTATACCCATGTGCTGTGCAGATTAGGATATGGCTTCAGGTATTTGAGTGCTTTAAGCCTAACTGTAAGATTTTTTTTACTCCCGTAATAATGAAGTGGAACTAAATGCTCTGTTTTCCAATATGCCACAAGGCTGATTAAATAGGAGGCTGGGAAAGGGGATGAGGAATCAACATTTAGCTTTGGGTATTCTTTTGTTTGTTATTTTGGAACAGTAGGTTGGAGCAGATTACAAAGCTTGAAATGAATATAAATAGTTTCCTGATTTAAAAAAAGAAAGAGAAAAGCAGAAGAGTACTTAATTTAAACCTTGCCCTGAGGAGCTGGCAGCTCAAAGCCAACACGTGGACTTGTGTAGTGGCACTGTAAAGAGTAATTTCAAACCAAAAGGAAATTAAACTCATCTAGCTGGGTTTGCTTCAGTGTTCCCCCAGCCCAACTGTCTGTAGAGCTGTTACCAACATATTTGCACTGGGAATTAGGATGCTATTATTTGTAACAGCTCTCCTCCACTGCAGAATGGCTTCTTGGCACCAAATGATTTCTGCTGCAGAAATCCTCAAAATTTTAATAGCTCTTATCATCTGGGAAATACCAATCCATTTTTGGGGTCCTGGATTTACTTATATCATTAAGATTAGTTCATAAATATAGTAACAGTGACATCACTGTTACCTGTAAGGCTTGCATGGGCAGGAAGCTTCACTGTCTGACAGCTGGGTAGAACAAGGAAGGAAGGGCCAGGTAGGGCATTAGGGCAAGTGAGGAATGGAACAGCAGCCTCCTCCTTCCCAGCTCCCACAGTGTGACCTCCAGACAAGCTCTTCCCATTCATCCTAGCACTTGGTTTTCCTGAAGAAATCTGGCAAAGGATCAGGCAATGCATAATGGAAAGGCTGCTGCATGCTGCAAGGGACAAACCCCACAGCGTTTGGCATTCATTTCTGTTGCATTTGGAGATGTGGACTGGGTAATCCAATATGTCTTTGTGTCTTATCTGGTGTTGTTTGCAGCAGGCCTGTTTAGTGAGCATGTCACCTTTAGGCATTAGTGATGAACAACATCTGAAAATGGAACCCTAACAGGCTGCTGCTTAAGCTCATGCTCCATGGCTCCATGGCCAGCACTGCCCGCCAAGCCGAGCTGACCCAGGGGCTGTCCACTTTGTCCTTAAGCCAAAAATATGAACTTATGGTAGCACACAATTAAGCAGTTCAGAAATATCAGTGGAAAATAACACACCTTTATTTATCCAAATCTTCTTATTTACTTCTTATTTACAGGTCTGTGCAGGCATAAATAACATATCAATGCATTTGCTTACTTCATGTTGCACATGCTAATTACTAGGCACAGAATATCACTATCTCTGCCTAGTGCATCAGGAATTGTAGAGGGTTTTGGACTCACTAATAAATACAAATTTTATTATCTATTGAGAACAGGGCTGAAAGAGGACTTAGCAAAAAAGGCCTTGTGGATGGTGTTTTTATTGCTGTCCTTTAGTGAATATCATCCAAAAGAATTTCAGCACTATACTTTGCCATCTCTTCTGAGTGGAATACAAAATTATATATAAATATATACACTTAAATGTACCTTTGCAGCACTTTGGGGAAGATGGGGCTAACTCTGACCCAATTTTTCACTGAAGTGATTAGTGATTAGATGTGCCTCAAACTGAAATCCATTAAAAGGTGCTGCTGTGCTAAAGCTTCATCTCTGGTGATCAAGTTTCTTTAAGGAGTCTGCAGTTACCCACTCAAAAATAGACTCACTAACAGTCACTTAGTAATTTTTGAATATTTAGGTCACTTTTCATTTCTAGTTTTCAGCTTTGGAAGCAGAACCTGGTACAGGTAGTTATTGCTCTGAACTGTCTGCTGTTCCCACTTAAGGGGGAATTTCACCATTAACTTCATCAGCCAGGACTTCTAGTTCTGTTCAAATTTAAATGTATGAAAATTTCAGCCATCACAGTTCCATGTTTCAGGACGGTGTATCACTTGCTTCTGTTCCAATTCAATCCTTTTGGTTAGTTAGGGGTCTTTTTGACTGAAGCCCAAAAAGGCTGAGGGGTTTGGTATATTTCTTTCCCTTCCTTTTATGTGATTTCAGCCATACCTGGATTTGGGGATTTGCTGAGCTTCAACAATCCCATTATAACCAGAGCAATGCAATTTGCAGACAAGCTCTTAATGTCATTTACAGTGATTATATCTGTGTTAAAATTACAGCATTGGTTCAGAGCAATGTCATTATTTTAAATAATTATTTTAAATAATTGTAAAACAAATCAGTCATCCTTTTTTCGTAAAATTGCTTCAAATGACTTTTCTTCAAATACTTCTCTTAGAAGGAGGCCTGTTCTTGTTCTCTGTCAGCGACTGTCAGGTGCAGCCAGGCGTGGCTCACGCAGTGTCATGCCAATACTGAGCAGGTCAGGCTTAGCAGAGGTGCTATCGGCTGCTCGGGACTGTGAGGGGATTCCTGGGTGCTGAGTCTTTCCTGCAGCACAAGGAGCATTGAGCGTGTAGTTGGATAGTTTATTATCAGGATTGCTTCTATTACTATTATTTCCATGTTCATTTTACACTCTTTGCCTTCTCCAAGGATGGGTTCTCCGTTACCTTGTACTTGTTCCCTGATGTTATGCTAGTTCTGGCAGGTTGTGCTCACACCCTACAGTCACTTGGCCAGAGCATCTTTTCTAGCCCTTTGGAGAAATGGTCTTCTGGCTTTAACCCTACAAAGAAGAACATGAGATTATCTTAACTTGGTACTTCGTTATTTGATACTTGAAGATTTTAGGAGAAAAATAATAAAAGTTTCCCTTTCACCGCTCCTAACTCAACAGGGTATCATGACAGCTCCTGTTTTGAATGTTTTGTGTTACCGGGACTCTGGACAGTTTAAGCAGAGAGAACCAGACTTGGAAATTAAGCTCTCAAGGTGTCTGTGCTCGAGGCAGCTGACTCTGGAACGCTTTGCCGGGCTGTCCATGTGAGGGAGACAGGGAGCTGGGCCGGGATGGGCTCTTCATCCCGGGAAACCGCGGCCAGGGCTGGCCCGGGAGCGCCCGGCAGGAGCCGGGCTCCGCAATCCGCTTCTGCCTGGGAACCATGAATGGCTCAGGACACGAGTGTGCTGCCAGGAGACGAGTGCAACTGAGAACACACAAGCTGCTGTCAGCTTCATAAATGAGTCACCGAGAGAGAAAAGAACCCTTTGTAAGTCAGGCACTTCTTACGCTATCAACTTGTCACAAGTGTGAGACCTAAGCAAATGCTTTCAGCATCTAAAGAGATGATCCCTCTGCAGGGCACTCGGTTTCATCCTGATGATGTTTAAAGACATTATTTCATGTCTCTAAACATTGTCTAATGCCAAACAAATGCCGTTTGCGTTTATGTGCTCAGACTAACAGTGACATCCAGTGGCTGAGCGACACAACCTCGGGAACAATCGCTGCGAATGGAGCGGCCGAACGGATCAGTCATGGTGACTTAGATCACATCGACTGAAGAGTGAATATGTAATATGTCATTCTCAAGACTTGTGTGACAGCCAAACCCATTCCACCTTCCCACTTGTTCTCTTAGGAAGAGCTGCAGTGTTTACAAGAGGAATAGTGAGTTCTCCTGTGGTGGTGGTGGCTTTAGGCATAGACTGACTCCTCGTTTAAAAACCTCCTTTTATCTCTGTGAACAAGTCTCGCTGCGCCTGTAAGCACTTCGGGCGTGACCAAAGCTGATGGGTGTTCTGAGAGCTGCCTGGGCACTGGGGAACAGGTCTGCAGCAGCAGTTGTCTAAGATGTAGAATATTGTTTCATGTGCTCCTGAGTCTGCCAAAACCTTTAGAAGGGAAAACAAAACAAAACAAAACAAACTAACAAACAAACAAAAAAACAAAACAAAAAAAAACCACCAAAAAAACACCCCAAAACAACAGAAAAGGTGACTAGAGCTGGTAATGCAGTGTCATAAACAGGGCTGGCATTTCTCTGTGCCCCTGATGCATCTGATCAGGGTATGTGAATGCAGATCAGAACATTTTTTTATTCCTGAGGTGTTATTTGTTACTGGCCTTGGTCCCAAAGGCAGCCCCTGGAGCCACCACTGCGCAGTCAGACCCCTGGGCCCTGGGCATGTCCCAGGTGGAGGATCATGCACTGCTCTTTGGGATGGCTGCTGTGCCCCTCCTGATGGCAAACTGCAGCCATCTTCCTCTCTTACTGCTCAGCTTCCAGAGAGACATTTGTGTTTTGTTTGTGGTCTGACAGTTAACAGAGATCCTAATGACATACAATTCATAGAACTTTGGGATGGTAATTACAACAGCAATGCCACATTCCAGGAACAAACTCGGGTATTTCAGAGAAAGATCACACAAAACCAGGAACAGCTCCCAGAAGTCTTCTGACATTAAGTGTACAAATAGCTTGATAGAATAAATGGTTGCTTCCAGCATGAACAGAACTAACTTTAGACAGGAATCCCTAATGTGCCTGTCAGTGCTTCCAAATGAATGATTGAAGATAAAAATAGATTTATCATGTTTTTGCTTGCATAGGGCTTCAGATCTGTGAGCAATATGGAATCACCCGCTGCCAACATCCATGTGAGCCCACCCTAATGTACTGTGGAAATGATTCCACAGTGTCCATTGAGCACAGCTAATTTCATTGTCACAACTGGAGATGTCCAAGTTGCAGTAACAAGAAGTGCTTGGTAAATTTATTTTGACTTTGCTGTTTCCTGAGTAATGTAAAAGTGCCACTGCTATGAGGCCTGTTCTACACTATGCTTCATTTTCTTCTAAGAGCCTGCCAGTGAACTACACACACAATCAGAAATATGTTTCGTAAGGCTGACCTGAATATAGATGGTCTTTTTTGTTGGTTTCCCCTCAAAGTTTTGGTTTTATCTATTTGTTTTTATTGACTGTATAATTGAATTTGCATAACAGTCTCCATTTAGCCAACATTTTTCTTTTAAAATAATTCCACTTGCCTCTGTCTTGTGGCCAAATTTCTAACAAATATATCAGAAATATCTGTTAAAATATTCATAGTACCAGTAATACAGAAATATTGCCACAATATCACTGGATGCCTTAAACACATGCACTTGTAAATAGTGTCTGTGTCACAGGGGTGTAGTGTGGCTGTGGCAGCTCCTTCTCAAGCACCCACAAGCACTGACAAAGCATCCATTCCCAAAATACCTGATGAGAAGATGCCTTCATCACACCTGCTCAAAGGCCAAAGGATTTCACTCTTTTTGTAGGTGCATCATTTATCAGAAGAATTAATAGATCTTGTATTTAAGTACTTAATTCGCAACTGAAGAGTAAAGCCGGGAAAAATGAGTTCATTATTTGTCATGGGTACAAAGTACATTTGCTTTTACTGTGTAGAGTAATACATTTGTAGTAAGACTTTATTCTTCAAGGTTCACAAGTCAAGATTAATCAGTTGTGACCTTGGCACACAGCTTATCTCTTCATGAAGCAAAAGCTGAGCAAGGGAATCTGAAACAAGGATCCATACGTTTATATAGAGCTGAGACTGACTGAATGGTTGAAATGCAATTGAACAGCAAAAATAGAATTCCTTTGCAGAGGAAGAATTAAAGACGTCTGGAAAAAGAGAAGTGAAATATGAGTAATTTTTCAGTGAAGTGACATTACAAATTAATCTCTAACATGGCTGAGGTTGATGGTTATAGTTCCTTCCCTAGTATAATCCTTTCTCCAAAGCAGTTCTCCATGCTTAAAATATTCAGAGAGAAAGATACAAACCTCAACATTTTAAATGCCAGGTGCTTTATTGACAGAGTGTTTGCTGTTTGCTGCCAAACAAAATTCATGTTTGTTTCTGCTTGGCATTTTTACTCACTGGAACTTTTAATTTTTTATCTACTTCATCCATTCTGTAGTAGCAAACCAGACTATAACTGTGTAACAGGCTGCTGCAGTCGCCCTGGCATCCACAAGCAATGCTGCCTACACAGCCAGGACCAGATTCCCTGTGTCTGAACTCTGTTGGGACACTGGGAGAGCAAAGCTCCTGCCTCAGCTCTCTGTTCACAGATCTCAGTGTGTGCATGACAAGGAACAGCTTTGGTTTATATACTGACAGGGAGTTTTCAGTGATTTTATAATCTAAATACACTCTCCTTTTTAGTATTTTCTTTCTTTTTTTATACCCATCAGAGCATCCTAGACCTCTGCCCCACTTCACCAGTATGGTTTCCCTTGATAAGGAGAATTCCTCACATGCTGTTTTTGTCTGGTTTAGGATTATTTTTTGTTTCTTCTTGATTTGTATGTTTGTGTGATTTTTATTTGTTCCTCTGAAAGCAAAAGGCTTTTGTATTTCCATGCATAATGCTGGCCTGAAAGCCCCCGTGCTGCTCAGGATCTGGCTGCACTGCTCTGTTCACACTGTGGTACTCAGCTCTCTTCACAATCTTTTTCAAATTGTCCACTCTACAGTTTAGCAGATCTTCACCTATAGCCACAAATGTAGAAGCAATTCCTAAAAGGAGTATTTTTGCTTAGTTATGTCGTTTTCTCTGGCCTGCTCTAGTCTACACATTATCCACTAAGTTTACACATGTTTACTTAGAAAATGCACAACTGCCACCATCAAGAGGAATTATTTTGAGCCACAACTTTCTTCCTATTTCCTTCTGGTTTTATGAGCTTCCCTGCCAAGACTAATCAATATGTAAACCTCTTCATGTTTGTAGCAGGCCTCATCTTTGTATATTAAAAGTTGTATTTCATAGCTTCCAGATCTCACAATTTCATCACAGCTTCCATGATACTCACTTTTTCGTTCACTCCTGCAGGCATGAGTTTTGTTACTTTAAATATTCTATTCATTTTTGCAGTTGTTGACAGAAACTTGCAAATCTGTCCCTGCAGGCTTGAAGATTATTAGGGACATTGCAAAACACAGAAGCTTAAAATGAGGCACTACTTTAAACTTTGGCTCGAGAGAGTCCTCATCCTGATTCATGGCTTTGGAATTGCAGAACTCTATCTAAGCTCCTGTTCAGCCTCTCTAATATTTGGATTGATGTTGCAGCCAGGAGCCAGCCTGTTGGTGTTGTGGCTCTGGGGCCGCCCAGGAGCAGCGCCTGCACCCCGGCCACCAACCTGGGGCAGGTGGGGCATGGGACAGCACCAGCAAGAGGAGTCACAAATGTGGTCACAGCTGCTTCAGCTGCCACTCCCTGTGCCCAGCACAGGGCTCCACAGCACAGGCTCTGTCCTTACACTGGTAACTAGGGTTTCAGCCTGACCTAGGACTTCTACTGCCTTTTCATAGGTCCACTGAATCATTTATGTTTGTATTAATGTTTGTAATCTTGTTTTTGAAAAGGGGGTGCTGACCTTTGGCCGATGTCATTTGCCAGACTTCCTCCAAGCGATGCCATCAAGAATTACAGGGATAATGAGGTAGAACAATTTATTAATCTGTCATCCCTGAGCAAATGGGCTACATTTGTTTTGGAGCCTTAGTGTAGTGGTCATGGGTTAACCAGCTTGTAGAATCCCTTAGGCATTTCTTTCCGGGTAAGCATAAACTGGGATTTCATTGACTTACCATATAGTAGAGAAAATAATGGATGAAATCTGTAATTAGCATCAAAATTTCTTGGATTTTCACCGGATCAGGAATTCACTGATGGCTTCACTGCTGCAATTCTTTACACCCGGAGAGCTCTGGAGAAGCTTTAGCAGAACTCCTGCCAGCACCACAAGTTGCAGGAGCTCAGTTGACAGATTTGCTCACGGAAATACTCAGTGGCTGATCTGCATTCTCTTCCCCGTGTGAGGCAGAGCTGAGAGCCTGGTCCCTGGCCTTTCCTGGGCTTCTCCTGAGAGCAGCTCCTGAGCCAGTGTTGGTGTCGGTGTCCGTTCGGCAGGACTGTTCTCCCTGCTCTGCCCCTGAGCAGGGTCCGAGGCAGCAGCTCCTTTGCCAAGGCCCAGGCCCAGCCCGTGACACAGCCGGGGCTGTGGTGATGTCAAGTTGCTGGAGCCTGTGGGGTTTGCCCAGATACAGCATGGGCTATTCTCCAAGTTTTGGGAACGATGAAGATGCAGTTCCTCAGTTAACCCCTCCTAGACACCTGAGCACAGGCGGACTTTCATAGACATTAGTCAGCTTTATCATGGCTGGGGTAGGCACAGAATTTTAGTCCATAAAACAAATAATTGGATACTCAAGTTAAAATTTGATTCATCACATTGTTTTCCTCTCTTGTTCTAATTTGAATCATATCAAAAGTGGCTGATGTAACAGACTTTCAGGTTCAGCCTGTAGGTACAAAATGTCTGATAACATTGTTCAGGGCAAGAAGATTGTTCAAATCCTGTAGGCAAGGGCTGGAATATCAGATTCCGGAATCCTTGGATGCATTTAAACATCCAATTTAAATAAATGCAGCTTACAGGAAGAGTTCTACCTATCATGTTTAGGGCAAAGAAAAGGTCTAAGTTGGGATATTGCTGACACCACTGCTGTACTATGATTAAAATATGGCTTTTGATTAGTAAACAGATGGAGTTTGATCTGCATCATGAGCCTGAATGAATTTGTTGCCAGTTCTTGAAGCGATTTGTGTTCTTGGAATCAAAGTACCAAACAGTAACAGATGTGAGTACACTGAGCTGTCAAGAGCTTAATGAAGTAAAACCGAGATCACTACCCAGTTTCAGAGAAGGGTTAAGGGGATCCCTTTTTGAAAACTAATTATTTAGGACAGCACACCTGTCATTAGGCAGCAGAAGATACCAAAAATTAACCATTTTCTTGCATGAGTTCTCACTCTGCCACATGTGGTTGAAATGATAGACAGAGTTGTAGCTCAAAATTAATTGAGCTTTCAAATTGGGAGAAAGCGGGAGAAAAAATTATCAAGGGTTATTAAAAGCAGTTGAAATCACTAGCACAGCACACCTTCCAGTTGAATAAACCATTCCCTTTCAATTCTTAATAGCATAAAGACAATTTGGTACACAAAACACAGACAGTTAAATCCAGCAGATGTGCAGCAGATGTGACATCTGCTTTCAGCATGGTGTGGGAATAGAGAGCAGAGCCTGGCCGTGCGGGGGGCAATGCAGGAAGACCCAGGTTTGGGATGCTCAGGGCTCTGAGCACGGGCAGATCCCTGTGTGGGGAATCAGGAGCTCTGTGCCCGCCTGCTCAGAGGCTGCGGGCAGGCCATGGGCTTGGAGCTGGCCGAGGCTGCCTTTGGAGAGGGCCCAGGGAGCAGAGGTGGCTCTGTGCACAGAGGTTACATCAGCTGAGTGAAGCGGGGGCCCCGCTCGTGGTTACCCCCATCCCAGTGCCGGCCGTGCTCGCAGGACGCCGCTCACTGCGCTCCAGGGAGGCAGCAGCTGCTGCTCTCCCTGACCTACAGATGTACACGTGGCGTTACAGTTAGAGCTGTGAAGATGCTGTCTATCACAGTTTGTCCCAAGTGGAATGGGAAAAAGCTCACCCTTGGGGTCAGGCCTGCAGAATTGCCCAGAGCCCCCCACTGAATCCCGCAGCTCACCAGCTGGCAGCAGCCTCCCCTCCTCTCCCTCCATTTGATGTGGGAGCACCAGCCAGCCTGGCCGGGGGGAAATCACCTTCCTTCAAGGGACACTGGTATCTCCACTGCTTATCTGATCTTTCAAGTGTGAAGAATTTTGGTTAATTACCAATCTTCATTAGTTTTGTTGTTGTTGTCAAAGTAACTGCATGAGTAATGCACATCAGCAGGATTAAAATCACCAAGTACTTTCCAAGGAGAAGTGTTTCCACCCTTGTGGAGGCTGGTGACCAAAGCAGTATATGTCTAGGGATGGGAGAGCTCTGATGGCAGTGGTGGCTCTTTGCAGGTTGCTATATGTGAGTAGTTTCACTCATGCAACTTGTGCTATTAAAATCACTCACCTGGTACTGGCAAGCAGGGGGGCTCAAAAATCCAGGCATGGAAAGGAGACACGATGGCTAGCATTGGATGTGCAGAAAGGAGGGAGAAGTCTTTGTTACTCTCCATTTCTGTGGTATGAAGGATGTACAATGCTGACCCTGGGGCTCCTCTGCAGAAAAGCAAATTTATAATTCTTAGGAGATTGCTGCATGTTAACATGAGATTTGGGTGAATATATAACTGCCTCCATAGGGGTCTTTCATCATTTAGCATCCTACTGATGCCTGCTTTTCCTCTCCACAGGAATCCTGCCCTGAAATGATTGTAAATTACCAGGCAGAAATCTTTGATCACTCACCAATTAACTCCCTTCCTTTCAACATGTAAAGCTCTGTACAAGGGAGCTCTGGTAACTTCAGTGTGGAGAGAAACATTTAAATTCAACCTACTTGGAAGTTGGTTACCTGCTACTTATTCCTGAACAGAAAATTTCTTCTGTGGTTCTTTTAGGCTGTTCCTTTCAAGTAGGCACAAATCCAGTGTGTGAATACTGATGCTTTCTACATCTGCTCCTATAAAAACTGAAATCTTCTAATCAAACATAAATCTTTGACCTTCATAGATTATTTCAGTGAGAAGTAATACATTGTTGTAAGCAGAGAGATCGAGATGGAGAGAGGATGCTCACTTCTTTCCTTCATTTCTTTTTTCTTGGGCCATAGTGGGAAGCAGTGAAATAATCAAGGTCTGCTCACCTTCGGCAGTGGGCACAGCCTTGGCTTTAGCACTGCCCCTGCGCTCGAGGTCACAGTCCTGGCTCTGCTCAGCTGGAGCCAATGCTCTCAGGGATCACCTTCCACCTGCCTTTTAGATCCGCAAAGAGAAGGATTTGCTTTCCTTCTAAATGAAGGATTTATCAGTTGTAATTCTGCATGATTTACATATTTGTAAAGGTTTTTTGATACTTTCCAGAGGGCAAACTTCGTTTCTAAGGCTGAGTGTCAGCATGGCTCCAGCCAACACACAAGGGACTGAAGGCAGTTGTGAGTTGCCTTGTGATCCTGTTTGCAGAGTCAGGTTTGGTGTTTGCCAGTTTTTGACCTTCTAGAAATTATTGTTGAGTTGTAGCACAGTCTCAAGTTCTCATTTTCTAGTAAGTTTAGGACTTTTCTTTTTTTTAACTCTACACTATCTTACCCATTCCTTCCCAGTGGGAAGTGCCCCACATACTGAATCCAGCAGTGGCAGCCACAGAATTAGACTCTCACTTCCCCCGTGAAAACATCGCAAAGTTTATCTTGACTTTTGTTCTACTTTCATTAAACCCATGAAGTGAATTTTAGCTGTAAAATAAGTCTTACTGACACGTGCTCTCCCAAAGCAGGTATCTAAAATAAACCCAGTGATTATTAGCTAGCTATGTTACAGGAACTATAAAAAACAGGGAGGACATTAGTGTCCCCACTGAAACAGGCAGATCTTGTCACAGAGAACAAGCTTTCAAGGTAGAGAAAACCAAACAGCCTCAAACAAGTGGTGTGAGGGTAAACAGAGAAAGGTGTGGCCTTGAGGCCATAGCACATCCAGGAATAAGGCCAGGTTCACTCTGGAAGCAGGTTCCTTGTGCCCTCTGGAGCTCTGCAGAAGCCCTGGCAGCACTGAGGGGCTGCCTAGGTGTGACGGGCTACTGGGCATGGGGGGCTGCTGGAGTCCAGCAGCTTGGGAGAAGTATGGCTGGACCACCCTTTTTAGCTATTTTTTAAGGAGTGAACACAATAAAGCAAAGGCTGGTTCAGTAGAGATTGCACATGGCACGTAACCACTGCTCTTCAAGCATCCCAGAGGGCTCTGCACACATGGATGACAGAGGGCTCACCCTTTCACAGATGAGAAACTGGAGTTTATTTAAATCAAAGGTGGCTGGAATAATCCAGCACAAACATTCCATTTCAAAGCCACTCTTCCTCCAGCCCTCCCCGCCAGGCTCCCAGCAGAAGGCTGGGGAAGGTGCTGCTTGGGGTAGGCTTGGGCTGTGGCACCAGGGCTGTTCCCATTGCTGCTGTGGCCACTGTCCTCACGCGGGGTCCGCCAGCCACGGCCTGGTGCTGGCTCATGGCTGCGGTGCCCCCGTCCCTGTGTGGCCCACGTGGCCGCCTGTGCATTCCCGAGCTGGGGAAAGGGTCTGGTGCAGTTGCTGATGGAGCCCTGGGCCGCAGCGGGCAGGAGCAGCCAGAGCAGGAGCCAGCTAAGCAGAAATATTGGCCTACATTTGTTTCTCCGCCTGGTGGAAGGCATGCGAGTTTCTATGGCAACTTGTGTTTTCTGTTCGTCAGGCCTACTGACTCACTTCTGAGGGAGCCATGAAGAAAAAAGATTGTTTTCTTTCTGTGCCAAGTCAAGTGGCTCCTTTCCTGCAGCCCACAGCTCTTGTCTGAGGGCTGCTGGTCAGAGTTTGTGACTGGTGTGACTTCGCAGCATCAATTTAGGGCCACAAGAAAAGACAGTAGAATGTGACAACATCCTCATCCCCTTGAGAATACACTGGCAATGAGTTACGTTTATCTTCATTACAAGAGGATGACAGCCCAGCTGGAACCCTGGGACAGTCAGGCTGATGCTGGTGGCAGCACAGGGCTGTGCAGGAGGGCAGCAGGGTGGCTCCCAGCATGTGCCTGTGCCATGGGGTAGCCCAGAGCACACACCCTTAGTGATCTTGAGAGTGCTGATGGGATAAAATTACCAGAGAGGCCCAAAAGAGTTATTGCTGAGGTTAGTTCCTGTAGGGGGAATCAGAGCTGGCGAGAGCACAGCTCAGTGGGAGGAGCGGATGCATGTGCAGAGCATGGAGCCAGGCAGAGCAGAACGTGTTGGTTCCTGAGCACCTCATCACCTTAGCTTTTCTAATTGAGAAACTTTCCTGCACAACCGAGCTCGATTTTCCAGCAGAGCCCAGGGATGTTGAATAACCATTTTTCCTTGAAATGGAGGGAAGCTTTGCATCCACTTCTCTCAGGCTCCACTGAAATTCCCAGCTATTATACTCTAGAGAACACTGCGAACACTCGCACAACCAGCAATTCTTCTGATGCTTTTTCTTTTGCCTAATCACAAACATATGGTACACTTTAGGGGAGATTATCCTGATATTGTTAGATTTAAAATGCAGTTTTCTTCCAGCTTTCCAAGGTTACAGCAGCTATCCAGTTAAAGACTAGAGCAGAAATAAAACGTTAACGCAGCATGACCTTGGTCAATCAGTTAATCTTTCTCTACCCGATTTATTCCAGCAAAATAAAAATCCATCCCCACACACTGCAGAGTGCTTTGAGATCCTGGGGTGAAAGGTACATCATAAGCTAGAGTATTAATTATTGAAAGCCTGATAGAGTGTGTGGTGCTGGAGGGAATGTAAATTAATTTACTGTTGGTGTCTGTTTGTTTGTGCACAGCTGTGACATATATCGCTCATGGAGGTGCAGCCCCTGGGCCTCTGAATGACTGTGAGGTGTGTGAGGGCTCCATCTGCAGACTACTGCTACTCCAGGGAGTAAAAACAGTGTAAAAGACTTTGTCACCATTTGGCAGAGCTCCTTGTTCATTACCCTGCGAGGGGAGGTCAGGATGCAGGCAGGTGTCCGCTGTCACCTGCAGAATGGCACCTGGGTACCTGTGCATAACATGCAGAGGCAGAGCCTCCCATCTCTTGTTCCCCTGTCACTATTGCAAGCTTGAGGTTTTGTGGGAAAACCTCTTCTAAAATTGCTCATAAATGGGTTTTCTGACTGTTACATTAAGCTGGATTACACAGCATGGAACATTGATTTTTAGATTTGAGAGTGCTGAATAATTTACGTGCACATTGCCTCCTAAACCAGACTGTGGCTGTGACGGCCCTGGCCCTTCCCAGAGCAGACACAGACAACTGTGGTAGGATACAGCCAAATGATCAACTCTCTTACTTTTTAGCATCTGCTTTTAAAAAGGCAGGTAATTTCTAACATCATTTTGTTACTGAGATTTTATTTTAAAGTGTCCAGGAGTGTTATCCCACTGCAAGCACAAAGCATGATTTTTAGAGCTACTGTTCCTTAAAACATGCTTTTGCTATCATTCCATTTTAACATGGCCATATATTATGAAATCTAATTCTTTGATACAAGCATGAGTACACAGAAACAGCAAAAGGAAAATTGTCTTTTTATGAACTATGAAGCTGTTTATTTTAAATCTAAATAAAACCTTTTTTCAGACCTTTTAACAAATTGAATTGGCTTGTGCCATTCAAGCACTTCTATTTTTCACATGTATATTGTAGAATACATTTAAAAATAAAAGTGGATGTTGGCACAGAATTAAGCTGGTGTTTGCACTGTCCTTGTGCAGAGACTGTGTCTGAAGAGCTTAATACAGTCCTGTGTGGGTTTAAGTCATGTTCAGATATTCATGATAGGTTTGTAATTTTTCTAACAACTTCATTTTATTTTTAATATTCTGCATCTTTACTGACTGTAGCAAACGGAGCAGAACATGTCCATTTTTTCCTTGCACTGGGTCAGCTTTGGTTAAGTCATCAAAGGCAAGAAACATCTATTAAGTGTTCTTTTGCTGAGTCCTCAATTTAAATGAAGCTGCAGGGAGCAGCAAATATTTTTCCTGCTATTTTCTGTAGCCCAGTTCCTGCATCCCTCGAGGTCACACACTGGAGGTCACAGCCTCCCCTGACAGCTGCCAAGGCTGCTCCAGCCAGGCCCGAGTGCCGCGGTTCAGCAGCGCTGCCACGATCTCCTAAATACAGCAGCTCCCATCCAGCAGATGGCCGACCCCGGGAGCTGCTGCGGGACCGCTGCGGGACCGCTGCGGGATCACTGTGGGATTGCTAGGGGATCGCTGCGGGATCGATGCGGGATCGCTGCGGGATCGATGCGGGATCGCTGTGGGATCTCTGCAGGATCACTGCCAGGATCACTGTGGGATTGCTAGGGGATCGCTGCGGGATCGATGCGGGATCGCTGCGGGATCGATGCGGGATCGCTGTGGGATCTCTGCGGGATCGCTATGGGATCTCTGTGGGATCTCTGCAGGATCACTGCCAGGATCACTGTGGGATCTCTGCGGGACCGCTGTGGGATCACTGCCAGGATCACTGTGGAATCTCTGCGGGATCACTGCGGGATCGCTATGGTATCTCTGCGGGATCTCTGCAGGATTGCTGTGGGATCACTGCGGGATCGCTGCTGGGATGCGACTGCGCGGGGCTCCCTCTGCCGGCGGCTGCCGGGGGTGCCGGTGACCGGGCTCGGTCCTGGAGCCGGAGAGCGGCAGCCCCGGACACCGACCCGGCAACGGGGCTGGGAGCGCTGTCCCGGGGCTGGGAGCACTGTCCCGGGGCTGCCAGCGCTGTCCCGGGGCTGTCAGCGCTGTCCCGGGGCTGTCA
Source organism: Taeniopygia guttata (assembly GCF_048771995.1). NCBI lineage: Eukaryota > Metazoa > Chordata > Aves > Passeriformes > Estrildidae > Taeniopygia > Taeniopygia guttata. Next base: position 469,209 of record NC_133044.1, read on the forward strand.
GCGCTGCCCGGGGCTGGGGGCTGCCAGCGCTGTCCCAGGGCTGCCAGCGCTGCCCGGGGCTGTTAGTACTGTCCCGGGGCTGCCAGCGCTGCCCGGGGCTGCCAGCGCTGCCCTGCATTCTCCCAGCCCTGTCCGAGCGCACCCAGCGCTGCAGCGGGGCTCTCAGCGCACCCAACGCTGCAGCAGGGCTCTCAGCGCACCCAGCGCTGTCGCGGCCGTTCATTTGCGCAGAAGAGCATGGTCAGGTCAAAATCGGTCGGTAGCTGTCGTCTCCAGGGTGCTTCATTTGGCAGGGCTTTTAATGCAATCAAAAGTGACTCCAAGCCACGCAGAGCCCATTCCAGTTCTCAGGGTAGAAGAATTGTTTCTTTGTGTATTCTGCAGGTTAAATTCTATCATTCCAAGCAGGTATTTCAGTCACAGACCATATTTGCAGCAGACTGTGGTGATGTGCTCGGTGTTTGTGACTCCATCAGCCATTGCTCCAGACCTGGGAGACCTCAGCATGCAGCCTATGGACTTTGGATGGGCCTTTCCTGCCCCCTGCTCCTCAGCAGCTCAGCAGCAGGTTCTGCAGCTGAGTGCAGCCCGTGCCTGCTGCACAGAGTTTCCCTGCGCTGTTGCAAACCACACAAGGTCAGGTTCTTACCTGCTGAGAGACCTGCACAGTTGGTACTGCCCCATGTTTCCACACTGGCCCCACCTGGAGCTCAAACCTGGACCTGCTCAGATGGCACAAGTGAAGACCACTGGATGCAGCAGAATGCTGGGAAAAGCCACCCGAGGTGTGAGCCCCAGCAGCCCAACAAGGGTTTGGGTCTTCCCCTGAGCTCATCTGTTATTGGCATAATATAAACCGTCCTTGTGTTGTGCTGAAGTTCCTGGGCCAGTGCAGGAATTACTGGGTGAAACCAGGAGGAACCTGGGGAGTGTCTGAGACCCCGTGACTCCAGTGTCAGCGCTGCCCCAGGGTGGATGTCAGGTGCTGCTGTGGGAGGAATGGGCAAGTTTTCAGCCATACCAGCAGATCTGTGTGAGACCTGTTCATCACACATGTCCTGCTTAACCACTCTCCATGATTAAATATTTACAATAAGAATTTATTCATCATTAAAACCCTAAATAAAAGGATTACAGAGAAAGTCTGAATGGTTCAGTAAGAAACAGCACTAATTATTTTCACCCTTGTGGGTTTTTCTGTGTTTGATGCTTGAATTTCAAAATGAAAATATTGAGATAAACTGCTTTCATGTGAGCACAGTTCAAGGGATTTCTTATTTGGTGTGAAGCCTAAAAATGGAGAATTAATACTCATTTAATCATTTATGTTCAGTCACAATTTAGGCCCTGAGCAACAAAGTATTTATGCAGGAGAGAAAACTTTAGGCAGTCACGTATGCCAGTGACTCCAGAAAGATTATTCAAATGCCTGAACTGAAAAGTTGCTTATTCAGAGTGAGGGAAGAGCAGAATTCCCATGTTCTGGAAGCTGAGCTGTGGAGCCCGGCTGCAGCAGATGGATGCTGAGAGTTTTCAACCCAGGGTGCAAACACAGAGCTCAGTCCCTGCACAGCCACCAGCACTGGCGGTGATGCCCTGGCTCTCAGGGGTTGTGTGACCTCAGAAAAGTCAGGAAATTAATGAGAGCCATTTCTGAGCTGGGGGAAAAGTCACAGAGATGAAAACTCACTGCCAGTCATGGGATGCAGAAATCCTGAGGATGGTTTGAGCACACAGAAGCTGTTTGCTGCACAGCCAGAAAGGAAACAAGCAGAAGAGCAGGAAGGAGATTGTCAGATCTCCAGCATTACTGCAGCTATCCTTCCAGGTCTGCACAGCTGAAGTACTTTTTTAACATCCATCACATCCCTAGTATAGGGTATGTGTAGGGTATTAGGTGAGCCTTGTGCCATTGTAAGAGTGTCACCCTCAAATGGAAATTTTTCATCTCCTTTCAAATCTCATCTGTTTTGTGGGAGGGAGAAGGGTTAGGGTTAGGATGTAAGGAAAGATGATGAGCCTCATAAACACTGTTGCTTTTTCCTGCACTGTCTATATATTAATATCATCATCATTTTGTCTAAATAAATCTAAACCCATTCAAACTTTATCTAATGCCCCCAGTAACTCTTGAAACAAAGAAAGGCATTTACAACAGCCCAGATTAATGATTAAGGTGTTATCCAAAGTCACCACTCAGAATGTTTCGGAGTGATTTTCTTCAGGCTCAACTACAGCCACAACATAGTAGAGATCAATATCTGTGCCATCTGAGTATTGTCCCATGTGATCTAAAGGACTGACTAAACAGGAAATAATACACAGATAAAAGATAAAATGCCCTGGGCATTCCCTCAAAACAGGTAAAAAGGCTCACCTTGGAAACTATATATGCTTATAAGGAGACCAAATATCTGAATTCTTGTAAGATACACCTAATATTTAGAGAAGATTAAAAAAACATCCACCAAAGGATTCAACTGAAAGTTTTAAAACCCCAGATGGAAACTGAAGAGACCCCTGTCCCCCTAGTGCAGGGCTGGATGTGGCAGCCTCAGCAGTGCCTCCTGCTCAGGAGCCTTCTCTCCCTGGGAAGAGATTCCTGCCCATGGGTCATTGTCAGGAGCAGCCCAGGTGAGGAGGACCAGCCCAGCCCTGAGCAGAGTCCCTGAGGCTGAGCAGCCTGACAGGAAGGACAGCCCTGACTCCAGACCAAGCCACTCTGCCTCTTGGTGCCCTGAGCCCCTGAGGTCTGTGTCTGGCAGGGCTGTGGAGGTAGCCCAGTGCCTGCTCTTCGCAAGGGTGGAGCATGGAGTCGAAATTGAACCTCTTGGTACTTCTAACACACACGCAAAGTTTTAAACACTGTCCCTAAAGTGTTCACAAAGTCAACCCAGGTAATGTAAGCGCTCTGGTTTATCCCTGTCCCAGTAACAGTGTCAAATGATTCAGTGAAAACCCTTCCATAAAGCCTTCCAGAGATAGAGGGGTAGATACAGTTGATGGATTCTAGATGTGTACACAAGCTGCTCCACCAGCCAGGTCCAAAAACTTGCAATAAATAAATTTAATCAGGAAACATCACTCAGATATGAATGTTTAACAACGCTGATTTCTACTGTGAGCTGCCAAAGCTGGGAGCCAGCTTAGCAGTCAAGAGCCCACAGAGCTCAGGGTTTCAAAACAAACAACTCTCCTTGGAGATTAGTGTTGCAAGAGATGTGAGCAGGCAGAAGAAGGAATGTTTTGCCTCCTGCTAAAGCATTAATCCAGCACAGGACTAAACTATTTTATGGCACCTGAAAACATTTCTTTCAAAAGCTGTGTTCAATCAAGCACCGTCGGTCAGACAGAACAGTGCCTCTTGTATGCTCCATAACCTCCTCTAATGACTCGTTTTTATTGTCTTGTTTGCAATTTTTGTCTTACCCAGTAAACCCCAGAGTCTTTGGCCCTGCAGGGAGCAGGGCCAGTGGGTCTCTGTCTGGGCTGCAGCACTGCAGGCGGGGCTGGGGTAGGAGGTGCACTGTGTACAGCAGGTTTGATGGCAGAATAGCGATTCCTTCTTCAAACCAAGCCCGTCTGGAAGAGCACTGTAAACCCAGACGGTCTGTGGGATTACAGAGAGAGCTGGCTGGAGACCACTGCACTTTGCATGGCATACACAGATGTGGTCTGCAACACTGCAGCCCACAGCAGCAGCTGGGGCTGCAAAGTGCTTGTCCCAGCTGTGTGCTCCCCTCTGACAGAAGTCCAAGTCACCCTGCTGTCAGGATGTCCAGCTTTTTGAAGTGCCAGGTGACCAGTCTATGCTCTGCAGAGTGACAACCCTGCAGCATGCCCAGCACAGCCAAATCAAGCCGTGTGTGTCCCAGCTCTCTGCTGCTCTCCAGCTGTGTTTGCCAGGTGCTGGGCTGTCCTTGGCTCCTCTGCTGGGACCAGACAACCCGGTTATGGGATCTGACATGTACAGTCACACACACAGAATGTAGCACATGCAAATGATACCTGAATACGCCCAGGCTACAAAGGGAAGGACTTGGGAGATGTCAGCCTCGGGTGGCCCTGGAGCAGCTCTTGCTGCGCTCCCTAAGGCCACGTGCACTGTGTCACCGTGTGACTTTGAGCAGCGCTCCCGCTGCCGTCACGGGCTGAGCTCAGCACGCAGCCCGGGCGGCTGCTCGGCGGAGCGGGGCTGCCTGGTGGAAGGCATTCCCGGAGTAAAACTGCTCCATTCATTGCGGGAGCGGGGAGGAGCCGGTGAGGCAGTTTGCAAGACGATTGGAAAGCAGCTGACAAGTTCGATGAGAAATGAGCTTGTCCCTCCATGAGCTACACCTGGCAAAGGTACCCAGGTGAGTTCTTTTGGCCAGGCTTCATCTACATGTGTATTTTATCTACCTCTTCTGCTCACGCGTGATGACGCTACCCTCGTTACTGTGGAGAGGAATTCTGATAACGCAGGGATGAGTTCATGGCAGAGCTCGGGAGGAAGTGACTCCTTGCATCTGCAGAGGAGGATCAGATGAACGTGCAGTGCATGAGGCCCCAGTTACAGGCTGAACAAGGATGAGGCATCGCCCTGACCGCCCTGCACGGGCGGTGGGAAACAGAAGCACCTTTAGAGTCAGCCCCAAGCGCCACAAACCAGCTCCGCCCATCCCACAAGGATTTGGGCTTACCCCCTTCAGTGGCCATTCCTCAGGGTAGTTTTCGGTTTGTAAATTCCTTAATGTTTGAATGAAAATTCTCATATGAAAATCTGGGGTTTTTTTAACCCATTCCCTCCGTGAGAAGCACTGTTTTTTCTAACCAGTTTATTTTCCCTTTACTTCAATATCTCTTCCCAGCTAAAAACCAGAAGTCAGTCAGAGGTAGACGGAATGGAAATTAGTATGGAAAATTTCCTTGTGGATAACTGAAGTTCAGTTTCGTTTCACAAGCTACTGACAAAGGGGCCGCATACAGGAAAACGTTGCTCAAGTTAACCGTGGGCAGCTGCAGCGCGAGGTGTTTCCCGGGAAGCAGGCACCGGGGCGCTGACCCTTTCCAACGGGCTCCCTCTTTTCCTTGCTTTTATCCAAAAAAGGGCTCGGCTTTTCCCCTCCGTGCAGGCACCCCGCCGGCTGCGGGGCGAGTCACGCCGAGCGCTGAGCCACACGTCCCCGCAGCCGGGAGCGCGGGGGGCTCAGGGGGTTCTGCAGGGATGGGACACAACCGGGGAGCCCGCGAGGGCAGAGAGGGGCCGGGCCCGTCCCGCGGGCACCCGGATCGCAGAGCTCCCGCCGGCCCCGCGGTGCCGGTGCGGGGTGCCCGGATCGCACAGCTCCCGCCGGCCCGGGCCGGGCGCTCGGCGCGGCCCCGCGGTGCCGGTGCGGGGTGCCCGGGGAAGCCCCGCCGGAGGCGGCGGGCCCGCACGTGCGCGGGGCGCGGCGGGCGCGGCCCCTTTAAGGCGCGCGGCGGCGCGGGGCGCCCATGTGGAGGGCAGCACGCGTGTTGTGCTGCGCGCCCATTGGCTCGCGCGCGCTGACAGCGCGCCCCGGGCCGCGAGCGCACTGCGGGGGGAGCGCCGCCCGCAAAACGCGGAGCCGGGATCGCGCCGCCGCCGGACCGGACCGGCCGCCGCCGCGCCTCCTGCCCCGCGCCCTCCCCGGGGCCGGCCCGGGTCGCGCCCGCCCCGCGCGACCGGCGGGGCTGCGGGGCCGCGCCCCCGCGTCCCCGGCCCGGGCCGGCCGCCGCGTCCCGGCGCGCCCCGTCCCGTCCGGGCGGCGCCCCGAGATCCACTCCGCGTCTTCGCGCCGCCCGCCGCGTAGTAGCGGGGCCGCGCCAGCGCCCGCCTGTTGTGTTTCTGTTGCCACCCGCCATCTTGTCGCCAGCGCTGCGGCCGGCGGGGCGAGCCCGGGGCGGCGCGGGCGGGGCGGGCCCGGGCGGCGGCGGCGGCGGCGGCGGCCGGGCCCGCGCCATGAGCATCGAGACGCTGCTGGAGGCGGCGCGGTTCCTGGAGTGGCAGGCGCAGCAGCAGCAGACCGCACGTGGTGAGTGACCGTCCGCCCGCGCCTCGCGGGACCGCGCCTGACAGCGCCGGCCGGCCGGGGCTGCGCGGGCACCGGCACTGGGGAGGGGTGTGTGGGGGGCACCGGCGCGAGCTTTGCGCTGCCGGGGGGATCCGACCCGGGGGAACGCGGGACGGGCGGGGCAGTGTCAGGACACGGGGGCAGCTCGGGGCCAGCGCGGCGGGGGCTCCGAGCGGGCGGGGCCGCCCCGGGCCGGGCCCCGCTCCCGCCGGGGGCGCCGCCGCCCCCGCCCCGCGCGCTGCGTGTCCCCGGCCGGCGGCGGGGCGGGGCCTGGCGCGTCACTCGCTCGGCCCCGCCCACCACCACGTGCGCGCGGCCCCGCCCCGCGCGGCCCTGGCGGGGCTGCGGGGCCCGCCCGGGGCGCCGGGAGCGGCCGCGGCACCGGGGAGCCCCGAGGAGCCCCGGGGAGCCCCGAGCAGCCGGCGTACCGGGGCAGCCCCGAGGGGCCGCCCGAGCCCCGCGCCGCCCCGCCGCTGCGTCCCCCGGCTCTCCGGGATCGGCCGCCCGTGCCCCGGGGCCGCGCGGCAGCGGCGGGGCTGCCGCCCGCGCGTGGCCGCAGGACAGCGGCGCCGGCCCCGCTCCCGCGGCGGCCCCGGCGCGGGGCTCGGGCGGAGCTGCGGGAGCCGCGCTTTGCGCCGCCGCCCATTGTGTCGGTGATGAGTCACGCAGCAGACGGGGGATGCGGGGCCGCGCACGGCCGGGAGGATTCCCGAGCGCGGAGCACGCCCCAGCACTGGGAGGTGGCAGGGGCTGCCCGCCCGCGCTCCCCGCCCGCTGGGTGACAGCTCCGGTGCTGCTTCCCAGCCCTTGACAGTCTCCCTGCCACCGCCAGCCCTGTGCGACAGCGGCTCCGGGCTTATTGTGGTGGCTGTGCTCGGGTGCAGCAGTCAAACACCTGGCTCGACCTCTGCAGGCTGCTGGGTTTGTCTGCTGCTGCTGGGAGACAACTTCCACTGCCATCCCACTGCGGGAGCATGTCGTGAGTGGGTCCGACCAGCTGTGCTCTGGCGTACAGAGGAGCAGGAGGAACCCGGCTTCTTGTGCTGGACAGCTTCTGAAGCAGGAATTACTGCTGAGCAGGATATATGGGCAGGGTAACACAGCAAAGAAAAAGACACCCCGCAGGTTCCTCAGCTCCAGGAGCAGCTCACAGGGATGTGTGGGGATGTAGTGTTACACAAAGCCTGCTGCAGGCTGGAGCTGCCACCACGAGCGTGCCCCGGGCTCTGGGAGGCACAGCCGCCTGTCTGCTGCACCGGCACGTAAGGGCTGGGCTGGTTGCAGGACCAGCAGCGTCACTGCAAACGTGGCCACTTCAGGGAAGTCTCAACACCAGGAAGACTGGCACAGGAAGGAGGAGCCCTGCAGTGACCTTTGGGTGGCAGGAAGATATCAGGGGAGAGCATAAGCTGAGGAACAGCTGGGAAGCGCTGGGAAGTAATAAGTAAGAACACTTAAGACTGGGTTGGCTTTTTTGTCTTGTGTTCTTCCTCCCCTCCCACTTGAAATCTTGTGTTCTGCAAAGTGTTATGGTCTGTGTTACACCCCCAGTTACACTGTGGAACTCCAGGGCTCCAATATGGCCTGAAAATCAATCCATTTTGGGATCAGCATTAAAATATATATACTGAACTCATCTAAGGGCCGCTGGGTCGGCAGCTGACAGCAGTGCCTGCTGCTGCTGTAACCCTCTTGCTGTAAGTATGTGCCTCCCAGGCACATAACACTCCTAACACTCTTACATGGGCACAGACTCACAGCCCGAGGTCCTTTCTCTCTCTGTTGTGTGCAAGCTCCAGAGACATTTGACTTGAATTAGAGGGTGCTGATTTCTTTGAATTTAGATTAATCCAGGATTGTTTCATGATCTAAGAAAAACAAATTTCTTTATAACTGCCAATAACTGATACTTGTTTTCTTAGGGTTTTTCCCACAGATATTTGTCTGTGACTGTCCAGCTTGTGTTTGCTGCTCTCTCAATGCTGTACAGTTCATTCACACCATTCCTTTCCTGAGTGGTGCCAGCGCAGGCAGTGACCCCACAACAAAAACAGTTCTGGGCTTTTCCATCTCACCTCCTTGCTATTTGGGCACGCTTAATTGCCTAGAAGTGATAACGCTGTGTGGTGGCCAGAAAGGTTTCCTTTGGCTGTGGTGCCACCTTCCTGGTGCCAGTGGTGAGGAGGAGAAGCTGCTCACACTCAGCATCTATGGTCGGGCAGTGGCTCAGTGCTGTGCCCTGTGAGGTCTCTTAGTGCTGTCTTTCAACTGATCTCGTCAGTATAATGTTGAGTTGCATCTCCAGAAACCTTGTGGGGCATTTTGGCCACCATTGGCTTCTGTCTCACCAGGGTGCTGTGTGGCCTCAGCTTTGGTCTTGCTGGCTGCTGCAGGCAGCACACCCACCTGGGTTTCTTTCAGGGGAGGTTAAAGCACGTCCCAACACACAGTGTGAGTTTATCTGTTTCCAGAGGCTTCCAGGAGAGCTGCCCTGCAGTTCTGAGGACAACAGTGCCATACTGACATGCTTATTCTGACAATTAGACTTTGAGTTTAGGAAGAGCCTTGCTCTGTGACACAGCCATGTCTGAATTTTGGGGGTGGCAAGGATAATTGTCATGGGGTTGCAGGGATAACTGCCTTGGTGCAGCTCATTCAGGTGATGCTGGTGGCTTCCTGTTTTGATGGGCAGATACCCTTGATTCTTCTTTCTTTTTCAAGTATGAAGATAGGGTTCTAAAGGGTAATCTGCAGATTTCCATTCATTTCCTTGAGAAGAAAGCTGGCTAGAGTGAGCAGCCTGTGGAAGCAACCCCTAGTGCAGCCCTGGGATGAAGGTGCAGCAGTGAGCCCTTGTTCTCATCACAGATCGAGGAATGTTACCTGGAGCAAACATGCTTACCTAACAGGCTGGCTGTTATCTGCCAGATCCAGTTTTGCCATGACTCACTGAGCTCATTTCACCCGTCTGTGCTCCCTTGCTGGCTGTGTAACACACAAGAAGCATGTTTGCTGGCTGTGTAACACATGCACACCGTGCTGGCTGTGTAACACGTGAGCTGTAGACTTGAGACAGCCTGCAGAGCACTTGCCAGCAGTGGATGAAGTGGGCTCTCACAATTTCTTCTGAGGGCACATCTGTGGGCTTTTTGGTCTGTTTTAAGGATACATAGTCTGTTTATAATACTGTTTATTAAGTCAATTCATGTTTGCTGTTCTTTTCCAACCTGTACATTTAAGGCATGTCACTGTTCCTGCAGTGTGTGCCTCTGTCCCTTGGCCAGAAGCCTGACAGCAGTGTCCTCATGTGCGTGGGAGCAGATGGGTTAGGTCCTGCCTGCCAGCAGCACCACTTCTTGCTCTGAACTGTGACACAGAAGCTGTTCAGCTGACAGAAATACATGCTTTTTATCAGAGCGCATTACTTTGTCTCCCTGTCTCTTAAAAACGCTGATGCCCAGTGGAAAAGCACAGGCCCATCTTGTGTAGGACAGCTCACCTGCTTGGTTGCCCAGGTGCGGCTCCTTGGATGGTGGAGCAGTCAGCGTGTGCTGTTGGTGACCACTTGGCCTGTCAGAGCCCGTGCTTTCCTGCACTTTATCCCAAATACCATGGAAAGATACAGCAGGAGTTGTGCATCCCTCCAGCCCACCAAGGCGCGATGCTGCAGCTGTGACAGTGGCACACTTGGCATCCTGGTGACATGGTGGTCCTGGGACTCTGTAGAGATGAGGCTCTCCATGGCAATTTTGGTTTTTTTAGCAAAAAAAAGAGCAGAGGACGTGGGACGGTTTGGTGTCAGGCTGCGGTCTGAACACAGCACTGGGAGCCCTAGTGGCAGGTGGCCCTGCGGAAGTGTCACCGGGTGCCTGGCAGCCAGCTCGGTACTGAGGGCACGGCCAGGGGCCTGGAGGGCTTTGGGAAGCAGTGCTGTGTCTTGGGACTGCCCCGGTACTGGTGAAGAAACAACAGTGCCAAGGGCTGGGCACCAAACTGGAAAGTTTTATCTAAGATGGGAGAGAAAAGTGGGGTTTGTGCTGTTACCAACCACAATTCAGAAGGAGTCAGAAAAGTGTCCTGATTTTAAAGGGTTCTCAGTCCTGCAAGCTTGTTCCTGGGCCTGGAAGTGCCCGTGGCTGTGTGCTGCAGCCTCTGATGTCAGCAGCATTTTGCTGTGACTCAGAGCTTGCTTGGCTGATGCTGAGCTTTGCTGGGATCCAGTTCTGCTGACTGTTCTTATCTCCCTCTTCCTGGTTCTCCCCTGCAGAGGCAGGGAGCTGCAGAAACAGAAACCACCCTCCAGGCTCCAGCCTGCCCTTCCTCTTGGCATGACTTGTCCCCCCGCCAGGGCAGCCTTTGGAGTAGTAAATACCTGGAGACTCTTCTGTACCCAGCGCTTTCCTGGTAGGAGCCTGCAGTGACTCCTGCGGCTGTCACTGCTGCATATCCAGAGTGAGTGACGCCCAAGGCACTCCTCTCCAGGGCTGTAGCAGTTCCAAGTATTCAGGATAAGTTCCCAGAAGCATTGAATGATTCAGGAAAACACTTCAGACCATTCAGAAAACAACACCACAGAACTGCCTCACTGTTTCTGGAAGGAGAGATGTTCTCCACTGGGCGCACACAGAAGTGGGATGGTTGGCTATGCAAAGGCACACACCCTTGATAAACTCTCTGTACTGATATTGTCCTCAGTGAAAGGTAGGGGCATGCAAAGGGCACTGACATCCCTTAGGGCCTTCTCCTCCAGCATGGTTCCAGGAGCCTCGGGCTATGCCCTGGCTGCTGCAGGCCCACGCTGCTGTGGCTGCTGGCCGAGGGCACGTGTGGCTCTGCCCTCTGCTCCCTGGCTGGTGCTGTGCAGTGCCTGTGACAGACTGGTGGCATTTCCAGGGCAGGCAAAAGGGACAAGATATATTTAAATGCAGCAGGTTATTAGGTAACAAAGAGTGCCTGTGCTGTGTGCTCAGACCATCAAGGCCCTAAATAGCACCAGGCCACTGGTCAGGGGTACTGACCCTGTTTCTGTGTCCTCTCAGGACAGGATTTGCTGTTCTGTCCCGTGGCTGCCGATGCTGCTGTCACTGCCTGGGTGGCGTGGCCAGGGACCTGAGGTGCCTGCTCTTGCCACGTGAACCTGCTGGCAAGCAGAGTGCTGTGGGCAGGGTGGGATTCCAGGACCCCTCATGCTTGGGCTGTGGTTCAGGTCCCCTGGGGGTTCTCAGCACTAGTTACCTCCCATGGTTTGTTCTGTCCTCAGTCCCCCTGTTAAGAGTGCAAAGAAGAAGTGAAAATTACACATAATTTGGAGGTGCACCTTTGGATTCAGCTATCCTCTTACCCAAGGGGTTGCCCTGAGCCCTGGCTGCTTTCTGTGTATGGGCTTGCAGGAGATCCTGTGGCGAGTGTGCCACAAGGGAGGGAACGAGCCTTGCATTGCTGTGTCAGAGCACACAGCATGGTGATCACCTCTCCTTGATCTGTATCTGTGCCCAAACGTGGGTGAGCTTCCTTCATATGAGAAAACATAGAGCTTTTCTAAGGCTGTCTTTGGTTTGTGCGCAGGGCGTGAGGGCAAAGCGAGCAGGAGACAGACCTTCGCCACCCAGTGGGAGGGTTTCTGTCCAAAGAGGTGGCTCAGGGCCCTCCAGTGCTTTTGCCCGGGTTGGGAGCGTGGGTCCTTTCTGCCTGTGGGTAAGTCAGACCCAAGAGGATAGTGGCTCTTCAGTGTTGGATTTTGGCTAAAAAAATCCTTGAAATAAACTCTTTAGCTCAAGGGAGCAACACCAAAGGCCTTGCTGGCAGGTTGTCAGCAGCCCAAGGGCTGCACCTGCTTCCAGAGACATTTACATAAATACTTGTGATCAGTAATGCCTGCTTTAACCTTGCTTCCCTGTTCTCTCCCTTCCCCGGTGAGTGTTGCTGGCTGTAGGAGTTCCACGCTGCCCTCGGTGCAGCTCTCGGGTGTCCTGGCTGGATGCTCTGCTCCACTCCAGCAGCCTGGGCAGGTCCTGCTGTCCTCCCCACACCCCGGCACTGCCACGGCTTCCCATCAATGACTCCTTTGCTGCTCCCAGTGCCGGCGCAGCTGGAAGTCTGGGTGGAAGCTGTGTGGGCTTCGGTCTGCTGTGTCCTGCGAAGGCGGTGCAGGTCAGCCTCCGGCTCAGGGAGCTCCGTGAGTCAGCAGGTCCTCGGGGCTGGGCTTCCTCATGCACCCTGTGCCAGGGCCATTGCATCGGCTCTGGCTGCAGACCAGCAGCAAAGTGGAGCAAGAGATCTGCAGACAAAGGGCTTTTCTGTATCAGTTATTGATGTCGTTGAACTGAACCACTCCAAAATTGTTGGTAGCTAAGATTGTGTTTGCACCCTGCACTGCTTCACTTCTTCCTTTAAGGAACTGTTGAAAATACCCTGAAATATTTTGAGAAAACACAGAGAAATGTAGCTTTAAGGCTCAGGTGCTGCTTAAGCAACCTCCCTCCTATTTTGGAGTCAGTCAGATCTTTTGCTCACTCACCCTACTTGTGCTGCAGAAGTTGAATGGAAACTTTGGATTTGAGTCTCGGGCAGCCCTGGGAAGAGGGCTGTATGGATGTGAAACCCTTCCTGATGACAGAATTTCATGTGGTGCTTTTGTGAGTGCTGCAGGGTCAGGGACTGGGGCTGCAACCCCAGTGCTGGAGCTCAGTGCAGAGGGTGGTTTCTCCAGGTGTGCGCTCAGGACAGTGTTTGCTTTGGCAGCTGGCTGCTTGACCTGGCTCGTGCTCTCCTTAGGGAGGTTGGGCTGTGTTTGGGCTGCTGCTGCAGCTGAGCTTAGGAAATTGTGCCGCCTGGATCTGGGTCAGTGTTGCTGTGCGGTCACAGGTACCAAAGGGCATTCAGAATCGGGAGTAAGAGTTTTGTTGCCCTCTGTAGTTTTTGCACTATACCCCTCAAGATCAAAAGATGGGTTAGAAAGTATCCCAGTAGTGGCAAGGCGGTTTGGAGATGGCAAGGGCTGGGCAGCTCTGTGCCTAGTGGGGCACTATTCCACTTCTTCTGCTTGTTCTGTTCAATACAGATTGTCTTGAAGATCACTGGGGGACTGAACATAACCTGGTAATTCCAGGTGGCAGCATACGTGCTCTTCTCCCTAATTTCCTAAATACATATTCTGACTTCAGTGTTTCAGTCAAGCCTTCCCCCGGGAGAGGCTCTGTCAGGATGTTTCTTAGAGCTTCCTCTGAATTACCTGATATTGGTGACTGTGAGACAGAACACCCAGCTGTCCTTCCAAAGTCCTTCCCCTAATCCCTCCCTTGATAAATTAAGGTTTTATTTTCCAAATATTTGTATATTACTATGAGGAGGTTGCTGCACCACCTTTCATTGCAGCTCCTCAGAGGCTGTCCAGGAGAGGGATCTGCTGAGCCTCACGTATGGTGGGTTTGGAGATATTTGATTAAGACTGCGCAACGTCTAGATGCCAGGGCCACTGGCGCCACAGGACTTGTATAAATAAATTTTGTTTGTGCCATGTTCACGCAATTAAAGCCAGAGCCCTGGATTGCGTTTGATGAGGTTTATTTTGCTAGTCGGGCCACACAGATTTCATTTACTTTGTCTGGTGTTCTGAAAACATACAGGAATATACACACATCAAAGCCAAGTTTAAGAGTTTGATTAAAATCCACGGCAGTAAAGAGGTGCCCTAATGTGTTTGTATCAGTGCAGTGTCCACTGAGCTGGGATTCACTGAGAATAGTATAAAACCCAGCGTGTTTTAACTTCGGGATCCTGCCTCTTGCTGGTTGCAGGCTGCTCTCAGGGGAGCGCCATTGCTCACTGCGTGTGTTTCTCTTTCAGAGGAGAATGAGAAGCATGAGAAGCTCTGCCTGGAGAGGGAGCAGGAGCAGAAGAAGGCGGGCAAGGCCAGCGTGCCACGGGCCAACAGCACCCTCTGCGCAGAGGAGCCCCGGAGTGAACTGCTGGTGCCCATCTCCCCGCCGGGCCCAGTGCCGCTGCCGCCCCCGCCCCTGGCAGCTCCCATTTCAGTCATTCCCATCCCCGTTGTCACCAGTTCCCCCCAGCAGGCAGCCCAGGCCGCCCTGTCGCCGCCGCTGGTGCAACGCCACCAGCCCCTGGTAAGCCCTGCCGGTGTCCCCAAGGAAGCGCCGTCGCTGGCGCCGGTGATCCAGCGGCCGGACGGGAAAGCCGCGACGCCGCCGTCGGGCAGCCCCAAGCAGCTCCCGCACTACGCGGCGCCCGTGCTGGCCATCTCCCAGCACCATGTGGTCCCGCAGCCCATCCAGCCCCTGCAGCACCCGCCCGCGCCCGCGCCGCTCGGCGCTCTGAAGCTGGCACCGGCAGATGACATGAAACCCATCGAGCTCAAGAAGAGGATTGGAGGGTGAGTGCACTGCCTGTGGGGACGTGTCCGGGAGGGACAAGCTAAGCTGCATCTCTCTGGAGCGGCTCCTGCTTGTGCGAAGTGTTGTTGGGTTAGAAATGCCAAGACCCGTGGATGTTTAATGTCTTTGAATTACTGAGAACAGGGCTTTTTAGCATGACGAGTTTTTATTATCCTCCCTCACTCCACACTAAGTTTTTGTATAAGGAGTTTTTTTTTGCAGGCCAGAACTGTGTTAGGAAGCAAGTCCAGCCCTTCATGTCTGATCTCAAGTGGTATCTCGTGTTATGTTTGGCAAAAGATCACTGCTTGTACTGGTCAGGGAAATAAAAGTGCACTGCTGCTTGTGGGAGCTTTCTTGAAAACTGGAATGGGATCTGGGAGATGTTATTCTGAGGACAGTGATCACCAGTTTCTCAGTGCTGTAAGTGCTAAAGGCCTCCTGCTTGCTCAGAAGCTGGAAGGTGCTGAAGGCTATTTAGTCTGCCCTCACCCTCTGAAAGGACTTGTGGCTCTGATGTTGCTCCAGGTTAGTGTTTTTCTGGCTTGTTCTTAAGGACTTTGGCTGGTGGAGACCCTGCCTTCTCTGTAGGTGGTTGTTTCCAGACCACAGTATCCCAGTAGGGAGTCTGGTATTACTGCTTGTGGACTGGGAGAGCAAACCATTCCCTTCTTTGCAGCAGTTTTACCTGTTTCCTTTGGCCCCTCAATTTTCCTGCAGCATAAGTGACCTGGATCTGTTCGGTCTTCTCTCCTGGAGGTGCTGTCTGGGCCTCTGACTGTTCTCCTGACTGCCTGCAGCAGGGACATGTCTCTTGGCAGTGGTGTTGGAGATGGTCTGTGAATCCCACGGGGACTGGTGGAGATGTATAGTGGACAGAATAAAGGTTCACTGGGATGTATAGATCCCAAAACACATAGAAACAGTGCAAGTAATGCAGATAGGAGTTTGTGAAGATAAAGGCTTCAGTACAATGCCAGTGTAATTCATCTGAGAAGATTGAGATCCTCAGAGCCTGTCTGCTGCTGGAAGGGTCTGTCGGTCTGTGCACTAATAAGAGAGCTGTCACTGATGTTGTGTGGGTTCAGGGGGCTGTGGAGGAGGTTTCTGCTGGCACAGGGGTACCAGGACAGGCTGCACAAGTTTGGCTGCCTGGGCTGTGGGTAGTGGGGTGGCTGCAAGTGCACCCACAGACTGAGGCTGTGCTGTCAGACTGAGCTTTGCCCTGGGAGGTGCGGGGGCTGTGGTGCCAGTGTGGAGCACAGCATCGCCATTGCATCCCCCCAGAATTGCTCCATAAGAAAAGACGTCTTTTTCAGCCTATGAATGTTTCATGGAAAAATGCTGTCAAATATCTGTGACAATTTATTAAATATTATTACCTCAATGTCCTGTATTTTCAGTCAAAGGCAAATTGCTTTGCACAGTGTATGAAAGATACTTGAAATCTCCAGATCTGCTAATGTACCTTATTGCTGAAAAACTAAGCTGAAAAACTGAGATAACATGTATTTGTTTGGCTTTTCCTAAAAATACTCCTCTGATTCAGAGAGTGGGTGGATTCAACTCCCAAAACCAGAAACTCACACTGGTTTTTCCTTGAGCACTGACTAGAGAATTCCTGTATTGCTTCATTTCGTGTTTATCCTCAGCTGTGTTCTTTCATGCACAGTAAAAACCCAAAGCAGTTGGAAGTGTCTGCCCAATCCCATACGCTTGAATTTGAAACTGTACAACCTTGTCCCACTGGAGTGTAGGCATAGATCAGAACCAGGTCAGAATCTGGGTTCTCTGGTTCTATACAAATACTTAAAATTCATACTTTGTGTCTTTCCCTGTTGTTGGTAGTAGCTGTTTCTGTATATATACACACACATCACACCTGTTTGTATCTTCTGTGCATTATGTGCACAATGCTTAGTTCCTCTGATGCACATGTAAAGTATGGAGTTTATCTTGAAACAGTATAGGCAGAAATATGTATGTACTTAATGTTAAACCAGTGATATATGAACACTTCTATTCCTTTTGCATCTTGACAGAGAGACACTGCTGCAAGCACAGGTGCAAGGCAGGAGTTTTTAACCTGACACTGAGCTGATCTTTGTTCTGTTTGGGTTACAGGGTTGGGACCAGGGAAGTACATAATAAATTGGAGAAGAACAGGTGCGTAGAAAGCCAGGGGTTGGGTTTTTTAATTGTAATTCCCCTCCTTTTTTTGGCTTATTGTCTGTCAATATTTGTTTGGCTTTGGTGGGTTTTTGTTTGTTTGCTTGTTTGTTTTTTAAACTGATAACCTGAATAAAATTCCTAGTGACTTTTACTGAATCTTGCACTATTGCTTGGCTTTCTTATAGCTCAATTCTGCATTTCTTGCTTCCCAGTATGTTTTGTTTAACTGCACCATTGCATCCCAAGCACCCTGATCCTGCAAAGCAGTAACAGTGCATAACAGTGACTCTCTTTTGATTTAGAAGAGTAAAATACCCCAAATGAGGGGTCAGTGGACAGTGTGAATACAGAATAAACATCCGTTTCTGGCCCAAGACTCTTAAAAGCCTGACTAGCTAAATTGGGAGTATGGTGGCAGTGAAAGCACCAGCACAGTGAGATGAGATATTTTATTTAAGGCTGCACCGTGTTCTAACAAAGCTGGGATAGAACCCAGGCACAGTCCCTGCTGGGGTGAGCTGGCTCGTGCTGTGCTGGGGGGCTGCTGTGCACAGGTGTAGGTGCTTTGCTGGATTAGGACCCCAATTAAGCTCTCCCCTCTGGTGGAATTGGTTCCTGGTGTGTCTCCTGGCAGCTGACGACCCGCCTGTGTTTTCTTTAGACGTGCACATTTGAAAGAGTGCTTTGAGACATTAAAGCGCAACATCCCCAACGTGGATGACAAGAAGACCTCAAACCTCAGCGTCCTCAGGAGTGCCTTGCGATACATCCAGGTACGTGCAGCGCCCGCGGGGCCGGGGTGAGCAGTGCCCAGGGCTGGCTGTGGGCTGCAGGGGAAAACGGGAGAGAAGCTCCCCTTGGAGAAGTTCCAAGTTAACCGCAAGTCATACTTACCAGAAGTGGTGGTGGCAGGGAGCAGATAATTCCGATGATCTTGAAGATCTAGGCTGAGTGAACTTCTGTTGTTTCCTTTTGGGCTCAGGTGAATTTTAATATGTATGGTTTGGGGAGGTTTTCTGTTTGCTTAACTAAAAGACAGATTTCTGAAAAGACTTGGTATATCTCAAAATTTTGATGAGATGGACATGTGAGTACAAGTCATTTGCTTGGAGGCAAGGAAAGCCTAGAATCTGAGGTTGCAGCATGAAGCTGTAGGTGGATGGGGCACCACCAGGAGTGAATCTGGGAGAAAGCAAAGGTAAAAATCAGTTGTGTTTGTGGGTGGAGGGAAATAAATGTTAGTGTTGGCTTGTTTAATGTTTGTGAAAGTGGTTAATGGTAGCGCAGAAGAAGTTGTTGTAGATGTCCCCTGTGAATGTGAAATCAGTAGCCTGTAATGCAATTAAAATTCATCTGGAAACTGGTAGAGTTGCTGCATTTATAGTGCAAATAGAGATCCAGTACACCTTGTACATTTTGACTGGAATAAAAGGTGCTGAGGATTGATCACAATGGTCTTTTCCACAGTGAAACGTAATCTTTTCTCACTTTGTTTCTATTTTTCCTCAGACACTCTCAAACACCATTTCCCTCTGGTGTTCAGAATTGGTTATTCATTTCAGCTTTGCTTTGGAGAGTCAGTAATGCCTCAGAATTAGATCAGTTCAGCCCTCCTCTTAGTTTTCACCAACAACTTCCCTCAGAGAGACTTTGGCTTCGGCAAATTTCTACTGTACCCAGCCACTCTCTGTGTTATTCAAAAATGTGGTTTTATTGAGGCCTAATGAGCTTTAGAGGCGATCTGAGCTTTTCTTTGAATTTTGGCAGGCCGATGTAGTTTGCAGGAGGAACCTTTCTGATGGCCAGTCTGGGCTGCGCGGTGCTGGGCTGGGACTGGCCGGCTGTCTGTGGGTCGGTGTGCGGTCTGTCCGTGGCTGTCCGTGGGTCGGTGTGCAGTCTGTCCGTGGGTCGGTGTGCAGTCTGTCCCTGGCTGTCTGTTGGTCGGTGTGCAGTCTGTCCGTAGCTGTCTGTCAGCCGGGTGCTCCCGCAGCGGGTGCTGGCCTGGCGTGGCAGAGAAGGTCAGGGTGCCCTGGGGCCGTGCCAGTGTCTGCCTGCACGTGTGTGGGGAGCACATGGCGGGCACAAGGCCTCGCTGGCGTGGCGGGGCTGCCGGCGGTCGGCTGGCACTGACCCGGCACCGGCAGGGCTGGCTCGCTGCCCCGCGGGCAGGACACGGCTCGGCCTGTGACGTTGTGTAACCTCCTCACCGCACTGCCTTCTCCTCCTCATCCTCTCTGGCAGCTGCTCAGGGAGCATCCCCAGCACAGTTTGCCTTGGCAGCACCAGAGCCGTGGGTCTGTGATTCAGTCACAGTGGTTGTGCTAAAAAACCAGATTACTAGAAATCTCATTTGAAATTTCAATATTCAGAAATAAAATTCATATTTTAATTTTTTTTTACTGCAGTTTGAATTTAGGTTTGATCTGTTTAACAAAAGTAACGTCTGTCAGTGTGGGGATGGCCACCGATCATGTGCCAGGTTCTGTGTGTTTCACCCAAAGGCTCAGGGTTTCCCTTGAAAAGAGAACAGGGCAATTGTACAAAAGAGATTTAAAAGTAAAAGCTCTTACTCTCAGGATAGCAAAGTAGTTTTTCACTTAAGGAAAAAAAATGAAGCTCAAGAAGCTCAAACCCAAATGAACCTCGCAGGGGAGGAGCGCAGCACCAGCCAAAGCTCTGCTCCTGCAGGCACTGTGACAGTGCACTGATTGTTGCAGCCTCTCTTCCTACAAAATCCTTCCTTCCCCCCTTCCCAGCTGGAACTTCTTAGAAACAGGCTGTTTGTTTCCTTGGCTGGATTTAAGTATTTGTATCTGCATCAAATCAGATAAGTTAGAAAGTTAAATTCTGAACTTCCCATGGAGCCATCATTTTAATTTATCCTTGGACCTGGGCTTGTGCTCTGCAACAGTAAATTAGAATTTGCAATTAAGCAGACTGTTGCACAAAGGAAATGGGGCCCAACGCAGCTGGAAGTTAATAATCCCTTTAGCTGGTGATTCAGCCTGAGGCAGTGTGGGCTGTTGTGCTGGCTCTGGGCTGAGGAGGGTGTCCGGGTGGGTCCAGCAGCACAGGGGCCCCAGACCGGCACACAGCTGTTCCATGGGCCACCTCGGCTCTTGTTCTTCACTTCGCTGCCTGCACAACCTGAGTGAAAATGCCAGAGACCTCTGGGGGGTTTGTAAGATGCATGGAGCGATGTGAAAAAAACACATAAAGTGAAATTAAAATCCTTGAGAGAGCAGAGCCCTGTCCCTCCTGAGCCGTGTCCCCAGCAGGGACAGGTCTGTCCTCCCCAGAGCCCCTCTGGCTCTGCCCGGCCCAGCCTGGCACATGTCAGCCATGGCTCACAGCCCGTGCAGCTGGGCTAGCTCTGGTTCTCTCAGAAGGATTCCTTCCCCTAGGAAATGGAATCATCTTCTTTGGAAGCGAACTGCTGCTCTGTGTTCTCAAGCTGTGCCTGTCACTGTGGCACCTGAACACCCTCCAGTTTCGGGGGTTATTTTCTATTGTACATTCCATGTCAGATGACATCCAGGTGATTTGCTCACCAGGTGACACTAGGACAGCTGGCACACAGCCCAGCCCAACCCATCTGTCTTTGGTTGTGCTGCAGGTCCTGCTTGCTGGCCAGTTCCCCAGTAGAGTTGAAATGCTGACTAAATAACAACGTGCTTTCAAAATCTGAGATGCAACTGAGCTTCTCAGGGCATGCAAAATGCAAAGAGCAAAAGTTTTTGGAAGGTGGGGAAGCAAGGCTGATCTTGTGGGCATGTGAACAGACCAGATACTGGTTTTACATTCACAGCATCTCTTTGTCTTCTAGTTTGTTATATTTACCAGTCGCTTCACTGGTGCTTGAGCACAATCATTCATCCCTGTCTGTGTAGAGGACCAGAACAAGACCGGTGGATTTTTGGGTCCCACAGCAGTGCTTGATTTGGGTGTTGATGGGCGCAAAGGGCCCTGCAGCCATGCCAGGTCCTGGTGCAGGGAGGTGCTGGATTGCAGACACAAACCACAGGTCTGACAATGGTTGTGGTTAAAGATCAGAACTCATTTACATTCAGGCACTGTTGTGACTGGATTATTGATGAAAATGCATAAACTGAACCATGCTGCTGAATGCTGTTAAGTTCCTCACCTTGACGAGGATGGCTGTAACTGTTATTTCTTATTCTGTGCCAGCTATGAGGTGAATATACTTGTCTTCTGTAAAACTTGTCTGTAAGAGTGGGGTCCATCAGTACCTGCCGTGCCTCCCTCACGTGAGCAGCGTTCAGATGCCAAGCTGTGCTGCTTCACATTGTTTATTTACCTGGCCTGATCCACTGATTCTATCTTGTCTAATTAGTCTGAATCTCAGTGTCAGTAATGAAGGCCTCCAGCATCCATAGGCTATGGTCATGCAACGTGGTGTCATCTGTAGATTTCAGAAAGTGATGAGAAATAAGACCTTAAAAAAAACCCCAGTGTTTAATTCCCCACTCTTCCTCCAGCTGCAGCAGGACCTGTCTGCAGGGAACCTCATCCAGGGAGCCATCAGGGCATTTTTATTTGCAGGATTAGCCACAAAACATTTCCTGTAATAGTGATTAAAAATGTCCAGCATTTGGACCTTGTTGAGTAATTGGGAGGCTGTTTCTTAACCATTGCCAAGAGGGATAGTGATTTTTTTAAAGTATTGCACTCATTACTTGTACATGAGAATTTGGAAAGGGTGAATGGAATTGTAAATCTGTCAGTGTGTTTGTAATTGTCAGAGAATCCACACCTGTTCCACTGCTGTCATTTAAGCAGTAGTTTGAAGAAGCACTCAGGGTTTTAAAAACCAAAGCAGCCTGTAAGTGGATTGCAGCACAGGGTTTGGGCAGGCTGCTGTGTGGTAGCTGATGTGTTTGGGGGCTGTTGCTTGTTCTGGTTGCCACCTGCGGTGAGAGCTGGCATGGGAGGGGAGGCAGCGCGTGGGCCCTAACAGCATAGTGATAATTGCAGCGTGGTTGCATGGGCTCTGTTTGGTGCGTGACACTGCAGAAGTCGCCTGCCTTTGAAACACGGCAAAGCCCCAGACAAAGCAAGGGCAGCCCCTGGGCCCGGCAGAGGAGCTCCAGCCCAGTGGGAGCAGTGTGAGCAGCAGTGGCAGTGTGAGTGCCACGGACAGAGGCACCGTGGCTGCTGTGCAGCAGCGGGCAGCGCCCGGCCCTCCTGCACAGACTGAGGTGTGCACCCGGGCACGGCTCTGCCTCACGGCTCACACAGGTGTGGAGTCAGTTTGCCTTCAACAGCTGCATTTGTGTCCTCCCTCTGCCACCTAGGGAGGCGGATGGAGAGAAATCCTCTGGTGACCCAGATCTGCTCCGTGGGCCGTGGGTGGAGCTGCTGGGGCGGTGTGAGTAGCTGGCACTGACCTCCTTAGATGGATGGGGAAACAGGAAGGAGAGGTGACGCGGGACGATGGCACCATCTCTGGGTCACCGGGACCTCGGGCCTGCTGCGTGCCGTGGGGAGTGCCTCTGCCAGAGCCCTTGGCTCCTGGCACTGCATCACCTCCAGGACTGCTCCTCTCCCGGGAGGAGCCCTCACTTCCCTGCTCCCTGGACAGGATCCCTTCAGGTGTGCAGCTCACCTGTGCCAGGTGCCTGTTGGCTGAGCCAAGGTGTAGGAATGGGAACAAAGGGAGGGTTGCACCCAGGACCCATCCAAAACTCTTCCTTGGCTCCTGCAGCAGCTGCTCAGACCTGCCTGCAAGGAAAATACAGAAGCACTGCAGCGAGTGGATGTAGGGATAAAGTGTCTGCTCAGAAATCTCCTCCTTGGGCCTGGCAGACAGCTCTGGCTATGGCTCCAAGGGGTAAACCTGCCTGTTGCCCTCTGGAGCTGCTGCCCATGGATCATCACAAAAGCTTGGGAAGAGCGTTGGGGTCCTGCATCCAGCAGTCAGGTTGTTAATAATAATCCCTTCTTGAGATGCAGCATGCTTCATTTCTGTTTGCAGAAAATGATGACACTTAATCTCAAAAGCATATTTCCCACAATTTTTTTCACTTCAGTTTTTTTTTAATTTAAGTGCTGCAGAATTAAATTTGAAATTAAAAATTATCAAGTTTTAATTTCTCAAGTTATTTTAATTTGTTTGGGATTATTTTCTAAGTAACAAGCACACCATGGTATTTCAGGGTCTTTGGGGCATCTGGAATCCACTGGAATAATTAGAAATGTCTCATTTCCTTCCTGAACAATAGAGATTGGTTAAAAAATAAAAATAGGAAAAGCAAAAGACATGACCAAACTAAACACCAAGTGATTGCAAGTCATACTTCAGTTATTTTAAAATGGAATTTCTTGTTCTTGGGAGTCATATCAAGGAATTAATCCAGATCTGCTTACCGGGTGACAGCGGGCAAGGGGCCAGTGACTGGCCTGGGGATGGCTCTGCTTTTCCCTGCTTTGTTGTACTGTGGGTTCCAGTTGGTTGCTGCCTTTTTGTTTGTTTTGTTTTGAGGGCTTTTGTGGTGTTTTTTTTGGTGGTTTATTTGTTTGTTGTTTTATTTCTGCTGAATTTATTTTTTTGTCTTCCTGATTTGGATCGTTTCTCCCCTCTGCCCCAGTGACTGTTTGTACTTTGTCCAGAATGTGGTGCTTCAGGAGGCTGACTCTGACAGGTCGGTGCAACCAGCCACGTTCCAGCCCTAGTTTTGATCTCAGATTAAGGCCTGACGTCTCTTCTTATCAGGAGCCTGAAGTGCAGTTATCAGTGGGAAATTATAAATGTAAATACCAATGCATGTTCTCATTTTTACGATTGCTGCAGGCATATTTCCTGTGCTGGGAAGTATTTCTGTCTAGAAGTTCACCCTACCCTTGCAGCCAGGTTGAGCAGTGGTGGGTGGTGCCCTCCCTGCAGGGAGCTGCTGGAAGGTGGGTGCAGCCTGTGCAGCGAGGACGTGCTCCTGGCCCGAGTCCCCGTGCCTGCGTGACGGTGACGTCCCCTCCCAGGACACAGTGGCGCTCCTTGACTGCTGTCCTCGTCCAGCGCTGGGTCACGAGGCTGCTGGACATGGCAGACACCCACGGCCGGGCTGGTGGTGCAGGGGTCACGCTCACGGGAGCTGGGAACAGCCTCTGGTTCACCTGGCGGGCTTCACTTCGGTTTGGGGTGCCCTGCCCTGCTCTGCAGCGGTGCCCTGCCCTGCAGGGGTGCCCTGCTCTGCAGCGGTGCCCTGCCCTGCTCTGCAGCGGTGCCCTGCCCTGCTCTGCAGCGGTGCCCTGCCCTGCCCTGCAGCGGTGCCCTGCTCTGCTCTGCTCCGCAGGGGAGCCGTGGTGCTCCACCTGTATTTTGCTGTGGGGGTACCAGGCCAGCCCGTCCAGCATCACTGGGATCCCATCTCCGAGAGCCGGGAAGTGAAGCAGTTGCCATGGAAACCATGGCTTTGGTTCCCGTGGCAGCCGGCCGGCTCACACACGGCTGCCTCTTGCAGGCACAGGGGCTGGTGGCATCGTGGGGCAGGGACGGGGCCTGGCAGGTGCTGTCACCTTGCAGGGTGCAGGCAGTGGCTCCCGAGGCTGGGAGAGCTGACTCCTCGCCTTTCCCCCGGGCTCAACTGGGAGAGCTGACTCCTCACCTTCCCCCCAGGCTCTGCTCCCTGGCAGCAGGTCGGGTGGGCTTGGTGTCAGTGCTGTTCTGTGAACATGTGGCAGCTGAGCAACGTAGACTATTTAGCACCATTCGAAGTAGGAATGCCCAGAGTTGATAGGAGTGATGGAAAATCCTCAAATCCTACAGGTGAGTGCCTTGGCCAGTGGAGTTTTGGCAGCTGGGGCTGTTTGGGTTCCATTTGGGACTCTGTGGGGACAGCTTGTTCCCCAGCATCCCTCTTGTCCTGGTTGGAACATTTTTGGAGTCAGGTTGGTGGATTCTTGCTCCTGCTGTGAATCTCCTGCACCATGGCAGTCCCAGCAAGAATAAGATCCTTAGGATGTAGGGTTTTTTCCATAAAAGGAATCAAACATAAGGACATAAGGAATCAAAACTCTGTGCAGCAGTGGAGAGCCTGACCAGCTGGTCTGGTCTGTGCTGGAGGCCCTGTAGGTCAGTGGCAGCTAAGGACCCCCCTGGCTCAGCATGTCCCACTCTCTGGCACCAGCTGTGATCCCCAGAGCAGAGTTAAAGGATCTGGCTCAAAATTGCAAATCACTCTCCTGATTGCTTATTGATGGGGTATTTTCAATCAGCAAATGTAAAAGAAGAAAAGAGCTGAAATATGCTTTGGAAAACTCATAATTGAAAGTGTGTTTTTAAACGGCTTATAAAATGTTTATGAGGGGAGCTGTGTAATAAGGCCTTTTAAACCTCTCTAATGCCAGCCACAGGGCCAGCAGCATTCCTGAGGCAGGTGCAGGGAAGGCATTGGGGGCATTATTTCCAGTCTTGACATGAGAGTGAGCAATTTAATTACAGACAGCTATAAAATGGAAAATTCTTTGCAGTGACAAATGACTGTTGCTATTCAAGGAGAGCAGGAGCTGGTGTATGGTTTGTTTACAAAATGATGACAGGGAGATGCACACAAGGACCAAATAGTGGCTCCAAACCAGCCAGGACAGTGGGCACAAAGTGGGGAAGAGTTACCACTGGAATTGTGTCAGGCCTGAGCTGTCACTGCAGTTGTCTGGTCTCGCTTCAATAATCCAGGTGGATAAAGGCTGCCAAGGAGCTGACAGGTACAGGAGGAGAATCAGATACTCTAGGGGAGCAAAAGCAAACCCACATGTAGATTTAAATTTGATTGCTGGTGTTTAAATAAAAGATGATAGGACTCGCCAGTGCCCTTGTGTCCCTGTCACCACTTCGCCTGCACATGGAGCAGCCCCTGCTGTGCCTGTGCCTGCCAGGGGAGGGTCCAGCCCTTGCTCTGCTGCAGAGTCCTCACTCAGCTTCAGCTCAGCAGGACTGACAGCGTTCAGAGAGGAGCATCATCTGCTTTCACAGAGCCAGCAGTTATTTGCAAAACTTCTCAAGCATCAAAATCCTTTGATGGATTCACAAGAGTATGAGGAAATCCATTATTTCTTCCTGGGGTAGCTCAGCTTCCCCCTTGGCATGGCCAGGGCCTACTCTTTTAAGTGATGCTCATTTTTTTAAGTGCGAAAAATAAAAGAGTTGTAAAGTCATAGCTTCTGTAGGTTCCTCACACTGCAGTGTAACAGTTGCCTGGGCAACCAGGGTTCCCAATTGCTTAACAGGAAAAAAAGAAATGCTACAGTGATGGAGACGCAGACGTAAGAAGGAGGGTCTGCACTGGAGCCTGGTGCTTGCATCTGGGATGGGGTGGGCTCAGTGAGAGGCCACCCCCAGCTTTGGGCTGCCCTCTGCCAACAGAACAGAGCTGGAGGGGCATGCCTGGCCTTCCTGGGGCCAGCCTGGCCTCTCCCTGAGAAAGTGGGAAAACAGAAGTGCAGGTAACTTCAGTGATCAGGATCAGAAACAGGAGCAGTATTTCATGAGCCAGGTGAAGTGTGTGTCCTTCAGGATCTTGGCAAGCACCTTAACTGTCATCCCAGGTGCCGGCACCAGATGTGAGCCCCTGCCATGGTCCTTCCCAGTGGCTGTGGAGGTGGGTCAGGTGGCAGCTCCTGCCCTGCAGCTGGCCCAAGCCTCTGCCTAAATGAAATTTCAGATTTCAAAGGAAAGGTGTTTGGGCATTTGTATGGATTTAGTTTATCAAAATTTAATTCTCAATTATTGTGTTGTTTGTAGTTTTAGGGTCCCTGCTGCCCTTTTCAGTGCTACCATTACATGCCCACTGTTGGAAAATTGCAAAGGCTTGGGTTTGGGGAAAAGTGTCTGTGTAGTTATATGTTATTTTAAAACATCTGTTTTTGTATTGCATGGGATCCATGGTGACAGTGCTGACAGAAATTCCTGTTTAGAAGAACATCCTGGGGATCAGTGGGTGTCTCTAGAGGTTTTGATGTGCCGGGGGAGGTCAGTGACCACAGTCCCAATGACCCAGGGCTGGCTGTCACTGTGGACTTTCTGTTGACTGATGGGAGATCCTGGCCCCTGAGTGGGCAGGATGATTTGCAGAAGATAACCTGCCAGGGGGCGGATGCCAGAGAGCTGCGTGTGCCCAGGGCGGAGCGCCGCGGGCAGCGGGAGACAGTGGTGCTGTGGGAGAGCCGCACGGGCACGGGTCCTGCTCCTGTCCCTCCACGTGTCGTGTCGTGTGTGCAGTGGGCCAGGGCTCTCCTTGCTCCCGGTGCAGGCACACTCCCAGTCCCTGCGGAGCCTGGGAGGGGACTGCGGCCACCGGTACCTGCAGGGAGTGGGGCAGTGCTGGGAGGGGAGCTCAGAGGAGAGGGAAGAGGGCTCCACTTCATCCCACCACGTTCATTACTAGGCCAGAGCAGCTCAGCCTGGAGATCTGTCTTTACCAAGTGAGCTCCAGTGAATTGCATCCCGGAATAGGTTTTGAAACATTTACTGGTGCCTCCAGCCCATCTGCTGATCCAGCCTCCCCAGCAGCTCCCCGTGGAGAGCGCCCAGCCGTGCCAGAGCCCAGGAGGAGATGCAGACCCAGCACGGGGCTGCTGGGAGCTGGCACCAGTCAGGAGCTGGGACTGCTGGCTGTGAGGGAGGCAGAGCCCACAGGGTTGGGCTTGGAGCAGTGCCGTGTCCCAGAGCCTGTGGAGTGCCTTCAGAGTGACATAGTGAATTCCCTGGCTCTCTTGGCTGGGAGACTCGTCCTGGTGCTTGCTAAGGGTTTGCCTGCCTTCCCAGTAATTAAAAGTTTGTAAGTAATTACCAGCTGCCCTGCTCATACTTTATAGTAGTGCTTTCCCCCAGTGCTGGGAGTCTCCTCTCACAGCAGGGAGTGAAGCCAAATCTGCTTGAATATGCGTGTGCTGTGCCCGCTGCGGTGGAGGCTGCTCTGCGGGGATCTGTGTCTGCTCCTCCTGGAGAGCTGTTCCTGTTCTGTCCTCTCGTGCCCTGCGTGGAGAGCAGCTCTGGGGAGATGCTGCAGAGAGGGACTGGGCTCATGTTTGCACAGCAGGTTTGGCTTCAGCCTGCCTTCTGCTGGCCTCCTTCCTGGTGACATAGGGAAGACATCCAGACAAGTTACATACAAGTCTCCTTAGTGTTTAAACCTGATCTGGGAGCGTGCACCTTCCTCGTCACCTTCCCCTCCATCCTGCTGTGTCTCATTCACAGAATGAGCACACAGAGCACATGACTTTTCTGGGTCAGGCGAAAAGCTTTGGCTGCACTTGATAGGAAACAGACTTTAAAACTAGCCTGTGGATTTGGGCCTCAGCCACGTGGGAATCTCTGGGCTACAGGTCAGGGCTGGTGCAGAGGCAGGATTTCAGGAGTCCCCATCCTTCCTTCCTGGCTGTCCCCATGGCTACCTGTCTGCTGCCTGGTTTGGCTTGAAAAGCAACAGGAGAGAAAGAACTGCCCCCTTTGTCTGAAAACCCTCTGTTTTGAGGAGCTTTTAGCTGATCTGGAGGGAGAGGAGCTGTCTCCATTGACACACCTGCAGTGGTTGTGCCCTGCTAACACACATTGCTCGGCTCTTTTAAAAATACTTCCTTTATTGTTATTACCAGGACAAAGGTAGCGGCAGGAGCTGCCCTAATCTGTGTCACCTTAGGCTGCATTAAAGGATGGCTGAACAGGCTTTGAGGTCCTTCCCAGCAAACCTGTGAGCTACAGCACCAGCAGAACTATTGAAAGGCATGAGGTCAGGCTCTGATTGTACTCATCCTGGACAACCTGAGAGAGAAATGAAGAGATGTGTTAAGAAGACCATGAACCTGGTCCACTGCCAGGTGTGGGGTTTGCTTTTGAGCTCAATGCTTGCCAGCAGTGAGGGAATAGGAGCATCCGTGTGGGTTCTGTGTGGCTGGTATTTTCAGAAGTGTGTGTGGGATTTAAATTCCCAGTGGTGAAACTTAACTTCAGAAAATGGAGAGTGTGTACGTGGTTTTACAGGTTTCACCTAATTTTGTCTCTTATGCATGTAGTAAGTGTGGCCCTGGGCTGGGGGACCAGGTCTCTGACTGTGCAGTGCTACACTGGTTTGAAAACTCACAGAAGGGGCCTTGGAGCAGTTGATCCCCCTTGCAGGGTGTGGTTTGTATTTCCCAGCAGTAGTGCTGGGCAGTGTGGGACGCTTCTCTGTATTGTGCTGACTGATGCAGCCGCTCCCCTGACCTTACCAATGGATGTGGTGATTCCCAGCACCAAGGGGGCATTAGCAGGAGAGGACAGCATGCACCCTTCCTTCCTGTTCGACCTCAGGATTGCCCCGTGATGCAGGGGTTGTTGGCTCTACCATCCACCGTCTCCTCTAGGTCAGGAGCTCTTGTGTGGTGTGTGTTGCTCAGAAGATCATCAGTACTTAGGCTTTTTCTTCTAAGCATTTCTCTTTTGGGAGCTTACCAGTTTTCCCTCAGAAAGCAGAAAGCCTTCAACAAGAGCAATACTTTATGTGCCAGCTCTTGTCCTCCTCTTTCTGCCCGAATTTGGCAGGTGTCAATATAGCTGAACACATTTTACACCAGCATAATTGGCAGTATAAAATAATGAGCTGTGGACATGGGAGTGACCAGATTAGTGTAGGTTATTCCTGTCTTTGCTCTCATTATATTTCTTTTTATTTTCTCCGACTTCAGACTTTAAAGAGGAAGGAAAAAGAATACGAACACGAGATGGAGCGGCTGGCGAGGGAGAAGATCGCTACCCAGCAGCGGCTGGCAGAACTGAAGAATGAGTTGAGCCAGTGGATGGATGTTTTGGAGATTGACAGAATTATTCGGCAAACAGTTCAGCCAGAGGATGACCAGGCATCTACCTCGACAGCATCAGGTACCCATAACTGTTCTCTTTTTTCATAGTCATCTTGGAAGATCACTGACGTAGTCACATGGAGTGGTGGGGATCTTCATTTAGCAGCATCAGGGTTTCTTTGCATTCAGAATAAAGTAAAAGGTTTTGGAGTTTTTGTAATGATTGATGTTAACAACACACTGCTGCTCATGTGAAGTAAACTGAAAGTTGTGCATCAGTGTCAGGTAGATACAAAATGCAGGTTGTCACATCTGACCTCATAGTGGAGATAAATCCCTGCTTTCCAAACTTAGGTATTTTCTTGCACAGCTCTGCAGCCCTGCTCATTAGAAGTGGGCATCCTGGTGTATTTGTGTGGATGTGGGAGGGTGTTCAGCACATATGGAAGAAGGATTTGGTACAGGGAGGATCACCAGAGCATTTGAACAACTTTTAATGAGCCTTCACATTGTGTGAGGAGGATTCACAGCGAAGATGAAATGACACTAATGGATATCTGACATGCAGTTCCAGCGAGAAGTTTCTGTGAGATGGGAGAATGCATGCTTCTCTCCACGCCAGGGATTTGCAGCAGGAAGAGTAGGCAGTCTGGATGCAGAGTTTTCCAGAGACACGGAGGCTGTAGCAGTGCAGGACCATTCACAGCAGTTCTTTAAGTTGGCATTTGCTCTTGGCATGCCAGGCAGATGATGTGGCAGGTTCTGGGAAGTGAGATCCTGAGTTTGTTCAGGCTCATCACCTCTGATGGTAGGAGCAGGCTCCAGGTGTGGTCTGATGGAAGTTGGAGTAGCAGTGCTTTGTCCTTACAAGTGCCAGCTGATCCCTCTGCAGTGGCCTCTGCCGGAACGACCACATCAAGCTCTGCTTCCCAGAGCTGTGAAGGGGAAGTGTCTTCCTGGTCTTCCTGCTGCTTCTGTGTCTCCTGAAATTTTTATTCCTTGCTCCATGGCTGGCGCTAGAACAGGCAGTGCGGGGTGCTGGGCTTGTCTTCTAATCTCAGGGCTAGTATGTTCCTGTTTTGCTTCCTTAGTTCCTGGACTGGACAAGAGTCCATTTTCCAGACCTTTCAGACAAGAGACTTGCTGCCATGTTTCTTCATGGCAATTTCCTTCCTGCTCTGGGAGCAGAAGGAGTTGTGCCTATCAGTGGAACAACTGGCCAGGAAAAGAAACCCCGTTCCTCTTCCCAGAAGGAGCCCACTTCAGCCCAGACAGCTCAGCCAGGTGTTTTCTGTCAGCCTCTGTTCGTGGTGCTCCCCTTGCCTGCCCAGTGCCTCCTCTCAGCCTGTTGGGAGCACCCTGCTCCAGCTGGGTTTTTGGGCTGTCACACTTGGCCGGCCCTGTGTCCTTGGCCCACAGGCAGTGAGGAGAGGGCTGTGCCATGCCGTGCCATGCCGTGCCATGCCACTGTGCCACCAGCCTGTAGCTCAGTGACGTCTCCTGCGCGTCTTCTTCTGCTGATGGCTGCCTTGTAGGGAGGCTCGTTGGTCCAGTTCACGCTCTGCTTGCGTTTTTATGGGAGTTTCTTCCTTTCGTGTTTTCCAGAGGGTGAAGACAACATGGATGAAGATATGGAAGATGACAGGCCAGTGAACTCATTACCAAAACTCACCCAGCGCCAGCACCCAGAGCTGCTGAAAGCCGTCCCCCCCAGTGCTGCTGCCCCACTCCCTGCGGTCCTGCCCCCACACGTGTCCATCCAGCAGAAGCCCCACGCCCAGCCCTCCCTGCAGACGCAGGCACTGGTCCCGCCGCAGGCGATCGTCCCCGCACAGACTCACATCGTGGCGGCCTCGACCGTGCAATCGACTGTTATCGCCCACACCGCCACCACCCACGCCTCGGTCATCCAGACTGTCAACCACGTCATTCAGGGGCCACAGACCAAGCACATTGCTCACATTGCACCTTCCACATCCAGCCCCGTGCAACTCACCACTGCTGCTCAGCCCATCGGCCACATCACTGTGCACCCAGCCACCATCAACCACATGGCTCACCTGGGCCCGCAGCTGCCCATCTACCCCCAGCCCGTGGCCGTCAGCCAGCCCGTGGTGAGCCACATCGCTCACACCATCTCGCACCAGCAAGTGAACGGCACGGCGAGCCTGGGCCAGCCGGCCGTGGTGGCCAAGCCGGCCGTGGGGGCCCAGGTGGTGCATCACCCGCAGCTGGTCGGGCAGACGGTCCTGAACCCCGTGACTATGGTGACCATGCCGTCCTTCCCGGTGAGCACGCTGAAGCTGGCCTAGAGGGGACGGCGAGGTCTTTGTTGGGAACCTTTCCTAAGGAAACTCCGTACATTCCAACACGCCCGGCTCGGCTCGGCTCGGCTCGGCAGGAGGGGCGCGGAACCGGGGCCGGGCCGTCCCTGTGCCGGGCCTGCCGCCGGGACGGGGCCGCTCCGCCGAGAAACTTCAAAGACAGTTGTTCATGGTGATTTTTTTTTCCTTTTATGTGTAATGAGTGAACTATGGATATGATGTTCTTAAGACTTTAATTTTGCCCTCTTATGTGTTGCTTCTTTGTAGAATAAAAATTGCTGATCTCTTTATTGAGACATTGCGTAGAATGGGAAAAAAATCATAGAAGTCTATATTTATATATATGTGTGTATGTGTGTGTATATATATATATGTATATACATATATATATAAATATAACGTTTGAAGGCCTTTTGTAAGGTTGATTATTTTGCAGGATTATGAGACAAAATTCATTTTTGGAGGAAGAAGCCAGAGTGTCCTCTCTAAACAAGAAACTATAAGATAGATGGTTTGGTGGACCAGAGTACAGTGACAAAAAAACCCCCAATAACAAACCACAAGTCAAACCATGTTTAAGGTATTTCCCATCAATATATTACATTTCAAAAACCATCTAAAATCACTGTGACTTGTTATGGCATTTTAAGGAAATTCTCTGTCCTGTCTAATAAAAGGAAAAAGAATACACAACCAGACTTGATTTGTTGCCATTTTATAAATGACTTGATTTTATAGCTATGTCAAAAAAATACTGGTTTTTATTATTTTAACGATTGACAATGCTTTGTTTGGATGTTTTTGGGGGAATTTGTATTTGGTCTGGCTTGGTTTGCTGATGCAATAATTGGTTTTGCAGATCTCTGTGCATGGCATGGCCCCGGTCAGGGTCCCTCCTGCCGGTCCAAGGTCCCCCCAGGTTTCTCGGGTTTGTTGTTTGGCAGAGGCACACACTTTGTGCTGGCAGCTTGCAGGGCATTTCTGTGGCCTGGTGAGTAGAACCTGGGACAAGAAGACAGAGAAATGAGGTAGATTTGCTGCATGTGTTAATGTTTGTTAGTTTGTTCTGTCCTGATCATGCTTTGGTGTGGGAGCCAGTGGGTTTGGAGGGGATAAAAGGGGATGTGGTTCCCTTCCAGAGCACAGGCAGTTCAAACAGCTTTGTTCCCTTTGACAGGGAAGTAATCTCTCCTTATGCAGGATAAGGTTTGCTGCAGGAGGTCGGTGTGAGAGCTCGTGTCTGACAGTGAGACGTGCACCAAAGAACCCTCATCCCTCAGGACCCTCCCGTTCCCCCTTCCCAGTGATTGGGGCAGACCTGTCTGAGGGTAGTGGCAAATCCCAGAGAGCCAGGAGAGGGGGAATGCTGTTTGGCTCTGCTGGTCCCTGCCAGCCTGCCCGGGAGGCTGCTTAGGACGTGTTGCGCTGCTCACTGAATGTTTTGGTCCTTGCACAGTATGTAGCTACTGCTGTGAATGATCTCCATTCTGTCTTCCTCTCTTTTTAAAGCAAGTATTCCGCAGTCCTTACTGCAGGCCAAATGCAGCTGTTCTGCTGGGGCAGGATGGAGGAGGGTCCCACATCTGCCCAGGAGCTTTGGGAGAGGAGGAGGGGGTGGCTGAGCACCTCACGGCGCTGTGCCCAGCGTGGGGCCGAGGTCTCCTGCAGGAAAACAGCATCCATCCTCTGCCCAACAGACCTGTTGACTCTAGCAGGACTTCAGTCTGTTGAGAACTGGTGTGAGCAGTGTCAGGGGTGTAATTGAGAACATCTGCCTGTTCCACACTGTTCCCAGTTAAAACTGGTCTGGAGGCAGGAGAAGTGACTGCAGAGGTCAGGGGTGATTGTGCCTTCTGAGCAGGTGCCACTGGGAATTGTGTGAAGTCTGTTCATAAAGCCCCAGTTAACCACTTGTTTTATTTTTCTTTCATACATTCTTGAGTTCAGGAGCTCTTGGCTGTGCTTGCCAGCACAGCTCCTGCAGAGTGGGCAAACCTTGAAGGATTTCTTTTCATAGAACCCCATTTAAGCAGATCATTTGTTCTCATTCCAATGCACCATTAACACGGGGAGATTCCCAGAATTGCCAGGACTTTGTTGTCCTCTGTCCCTGCAGGTGCTTTCGCAAGGAGGCCATTGTGTGCCAGTATTTGAGAGATGAGGTTGGGTACGCCTCAGTTTCTCCTCATCAGAAACTCAGTGCTGAGTACGTGCAGCAGGTTCTCTTCTCTTCTCAGGAGGGAGTGTGGCTTTGCCCTCTGCAGCAGTGTCAGGAGGGGGAGGACGTGTGCTTCTGCCTTCTTTTACTGTTCCAACTCACAAAACAACAAATTCTCCTCATTGAAGGAGCCAGGTTGAGAATGTGCTTGGTGCAGGAGCGTTGGCCGAGCCCCAGGGAGATGAGCTTCTGCTGGGTTCCTGAATGGCCTGTGCTGGATGGACAGGGGTGCTGCTGACCTCCCTTACTGTCTAGAGCAAAGAGTGGCCCTGCCTTGCCCAGTGCTGTATCCTGGCCAGTTTTTCTTTCCCCTTGGAACCGTGCGATGCAGTCTGTCTGATCCCCTTCATGGGTCTTGACCTCCCCATCAGGAACCTCTCCCTTGGCCTGCCCAGGAGCTGCTCCAGATGTGTGTACCCCTGTTCCCATTTGCCTTTTTCAGGGCTACCAGAAACATTCTTTGGGATTTTTCTTTTTGTTTTTTAAAGTCAGCGAGCTTCACTCTTACTTGTAGGACGAAGAGCAGCCACAGCCCTTCCTTTTGTTGCTCAGAAACTTTGGATTTACACTGATGCTCTTAGAAATCCCGTTCAGTACTGTATGACAAGGGGCACTTTAGGAATGTTTCTCCTCCTTTGAATTATGTTTTCCCTATGGAGAAAGCTATATATAAATATATATGTATACTTGGGGATTCATAAGATCTAATTTGTCCCCCAAAAAACCAATAAATATGAAGTTTACAAGAAATCTCTTCTGTTGTTGAATAATATTAGTTATTGGTGTAACCATGCCACAGAAACAATAGAAAATGGGGTTTCTGCATAGTAGTTTGAGAGGGTTTTCTGTCCTGTCACACCTGGCTTGGAGGCTGTTGGTCAGTGGAGATGGTTCTGCTGAGGGTAGGTGCCCTGGCAGCCCATGCTCCACGTCCTGCTGCCAACAGCCAAATCATGCTCAGGAGCTGGAGCTGTGCTTAGAGCTCAGGAGCACGGCCTGGGGTGTTTGCAGCTGGGCAGATGTGTGGGCACAGAACCCCAGAATGGCCACGGGAAACCTCGTGCTGGGCTGCGCCTGCCAAAGCCACTGCCAGTGGCCTGCCAGGGAGTGCAGGCAGAGGGCAGAGCACCCAAACAGCTACTTTAGAATGGTCCTGAAAAGAGCTCTTAACGCTGACACTTTAGATACAGGAATGTATTCCTGACCTCACCAGTAAAAGTTTGCCAGATCTGTGTAGTTTATCTTAGGAAGGGAAGTGATCTGATTTCCCGTTTCTCTGCAGTTGCTTGTGTGGGATCCGAGAGGCAGCAGGTCGTGTGTCCCTGGGGGCGCGGGGGGCAGCTGGTGACCCACATTTCACATGGGGAAGTAAGGGCTGGAGCCAGACTGCTGCCGTCGGGGTTCTTCTGCATGTGTGTGTGTGTGTCCATCTGTCTGTCCGTGCTGGCGCTGGGTGCTGGGTGTCGAAGGCCAGAAGGGCTCCAGTGTCCCACTGGGCCCCTGGCCACGGGCACGGCTGGGTTTTGGTTGTTTTGGTTTCTTGAGCAGAGCTGGACGGAGCGGGCGGCCCTTTGCAGAGGCCTCTGCTCTCGGGGTGCCCACGGCCTGGCCGGGGCCTTCATCATCCCACTGAGCCGGCTGCTGCTGCTGC
The DNA here is from genome assembly GCF_048771995.1 of Taeniopygia guttata. Classification (NCBI taxonomy): domain Eukaryota; kingdom Metazoa; phylum Chordata; class Aves; order Passeriformes; family Estrildidae; genus Taeniopygia; species Taeniopygia guttata. The sequence goes on from NC_133044.1 coordinate 504,830, forward strand.
TGCTGCTCTTGGGCTCCTTGTCTTTTTTTTCCTTTGTTTTATTTCAAAGTGGCCTTCTGTAACAAAAGAAACAAAAAAAATGCCTTTGGGTGGTTTAGGTGGAGGTGAGGTGTCGCTGCTGTGTCGGTGTCGGTGTGGTTGTCCGTGCGCACGCCTGGTAGATTCCTGTAGACATGCAATGCAAGGCTTATTGTGTCTGGTTTTTGTATGTAGCCTGTGTCTCTTTGGACTGGTTTGCATCCTGAGGGTGTTTTTTGCATTTAAAGAAAAAAAAGTGAGAACTGTTCCAGGTTGGGTGGGTACAAGGGACTCTGGAGACCTGGCGTGTGCCAGGGGTCAGGAGGAAGGTGTCTTCTGTCCCATGTGATGATGTGGTCAGTGCTTGTTTGGCCCCTTTGCTTTCTGTGATGGGTATCCAGTGTCCCCACTGTGTCAGTGGAGCGAGCAGCCTTGGCCAGATGGACCTGGTGACCTCTGCATACCTGAGCAGGACTTTGGCTCAGCCTGTCTTGGTGTTCAGGCACTTGCTTAATTAGCTTAGTCAGATAAGTGGCTGCTGCAGAGGGCTCCTGGAGCTGGTGTGGAGGTGGGCAGCTCTGAGACTTGGCATGTTTTTTTCTGAATAGTTGTTCATTCCAGTCTTTATTTTGATTCTAAAAGCTATGGGGGTGAGGAGAGGAAAACCCTCATACTTACGGCCTATTTTCCATCCCTTGTTATCATTTGGGACAGATTAAAATGAATTATAACACTGTCTTTAGGTTATTTCCTCCCTGAGTGAAACATCAGTTGTTAGAAGCAGATGTTTAGTGTTAAGAAAAATAGGCTGTGAGTAGAATCAGTCATGGCTTCTTTCTGTCCCTGTTATACAGAACTTGATAATCCAAACTTGAACTATTAAAATCCCAGCCCAGCACTGGATGGTGCAGTCTTGGCAGAGGTTGTGTTTGGCTGTTCGCAGGCTGCCTCACTCCTTGCCTGAGGCTGCTGAACAGTGAAGGAAGGCCCCACTGGCCTCTGTCCCTGCTCTGCCAGGGCTGGGACGGGGCTGTTGTGTGCTGGGATCTGGTGGGAATGGGCCGTGGGATGTCATGGTGCTCCTCATCAGGGCGGCACGGCTGGTTCTGCTCTAGCTCTGGATGAGCCCCATGAGTTCAGCCCATTCCTTGTGCTGTGAATAGAAATTGGAGCGTGAGGGTGCGCTGGTGCAGGAGTCACCCCCAGGGAAATGCCCGAACTCCCAGCCCGTGTCTGTTGAGAGGTTTTCCCTGGCTGGCAGGCAGGCAGGCACGTCCTCCCGAGGCTGTGCTGCTGTGGCAGGCCCAGGCCCGCGCTGGCCGCGGTGCTGCCCGTGCCGGCCACGGGAACGCTCCGGCCAGACCCCGGTGCCAACGCCTTATGGATACGCCTTAACAACCTGAGCCAAAAGTGTGCTGGGGCTTGACAGAGCGAGATCAGGGACCGACTGTGACCACCCAATGATTTATTGGCTTCTGGTCAGGCCCCAGCCTGGGCATCACTGGGTGAGGAGCCGTGGTGGGAGCGGGGACCCCCTGCTCTGTCACTGCATGTGACCCCCCTCCTGCCTAAAGCATTTATTTTATCTCGCTGTGCTCCCCGCGTTAGGAATGTGTCACTGGAGCTGCTGACTGTGAGCCCAGTCGCTGCCATCACTGGCCCGGAGCCCCCGTCCCTCCCCTGCACCTCACAGGAGCCCCCGTGTCGCGCTCACCTGGGCAGGTGCAGTCTGTGTTTACAGTGAGGACGTGTCACTGTGTTACCAATTTACTGAAATACTGAATATTGACAAACTAGACTGTAAAGATTTTTATGTGTTTGGATACATCTGCTATGTGAAAAAGCAACTAATTTTGTACATATTGTATTTTTACTATTCAGCTGTACAATATTGGCTCTTCATGCTCCAGAATTTAGGTATCCAACATGAATGATATCCATGTAATAAGCACTTGCCTGAAATAAATATAAAACTGAAATAAACATGCACTGAAATCAGAAACAGGTTTCTGCATTTGCTTCCCTACGCTTTGCATGCAGATCCCTCACTTTGTGATTTCCCAGTTCCAAGAGCAATGCCTTCCCTCCCTCCGGAGCCACCGCGGCGCTCCAGGTGCGTGTCACGGATCCACGGGGCTGGAGCCCGCCCGGACCAGCACAGACTTCCCGAGGGCCGTGTGTGGGGCTGGATCCAGCAGTGCTCTGCAGGGGAAAGCAAAGCCTTTGCGGCGGCAGCAATCCGTGAGAACTCGGGAAACGGTGCCCTGGCCAGGCCTTCTCCTGCTGAGGAGCCCATCCCAGCCCTGCTGCAGGGCAGAGGGGTCCCACCAGCCCCGGCAGCCCCAGCAGAGCAGCGTCCTGCCCGGGACCCTCCTGCTGGGACCCTCCTGCCCTCGCAGGCAGCCCCTCGGGTGTCCCTCCTGTGCCGGGCTGGGGCTGCACAGGGCGGGCAGGGATGGGCTGAACAGCCTGGCCAGACTGCCTCACCTGCAACCCTCTCTCCTGCAGGTGCTGAAGGTGCAGTCCCAGCTTCTCCCGCTCCCTTGTCTCCAGCAGGATGCGACAGATGTGGACGGTCATCCAGCACTGGGCAAGTCAAACCCCACTGGTGTTGGGGCCAGCAGGTCAGGGGTGGGGCTGGGGGGAACACCACGGGTCTAAATAACTGCATTAAAAATTACTGAGACTGTGCAAAGGAAATGGTGGGGGACGTGTGGAAAGGACAGAGGGACAAGAGCCAGCTGTAAGCACCCAGGGCACCCTGCCCACCCCAGTCCCGCCATGTAGACAGGTGAACGCAGAGGACACTGGAAGTTTATTTAGGCCAACATGTCCTTGGTTGCACTTCATAAAGGGCTGATCCTTGTTGATAAGGATAAATAACTGATTAGCAGCTGGAACCAGCAGTGGCTGAGGGATGGCTGCACCCACCCCAGCAGACAGAGGCCTTTGTTGGGCCTTTTTATGGTGGAATGGGGAAATGTTCTCTAAGTCCTCAGGGACTCATCTCCAGGCAGACCTATTTAGCCTAAAAACCTGGAACACTGCTGCAAAAACTGCCAGTAGCAGCCAAGCAGCCAGGTGAGACTGAGGAGGGACCATCCCTCCTGCAGAAGAGACACAGCTGGAGGGGTTCAAGGGGTTTGAACAAGGACTGGGAGTGATGGAGGAGGATCTCTCCTGGAAGTCCAGCAGCTCAGCTGGATTCAATGCAGCTGCAGCACAATCAGGCCTAAAATTTCAGGATGAAACACTTACTTCTTAACACTTGTCAAAAGCCTATTTCTGTTCCTGGGCTGGGCTGACTCAGGCTCAGCCTGTGGGTACATGAAAACTGCCCTTAAAGTAATTTAAGGGACCTTGGGAGTCTACTTAATGGTGACCTATTTATTGCCTTTAGCACTACGGCCCATGCAGCTCATCAGAGAAACATTAATTACATCCTGCCCTGTCCTCCCAGACAGCCTCATCCCTGCTCTGTTGCTGGAATCACCTCAGGGGGAGAGAGAAATCGCTCCCAAAGAGCTCCATGGGATGCCTTGATGATAAGTATTTATTCATAAGTTACATTTAAACATAAATAATTGAGCAATAAAGAGAACAGTCTGCTCTCAACAAAAATAAATAATACACAACATTGATAAAATCCAATCAGACAGAATGTTCTAACAAATACAGCAAAGTTCACAGATTGGGTTTTGTGAAACAGCTGTACAGAACATTCCCAACATACCAAAGGAAAATAGTGCAGTATTATCTGTACATCCATCACTCCCTGGGCTCTGGGAGCTGGAGGTTTTTCTCACTCTTCTCATTCTTTTAAAAAATACTTTTCCAGTTTTCAAGTGAACAGACAGACACACAGGGCCGGGCAGGGGGCTGGGGCACAGACTGTCCTGGGGCACAGGAGGGCTCCACACCCGAGCAGGGGCTGCAGCAGCAATCAGAGCCCCCCCAGGAATGCCAGCTCCTGTACCTGGCAGGGGCTGGTCCTGCTCGCAGAGACCAGCACCTGGTTTGTGTCTGCAGGACCCCCTGAAAGCTCTGCAGGGCAGGGAGGAGCTGGGGGAGGCTGGGCACTGCCATCTGCTCTCCATGGGATGTGAATCCATGGCCCTGCACAGCCCAGGGAGCAGGGTCCTGTCTGTGGGCTGAAGCTGCTCACCTGAGCAACACCCAGCAGGGCCTGGCAGCGGGGAGTGGTACAGGGTCAGTTTGCAAAGCAGAACAAAGGCAGGTCTGTGTGGGCCATGAACACTGGGCAGTGAGAGTCAGTCAGCCAAGGCCAAACTGGTGTTCCAGCTCATGAGCTCCTCACTGCTCCCATCAACTGTGGCATTTAGGTTAAGGCCATTCTTCCACCCAGAAACCTTATCAGCTTTAATCACTGCTAAGTACAAACCCGAATGTTTTAGCAACATGAGCTCAGACACATTCTCTTCCATGTTCAAGGCAAAGACAGTGAGGCCAGGACCTGCTCCTCCAAGGACCCCATCCAGTGCTTGCAGCAGTGGGCCCAGCCTTGGCTCCACAGCAGCTTCTGGCAGAGCACACAAGGTGCATCCAGGCTTTACAGGTGCAGCGAGTCAAAATAGAAATGCTGTAGTTTGTCAAATCCCCCCCTTTCAACATCACAAAGATGTAGACAGATGTCTTCTAGAGAGGGAAATAGAGAATGCAAAAAGATTTTGTCTAGAAATACAAAGTCAGTGTAACAAGGACTATCAAACACCAACCTCATCTGGTGAAGGGAAAGTTCAGGTTTTAAAAGTCTGTTACTATCTCCTCACAATTTATTACATTACATGGAAGATGCAATTAAAACACCATTTGGAATTACAGTGCAAGGAATGCTCCATCCAGTGGCTCACAGCGAGGCCCCAGGGACAGCCTGTCCACGGTCACTTGTTCTCAATCAGTGTCTGCACTTTGTACACAAGGTCTCTGGCTATCCTCAGGATCTCCGCAGCATCGTGGTGCTCAGCCATTTCTAGGAGACACAAACAAACATCTGAACTGTCAGCACCTGCCCAGCACTGATATTCATGTGGCATTAGCAATAATTAATTACTGTAACAAGCAGCAATCCTGGAACATTCCAGGGGGTTGGTTTTGGAGAATTAAAAACAGAAGACGTGGATGAATTCCTTGTGCTGCAGGACCTGGCACTGAGACTCAGAGCTTAAAATGATCATGGGTTTGTCACAACAAGAACTGCACCAGACAGTCTCAGGAAGGGAGAAGGAGCAAAGTCTCGTTACTTTTTATCAAAATGGCTCTTACCATTAAAAAACTTGATGATATCAGTGAAGTCCATGTTGTTATCACGGATAATCTCTCGATAAACTTCCACAAGTGCTAAGGCAATGAAAAGGACAAAATGTTCTGAAGAGATGTGCTTTGCTGCCCAAATAACTTCCCACACTGTAAATACATCCTCGTACAACAATTCTGAATGGGAATAAACATTACAAGAGCATCTGATTATTCAACTGACCATGTCCCTCCTGTCTCACCTCTGTCTACAGGCCTTACTCAGACTCCTCCTTTCCCTCTCCCCCTCCTTCAGCCAGCTCCTGCCACTTGTGCACGTAAGGCACAGAACTGCCTCAAAGAACAGCTACCACAGCCTGCAGGTGGGGCGGTGCAGAGCCAAGCCCAGGAAGGTACCTGAGCCAAGGGACACGTGAGAGCAGCACAGGACTGTCCTACAGGGCTGCGGGACAGGCTGCAGGTCTGACCGTGTGTCCAGGTGTATGTGGCTCTGCAGTGGGGCTGTCAGCACCAACACTCTGCTGGAGTGTGCTTGTGCAAGGACCTGGGATCATACAAGGCACCTCACCCTGAGAACAGCAGCTCCTGAGCTGCTGCTGAGCTGCTCCTTGTCATCACAAGAATGAGACAGGAGTATCAAAGCTCACAGAAGAGTGGGATCACCTTCTTGAGCAAACAGGCATGTGCACTGGGCAGGAACTTGGCTTCAACCACATCATCAGGAATTTGCAACTCCCCTTTCTAAGCCTGGACTCGTTCCAGTGCAGTTTCATCTCAGAGCTGCATTTCCTTTCCTGGCTACAAACTCTCCAGCTGCCACTCACCATCCTGACAGACCCTCACACCAAAACACAGAGCTGTTACAGTTCTACACAACCCTAAACTACAGGCACAGAACATTATTACCTCTTTTAAAGTCAAGCAGGAACCAGCGATAGCAGAAGTAAAAATGAGTGTAATCTCCATTCTGGTGCATCAATTCAAAAAGTTCTGAGTCCAGAATCTAGAAAGGAAAACAGCAGCTGTCAGGATGTGGTCTGAAAGCAGCCAAGGTCAGAGGTGCTGGACTCCCACTGTGCTGCTCAGCACAGGAACAGCCCTTAGCTGTGTGTGCCAGTGCTGTGACCTGGCTGCCCTGACTCAGAGCTGAGCTGAGTCGTCACAGTTGCTCTTCACCATGACTTTAAAGGGCCAAGGAACAAGGTGAAGATCCTACTGATTTTCAACAGGTGGCAAATGTCCATCTCCACCTCCACCCCTGCTCTCAGGCTGTAACTCTACAAATCCACTTCCAACTCCTCCTGGCCAGCTCTGAAGTCACACCTGAGCCCCACTCCTTGGAGCTCTTGCCCTTCATGTGGCATCAGGCGAGTCCCAAGCCTCTGCCCCAGCCCTGTCTTCTGTCAGACCCCTGAGCCAGACTCACCTGGATGAGGGACCGCATGTTGGCGAAGTGTGTGTCCATAGCACCTCCATTGGGGAAGTTCTGGCTCATCCTCTTCATCAAGTGGCTGAAGCAGCTGTAGGCCAGCTGATCTGCAGGGACAAGGCAGACACTCAGTGCTGGCAATTGTGGGACTTCGTGAACCAAAATAACAGAACTGCAGGGCTTAGGAAAAACAGGGGCTTCCCCTTTGCTGTTCTCTGAATCCCAGGATTTAGATGAAAGAGAGGTTGGTTCCTGTCTCTGGACCATTTTTGCTAGTTATGTTTCAAAGAATACAGCCTGCACTTGACTTTTCAGCATCAGCAACTACCAGAACACAGTAATGTTACTAACTTTGGTAAAATTTAATCTGGAAGTCAATGAGTGCCAGGGCAGCCCCAAGACACTACTGTTAGCCATTTCAACAGCCACAGGTGGAGAAAACACAAATCAGGAGCTGCAGGTTTGCTTTTGCTGGTGACCCAGCCCTGGTTAATGCAGACAGCTCCTTCTGAAACGGCATTTCTAAGGAAAGACCTCACTAAGGATACCAGCATGTCCCAAAGGAAAACCCTTCCTACCATTGTCAAGAATAACCATCAAAGGAGCCAGGAGGTCACACATGCCTTGGACATAACCAACTTCTAGGTGCTCCCAGACATAGCTGTGGAAAGAAGAAATCTTTGTATTGAAGGCTGATTCCATATGTGAGATCAAATCCTAAGCTGCTGAAGGTGCGAGTCTCAACCTTCTGACACCCCCCAGAGTATTTCACAGCCCTTTACTCTTTGCTGCCTGGATAAAGTGGCCCTCTGAGCACGGAGGTATCATCCTGACCAGGAGAAACCCAAACCTCAGCATACATTCAGAGAACAGTTCTCTAAAATAGGGTCTGTCACTTGAAAAATCTTCTCAAACCTGCGTTCCAAACTTGGACCCATGCTCTAGCCTACCATCCTGCCTGTTCCTCCTTCTGGCAAGTTGTTTTAAAGTCTTTAGTGAGAACTCTTATTAACTGTTATTTGCATATTATTATAGTTTATAGATTAGCTTATGGGTTGTGACAGAAATATGAAAGTAGTTAGGTTTACAAGCTCATTACCTGCACATGACATTTCGGAGCTTCTCCAGGTTCTCAGCAGTAAAATACCAGTAATTCCGATCACATCTCTGGACATCTTTATCAATTCTGTGCAAATTTAAGGCAACAGTGTCCAATAACTCTATCTAGAACAGAGAATTTTTAGTTAGATCTGCCAAGTTTACAGCATTCCCAGGACTCTGTGCAAATTTGCTCTGAGAATCACCAAATGAGAAACAGTACAATTATACTCCTGAACAGATGAGGGCATCAAAATACTCAATTACTGTCAAAAATGCCAGGTAAAACACATTTGTTTTCACTGGGAAATGTGCCAAAACTGTCTTATTTCCAAATGGCTATTTCCAGCTAAATAACTTCAGCAGAGAGAGGCAAAAACTATGCTGCTGTGTGACAGCAAGAGTAACTGATGTGGTGGCATCTTGAATCTAGATTTAGATTTTTTGAATCTAGTTTGACTAGATGGAGGTTTTAGTTTGATTTAAATAACATTAGAATCTTACAAACAGGATATTGTCCATACCCTCAGGCACTGGAAAGTTCTAACTGATAGAAACGTACCACACTGATTGTCTTGCCCTCCTACTTAAAAAAAAGACCCAAATTTTTCTTGCAGCCTTATTTCCAATCTAGCTCAAAATCCAGATGAAAAGATTTGGATGGAAAATTCCTCAGTTATCATCCCACAAGCTGCAGTTCTAGTTTGGGACTCTCTCTCATTAAGTTCTATCTGAAAAAGCACCAGGGTTTGCTAAAAAAGCAGTGCAGTTCAGAGACATGATGGCACTTCAGGTGTGACCTACTGTGTAGGATGCAGCGCAGACCGAGGCGACGTCCGCTAGATAATCCACCTGGGAGCTCAGCTGCTCCTCGGAGTCCTGGGACTGCAGCAGGGCTGGCTTGGCTCTCTGCACGCGGGCCGTGCCCGCCTCAGTCCTGCCCAGCTCCGCGCTGCCTTCCTCCTCAGCCCCGTCCTCGAAGGAGCCGCCCTGCCCGTCCTCGATGCTGGACAGGATGCCCGAGGCCACCGAGTAGTTCCTGGAGGACGGCAGCCCCGAGTCGGGCGAGTCGAACTCGGCGGCCGCGGGGGCCGGTGCCGCCGTCGGCGTGGGGTCCTCCTGCGCCCCGGGGTCCTGCTCCGCCGCGTCCGTCTCGTCCACGGATAGGAACACCTGCGACGTGCAAAACCAAACAGCAAAACCTTCTACAGCAGCGGTCACCTGCCCTGTGCTGGGTCTGACTAAGGGACCTACGAGGAACGGATCTGGAGAGCTGTTCCTCTGGAGAGGGGATCTGCCTTCCCAGATGAACCTTAGAGCCCCTTAGGTGTGTCCTGCTTAAGTACAGCTGTAGACTGTCCAAAATTCAGACCCGCTCTTCACTCTAACATGAAGACACCACAGCTCCAGTCTCTGCCCAGGATTCAGGAGCTGTGCTAACCTCCACCTGTGCCTCCTGGGGCTGCCCACTCCAGATGGTGAGTGGGAAGGGGTACCTACATCATTGCTGATGGTGGAGTCCCTGTGGATGAGCCGCTGGACGTGGCTGTCAATGCTGCTGCCCGATGAAAACTTGGCCAGCGTGGCTGAATGTGACTCCTTCTCTCGCTGCTTCACAATGACCTCGCAGGCCTTCCACTCAGCCATCACCTTCTGGTACCTGAGAGCAATGTCTGCGTCCACCTGCAGACAGAGACACGTCCTGAGACACTGCCCTCCGTGCCAGGAGCCCCTGACACTGGGAGGAACAGGAGGGAGAGGTCTAGGGCAGGTGCAGGGTCCCAGACTGAAAGCCCAAGGGTGCCGAGGCCCTCTTGCTGCAGCACATCCCTGTGACTGGAGAGGAGTAGTCAGGTGCTGGGTATTAAACCAGAAAGGATCCATATAAGCAGGTGCATACACTATCAACAGCACTGTGCCACTGTGACAGTGATCCAGGACAGAACAAAAGATGTCATGTGAAACCTCACACAGAAGTCAGATGCAATCTACGGAGCAAGTGCTGCCTCTACCTGCATCATCCCTAATTCCATCACACCCCCTTCCAACTCCTCTGTTCCACCTCTAATGCAGCCCTTGTGAAGAATTCCAGGTCACAGCCTGTACAGAGTCAGATCCCGGGATAAACTCCGGGATCCCAGCTCCCACAGCCCCGTCCTGTGCATGGCCAAATCTGCCCGCACTGGGCACCACAGGAATAAAACAGATCTTTGTCACTGGTGGCTTTCTCTTTTGAAAGACAGCCACAGAAACCCCCTTGAGCTATTACGGGACATGCAGCAATTTTACTAGTCTGTCACTTGTCAAGAGCTGAAGAGAAGCCACAATTGTGAGCTGGCTCCAGGCTCCACACTCGGCTGGCTGAGCTGCACCTGAGCGTTCCTGCTAAGAGCTGCAGGCTGTTTGTCACTTGAGGTAGCTGTCGAGTCATAAATCATAAAATACAACAGTTAGTGGAGGGCTGGAGGACAGCCATCTCTGGGAGTGCAAAAATACCATCAGAAGACAAAGATTATAAATCACCTGCAATGACTCAGTTAAGGACACAATGAGTTTCCTATATGTGCAGGTGTTATGACTCTTTTCATGTCTCTCATTTAACAGACTCCTACATTCAGTGTAAGCTTCAGTCTCCAACAACCTATTCTTTTGAGGAGTCAGCTATTACTCGTGTTTAGTACTGGTGCTGAATAGCTCATTACAATTCCAGGTAAGTTTGGAGTACCCCCGGGTTAGTAGGATACAAACTCAGGGAGGAAAATCTTCTGTAGGAGCCTGTGTTCTGCAGCTCAGATCTTTTCTATCTTGTAACATCTCCGTATGAATTTACTGTAATTCCTATCATATGTACTCCACTATTTATCTCTTCTTGCCAATGGTCTATGTTCTGGCTGTACAGATGCACCTGCCCTTCGGAGATGGGGCTAGCATCCATGAGACATGGCTTCACATCTCCCACTCTAAAAATGAACCATCTGGGTCCTTTTGTTCATTTCCAAACACCTTTTATTTTTACACATGGATCATAAATCTGATAGTTCATATACTTGTGGAGATCAGAAACAGCAAAATGCAATCTATGCAAGAAACCTCCAATTTCCTTGCCTTTCTTGAAAATCTGAGATTAAAAAAAGAATGGAGCAGTGCTCAGTAGAACATCCCTGATGTACACACTACAACCAGAAAATCTATAATAAACATCTACTGAGATGACTGGATTCAGGGGGGACAATCTGCACTGTGACCCAGTTTGAACAGTGAAGGGCTCTGTTTCTCCATCTGTGTTCAGAACTGGTTTTTAAAGATTATTGTGAGGAAAACATCTCAAATTGCCACAGCAATGTTAGTTTAGTGCCCCATTTGCAAGACACCAATTTGTCCATGGCAAGGCTTGAGGTCAGGCTGCCCTTCTCTCTGCAGGTGCTCTCAGGGATATAAATTACCCCTTGGCACGTAAAGTAATTGGGAGTTAGCAAATGCCAAATGTTTTGATATATAAACCACTCCTTATCAATTTAATCCAGAACAGAATCAGCTACTGCATGAGTGCTACCTCCCTGGTAATAACACTAACTGAAAAGCAGATTAATGTGTTAATTATATTCCAGGCCAAACCTCATTACTGTTCCATCCAGTTCAGCCAATCTTTGGGTGATGTCGCAGAAAAGCAATGTTTTACCAGCACACAGTAACTCCAGAGGGTCCATTTGGGCTGCTCCCAGCTCCAGAAAAAGTCCATGCATGCAGATGCAGCACCATGGAGAAAAGGTAGTTATTTCAAGGAGCAGTCTGAAGTGTAATTCAGCCAACACACCATATAAAAGGAGTGAGTAAAATTTCCATCCAAATGTCAATGTCTCCCCATTGTATAAGTGACAAATTTGTGGACACAAGGTGTGCTCAGGGCATGTGCATGCCACAGAGAGAGCTGAATGCAGGTTCTCTGACTTCCAGAAAGAGAGAACTCTCATTTAGTGACATTCAGACATTAAAACATAGTACCAAACCCCTCTGCTAACAGGTGTTACTAATGTTTTCAGTTGTGTTTTTCCCTTGGGAATATCACATAGTAATGAAGACCAATAGTTGCTATTCGGAAAACAAAACCTACTCTGCAAATGTAACTCAAGATTCCATGGAAGCTATGGCTTACCTGGTCCATCTCCTTCTTGGCCATGCCAAATTTGTAGTGACCTAGCAAGAATGGCCACACTTCCTTCCGAATCTCATGCTGGACTCCACCATAGTAAACTCTTCTGAGTAATTCCAGTTCCTTGTAGTTCTACGGTGGCCAGGAGAAAGAAGTGTTGAAGGCAACACATCAGTATTTAACTCAGGGACACTCCGAGACACTTCACACTGAGTACAGAGACAGTGAAATACATGCAGGACACTAAATAAATTCTGCAGCTTGACTAAAGCCTTCAGGACCTTAGCTGAAATCCAGCCTAATGTAGGCTGTCATGACTTCCACAAAAATAATCGGAATTTGAATAGATCAGTTGCTTTGATAATAATTTATATCTTTGCCATCATCAGAGAAGCAAAGGAGAGAGGGGCGGTAAGAACTGCCTTTCTCTCTCAAGTTGAGAAGTGGTCAAACCCCTTTAGTATTTCTTGGGGCCCGCTGCAGGTGATTTCCTGCCCGGCGAGCAGCGTGTGGAGCCCGTGCAGGGACACGAAGGGACTGTCACTGACCTTCTTGTCCTTCTGGTACTTGCTCCAGACCTCCTTGGTGAGGCCGGCGGCGGCGCTGGCGGGTCTGTCGGGGGGCACGATGCTGTGGTTGACCAGCGCCGAGAGGTGCGTGCGCACCGTGGACAGGTGCCGGCAGTGCGCCAGCCCTGCGGGGACAGCGGGCACAGCTCAGCCCCACGGCCCGGGCACCTGGGAGCCCCAGGCACGGCCCTGCCTGGACTGAGCTCTGCACTGTCTGACAATCAGCCATTACAGCAGAGCCAAAGGTGGAACAGATGGGACGCAGACCAGCAACAGCCACGCCGTGTGTTACACTGCCACGTAAAACCACGTTCTGTCTTCACTGTGCATCGCTCCTCCCACTGCCAGCAGCCAAACTCACAAACACTGAAACGCTGGCACTGCAGTTACATCCACCCTACCGCCCTCAATTTAGGGTCAGACTGCTTTCTAAGCCAAACATCCCGTGTTGTTTAGATAAACATATGGATGCCACATGGGCCACAAGCTTCACTTACATCCATAAAAGGCTCTGGAAATGATCTGCCTCTTCATGCTTTCACACAACATCTTTAGAGGAGTTCTGTGGAGAGGCACCAACAGGATAAGAGCAGGTGGTGAAGACAGCGAGCCTCAGGAATTTCATCCTGATCCCTGTATCCTACACACAGCATTTTTTTTTCTCTGCACCAAGATTTATTTAGTTAAAGGACACAGTAATAACAAACTCCACTTATTAAAGCATTTCCCCCACCAGCGCTTTGGCCCCAGACACATTTCCCCCTGGCACACACAGTCACAACTGCTGCAGGTGCACTGTAGAGGTCTGTGTGAAATTGAACTGTTGTCCTTCATTCAGTTGTTTAATGACTTGTTAAAGATAACATTCCCAGAGTTTAATATTTTATATATATATATATAAAATATATATATTTTATACAAAATAACCAGATGAAATTTTTCTATCAAAATGTGACTTGAGCACAATTTAATAGGTTAGTTTTCATAAACTAAATTTCTTGCTGCCTAACTTCATCTTTCTATATTAGAAACTACTTGAAAATTGTTACTTGAAAATTGTTACTCTTTGTCTTGTGAGTGCTGCAACCGCTCAAACCTTCCTGCTTTTACCCGTGGCATGCACACAGCTTGCTCACCGGTCGTGGATGCAGGTGCAGCAGCTGGGAATGTCGTAGGGAGAGCTGCCCATGGAACAGGAGATACAGGAGGAGCCCTGGCTGCAGTGCTCCAGCTGCCACGACAGCAGGTTTGCCCCAAAGCCTTGCATCTCTATCATCTCACTGGTGTCTGTGGAAAAAACAGACAAGACAGAAGGACATCAGCCTCTTCCATTCTCTCCCCCTCCTCCTCCTGTGCATCCTGATGGTTCATGCCTCACTTCTCAACAGGCTCTGAGCCTCGGTTCCAGGAACAGGAGAGCAGCATCCTCAGAATCACTGCTCTGGACCTGCAGCATGCTGTGCAGGGTCCCTTCCCAGGAAGACAAACCCCTTCACCATTTGCCCCTCTCTTGCCCATGCACATCCCAGTTCATGTTTCAAGAGAACAGAGAAAAGGGTGCTGCAGTAAAAACTAAACTGGTTCTTGTAAGATTATGGAAATGTTTTTTATGACCAGAAGTGATAGTCTAGCCCAACCTTGTATTTAATTCAGGCCTCAGAATTTCATTTTGCAGTTCCTGGAATCAGCCATAGAACTGCTGGTCCAGCCAGAGTGAAAGCTGGAACATGAAAGAAATTAAGGCAGACTGAGTCAGTTACTTTCAGAAGATGCTTCTTTCCCCCTCAGAACCAGATCCTAAAATACTTAGCACAGAAGGACAGTTCCAATGTCTACTTTCTACAGGACTGTGTGATCCAATTGTACAATGCAGCTTCCTGAGTTATCTTGCTCTACTAAATCTATTTGCCTTTTCAACCAGCTTCAGAAAGGCAACTCAAAAAATCAGCAGCTCCCTTCAGAAAGCTTCAGCTCTTCAGTCTTCCCAGCTGGCATTTAAACTTGTGGGGTTTTTGGTTTATAATAAATAACTGGCCTTTCAGCTCACCCATGATTAAAATTAAGGCAAATACAATAATGTATGTCATAAAGTATGCCACTAAATTAACATTTACAAGCAAAATCCAGTCCCCTGGGCCGTGCTTTTAAAACAGGTATTTGTTGAGTGGTGGGGAGGGGCAATTCCAAACCATCTCATGCATTTTAAATCAAGGTAGCACAAAGCATTTTAAGAGTGCCTATTAGAAAGTGGGCAGAGGTGAGGGAGGAGTGGAGTAAACCCATTTGTTAACAGAAAAAGCACAGGCTCATGCGGAAGCAATCATGTGTGTTTCATTTCACAAAACAAAGTGTGATGCAAAAATGCTCTTCACCTTAATTCTTCAGGAAGGAGCTGAACGACCCAGTCTTTATTGCAGCTTCTTATTGGGTTCAAATAAAAACCACTCTATAAACATTTTTAGATCATTAGTTTTTGCCTCCCCTCTGTAGACAGGAAAATTGAGTTTTTCAGTTCTAATTTTTTATTCTGTTTTTTAGAGAAACAAGGAAAGAACCCCACAGAACCTAAAGATTCAGATGAAAGGTACCTGAATTAGTGAAGAATTAGAGTGAACAGCATCTTTTATTTAATTGTAGTGGTGTTATCTGTAACTTCAGCTACATGCAAAAGTCGAGCATGTTGCAAAATGTCAAAGCAGATGGCTGGCAAACCTGCTACAACAGTGTTGTCATTATGGGATGGGGCTGCTGGAGAGACAGACTATTCCCAGGCACACCCCTAACTCTATCATCCCCTTCAAGGTTAAATAACCAAAACCAGACACCTGACAGCCATTCTAGTGGGATAACTTAACATGTTCTATCAACTGACTAAAGACTAAATTGTGTTCCTTCTGGTTAACAAGTATGTGGCAGTTAAATGTCTTCCTTCCCATTTTTGCCCATATCCAGGCACGATCAGTTAGGACACACTGAAACTTCCTAAAACAGAGTCTTTTTTCAAGAGCAACACTGTTTTTGAAACTTCTTTCCATCCATGCATTCCAAGAAATCTTTATTAACTTGGGCTGGGCTTTATCAATTTATAGGGGCTTCTCCCTTGGGGTAAGTGTGTGGGCAGCCTAGAAGAACTGAGGCTCTCCTTGAACACCTGCTCATTCCCTGTCTAACCCAGAACTTCAGCATTGTACAGAGATGCAGGGCAATTACTGTCTCTTGCAGTCAGTCCCACCAGTCCAGGCTATAAGAGAAAGCAAGAACTTCTCAGAATTCAGAGCTAAACTACTGGATGCCAAATGCACACACCTCTTGAGAATACCAACTTAAATAATATGAAGAAATAGATGAAAATTTGTGGAGGGGTGGTGGAGTTCACAGCTGATCCTCTGCAGCCCACCCAGCCTATGGATGCAAGTGGAATGAAAGCACTGACCCCAGACAGGCACTGCATCTCCACACAGCCTCCTCTGCATGCTCTGCTACCTCACCTGTGAGCTCACAAAGCTGATAGTCTCCCTCCTTCTCTCCTGAGAACCTGCTCTAGCATCCAGCCTTTATGAACGTGGGGCAGGAAGCCCCAAGGAGAGGAGGCTTGCTGCTCAGCAGCACACACACCACGGGACAGGGAAGATGCTGTTCCCACTCCCCACAGGCCTTGAACCCATTGCCAGCCTCTCCACAGACACCTCCATCTCCAGATCCCATGGTGTGAGTGAAATGTCCTTCCCTGTCATAATGCCAACACTGTTGTATGCATCAGTGGAAGGAGCTGCAAGAGAGCTCTGGGACACAGGGGGAGGAGGATAAAAACCTTTCATC
The DNA here is from genome assembly GCF_048771995.1 of Taeniopygia guttata. Classification (NCBI taxonomy): domain Eukaryota; kingdom Metazoa; phylum Chordata; class Aves; order Passeriformes; family Estrildidae; genus Taeniopygia; species Taeniopygia guttata. The sequence goes on from NC_133044.1 coordinate 521,187, forward strand.
CTATTAGGAGCTGTGAGGTTCCGAGAGCAGATCATTGATAGCATTGCGTGTAGCTTATCTTCCTCCTCCTCATCATCGTCAACAGAGGTAGAGCGGCTGGCAGCTAAGTGGTGGTAGTTAATAGTTACTGCTCAAAGAAAATAATGAAAGAGGAGCATAAGAAGAAAGAACTCAGTGCTGTGGGAAAGCTCAAAAGGACATGGTCAGCAAAGACAAGGGACCTGAATCCTGCCCTCTGCTCGAGGACACAAGCTCTTGTAAATGGGTGTGAAAACCGAGTTTCTTACAGAAACAAAGCATGCTCCACCAAACTCAGGCCAGCCTTTGAGTGTGCACAGGCTGTGAGAGCACACGTGGCACACCACAGCCAGGGAGAAAGATCCCAGTTCCAGCCTGCAGCAGCTGAGTATGCTTTTGAGCAGAGCTCCACGGGAATTCTAGGCTCCAGCTAGCTTCTGTCCTTCACTGTGCCCTAGGAGTGCTGCGGCCCTTTCCCTGAAACCTGTGCCAGATGCATCTGGACAGCAAACGTCACTCCCTGTGTGTGTGGCTCTGCAGACAGGCAGAGTTCTGCCTGGCACAGGACCTGCAGCAGGCTGAGGCACGAGGTGCTTTGCTGGTGTGTGCACAGACTTACCTGTGCCAGCCCCAGAGCCCTGACAAAGCACAGCCAGCACTGCAGCCTGGGTCAGGGGGCTGCAGAGGAGACTCCTGCCTTCTCACCCTGCAGCAAGTCCCAGGATGAGCAGTAACTCCAAACCCCCTGTAAACTTTAGGGCCTGATCTTCCCAGGAAGTTCTTGCTTCTTTGCCAAGGGGAATAAAACTGAACACGCTGTTTGAGAACTAGCTCAAATGCCTTCTTGCATGTAAGGAATTTGTACTCACTGATGACATGAGGTGGTTTGGTGCTTGGGAATTAATTTCGTTTCCTTGGAAGGGCCTTTATTTATCCATTGTTAAATTTGTGCTTCCAAGCCAGGAAAACTTAGCCCAGGGAGTTCTTGGGGTACTTTTAAGGGTTTATGGTTGACTTTTTTTCCTAATAACAACATTATGAGCAAGCACTGTGGCCAGTAAAAATATCCTCACTTCAGAAGCAAAACTGCTTTTGGCTAGTCAAGCAATCTTTCTTGCTTCAGTCTCAGTTTGCAAGCCCAGGGGAGTATTTTGAAAACTAGCTCTGTAAAACACAGAGTAAATGTAAGATTCCCCACCTCAACTCCATTTCTACTGGAGTAGAAAAGATAACAAGTCTCACTGCATTAAGGAAATCTAAGCTGTACCTGTTGATCACAATTATCTCTCAGTGAAATTTATTAGAGGTTTGGTTTTTTTACCGCCTTACAAAACTGTGGCTTGTTACCTGCAGGTACTTCCCAGGATATTACTTCCAAGATTTTCTCAGATGCCAGATTTGGTTTTTTTCATTTGGTTTTTTTTTTTCAAACAAAGCAGAACAGGGGCACTTACTGTTATCGTGCTTGTGTCCAGGATAAATAATTCTGAAGACATAGTCCGTGGATGTGTCCTCAGCTGGCATCTCTTCCAGGTCCACTGATTTGTTGCTGTTCCGTTTTCGAAGCTTTGGAAACACCTTGCCCTAGAGAAAATAGTAATTCCATACATTCAGCTATGAGTGACTAACAGAGTACAACCAATTAAGTACTACAGACCTTTGGCATCTTAAATCTCCGAAGTTTCAATGTTCAGAGGAGCTGAGGGAGAAAACAGTGGAGTCTTATATAGTTGGTGCTTTAGGGGTACTTAATACTACTTTTTTGTGTGCTGTAAACCAGCCTTTTCTTGTAATCTATGGGAGCTGGGCACCCCAAGCCTCTGCAGCAGCTCTGTCCAGTCCATCTGAGCCTCATTTCTATTGTGTGGGTTTGTATCTTGATGCAACTTGATTCCAGCTCATTGCTCAACGGGGTAATGAAGGTATGAACAACTTTTAAAGACCACATGTGTAAGAAGCAGACTGGACTAAATGGAGTTATTTTGTGCCCTACTTTACCATAAAGCTGCTTGAAGTCAGTGCTAGACCCTGTGGAGCAGAGCTATCAACACTAGCCTCACCCAAGAGCTCAGCAGAAAAAGCAGTACCTTGCCCTGCTGGGACCACAGCGGGGGCTCCAGCTGGCCACGGGGCAGGAGCCCATTTTCCAGGCAGGACAGGAAGGCGAGGAGGTGCCCTCCTTGGGGGAAGTGCAGCGGAGGCCTCTGCGTCCCATCCTGACTCACCAGCACTAATGTCCATCTGCTTTCTGCTGCAAGGAGGACAAGGGGAGTCCACACTGTTACATCAGAGCTTATCTGCTCTTACCTTCTAAGTGAATTTTATTTGGGATCATCTCTAAGTAGATAAATAAACCTTTGTAAGGCACAGTGGGATCTAAGGATGATATCAGCCCTTTAGTCTTAAAGAAACTCAAGATACAGGCAAACTGTGAAAGCCTCATACAGTTGTCATCCTCTATCAGCCGGGACTGGAGATTTCAACACTCATTCCCACATGGCCAGAACTAGTCAGAGGTGTTCCCGACACTGAGGGAGGAAAAGCAATCATTCAAGTGGCTCTCCTGTTTCTCTATTTTTAAGGAATATATGCTTAAGGGTTAAGCTTACGTTGCTGATGGCAGTGGATGCAGACGATCTGGCTCAGTGGCACAATCAATGCGTAGTCCCAGTAAACACTAAAAAGGAAGGAAAATACAGGAAACATTATTTTTTCCATATTCAGGAATATGGTGCTTGCAGTTCCAAACACCTGATAGAAATAAGTCTGCTAAGTTAATAACTGCTTATTAAATTTGGTCAATGAAAGTAAATTATTAGTAAAGTAAACAGCAAAGGAAAGCTAGTTTCTCCACACTGGATATTCTGGTACCAGGTTTGTACAACTTCTGCTTCCCTCTTCCCCTCCCATTCCTCTTTCCTGGTGCCCTCCTGCAGGTTACACAGTTCTTCCCGTCTTTCCTGAATGCAATGAGTACCTTTTCTCCAGTTCTGAATCTCCAAGGGTTCCATTCATCAGCTGGTTTGGAGTCCATTTTAATGTCAAACTATCTGCTGATTGATGAAGGGAGAGATACCCAGGAATTGCCTCCAAGTCATCTTTCTGTTCACAGAAGCAACAAACAGACAACCCAGGTGACTCAAGTGCACAAAATATCTGCATAAAATATATGCTCCAGTCTTTCTATGCCATGCAAGTTCCATAGCTGCAGTATGTGGGAAGAGCAGAGGGAAACCCTAACAGCAGAAGTACTGGTATGCAATATTGCTACTAGCAAGAGGGGAAAAACCACAACACAGTCAGCTGGTTTATGAAATACAGTCCAGTATGCTTGCTCCTGCCTACAGCCCACTGCTCACTGACAGGGGTCAGGCAGTGAAAGCATCTGTCCCGTGCCAAGTCTGCCGCAGCACAGGAGAGCCGAGCAGAAGGCAGCTCTGTGCTCTGTGCTGAGAACAGAATGCAGCAATCCCTGACAGGCCCGAGCTCTACCCCCAGCCCCAGCCCAACGTGCCCGCACTCACCGGCTGCACCAGGACGTTGTTTTTGCCGTAGAGAAGGTGGGTCCTGGAATTCTGGTGCAGGGACTCCACGTACTCCCGTGCCGACGCAGCAAAGCGATCTTCCGACGTGCTGCCGCTGGAGTGGCGCTTCCGGATCTGCACACACAGCCAGGGCAGGTCAGGAGGGCACAGCACAGCAACTCGGCCCCTGCAGAGCGCAACCCTTGTGCAGCCAGGGGGTTTGCAGAGAAATCACCTGGACTCTCAACTCAGCCCTGATCATGGCACCTCAGAATTTCTTGTGAACTACCCGGTCAGATCACAACTGTCAAAAGCCACAGAATTAATGCTGGATCTCAAACTTTTCTATGTATAGATAAAAGGACACTGTGACCCAAACAGACTTCTAATCTGTGATAAAGCTGCATTACAGAAGAAAGAAGAAAGGCTGTTCCAGATTCTGGTATCTCCCTCATGGGGCTGTTTTCATTAGCAGGCTGTGCCCTAACTCAGAGGCAGGTACACAGTAAATACCTACTCCCAGGGCTGGGCGCTTGGAGGGGGAGTCCTGGCGGCCGTGAGCACCGTGGATCCGGTGCCGCTGCACCAGCTCGTCGGCCGAAGGGTCTGTCCAGTAGTGGTCAGCTGTCTTTAGCTTGGTGTACTCCAGAGCACACGGTCCAACTAGGAAAAGAGACCAAGGGAGGAACCTTCTGAGCCTGTTCAGAGACATACTCAGTGCTATCCTGCTGGCTGAGCACCGAAGGTGAGATTTCCTTCTCAAGCCAAGTGAATAATAATGGTCACCAATCCTACGGGATCAGCCCACAATACAGACAACAATATAATAATGTATCACTCCTACTATCCAGGGCTGTATGAGTATTCCTGTAGGACACAGTCCCTGCCACAGCAGCATTAGCAGTTACAAAGTGCCAGCAAGCATTCAGTAAAAATCCATTCCCATTCTGCTTTCTAATCCAACCAATAACTACTATTAAAAGCAGATCAGTTTCTTCTGGTCTTGTAAGCAACTTCACTGTTGCTCTAGTATAAATAGTTAACTACATACAAGATATAAAATTACCTCTTGTAACACTGTTAAAATACAAAATGCCTTAAGCATTTTCTTCAGCATAAAAAGTAACTTTGCAAGAACTCACCTAGTAGAGAAGCCAGTATTGGGCCACAAACGGGATCTGCCAGTAAAGCTTCTTTTTCATAGTATTTACTAAGAATAAAAGATCAGAACTCAGTTTAAAACAGTAGTTGGTATGAACCATTTCAAAGCTTGGGTTTAGCTACAGGTCTAACACAATGGGCCTCTTGATATGCTCATTCTGTCTCATCTATTTTCCAGCTGAGTTTGGAGAGGTGGAAGCTTGCCTTGTGCTCAGTGTGTTTACCCAGTATATTTGATTTGGGACTTTGGGCAGAATTGCAATATGGGAACAAACAATAGTTCTCTGCAAGCAATTTTGTCCATTTTCCACAGAGACAAAACAATCCACACATTCTTAAACATGTCTTCCATCTGTGAGGAATCATCTTGAAACACTGTTAAGAACTATGAACTGCTACATTGCTCTTGCAGTGACCCCAAAGTCTTGCCATTGCAGCAGGCAAAGCTGCTTTACAAAACTACATGGCCAAAAAATCCAAACACCCACAGTTCTCGAATGCCACTGTCCTCTGTGGTCTGTTCACTAGATGGGGCTCAAACTCTAAAGCACCTGCTCCTCCTCCAGAACAGAACAGCTGAAGGATGTGAACATGGAGCATTTGAGCAGTAATGAAACAAAAATGAATGGTAACAAGCCTTATGAAAAGGTTTGTTTTATTCACCGAGTTAGGTTCTCAAAATCACACACCTGCAATGAAGGACCTGATCCTAACTCATCTGAACGACGGGGAAGGCAGTGAGGTGAACATCTACAACACCGTGGTGGAACAACTGAGAGCAAACTCCCCTGATGTGCCTCCTGTGGATTATGTGGAAAAGAAATTAAAACCCCTTGTACCCATGTATCTGCAGACACTGAGGCAGTGGACTAAAATGCTTTCATTAACTGTCTCTGGGACATGGCCAACCCTCCCTCTGCCTCTTCTGCACACAGCTCATAAAATCCAAGCTGGCATTACATATCCCAGAGCAACAGTTTGCTTGAACAGCACAAAGACCTTTCTTCCATTCTCTTCCTTTTAGTGGCAAGATCCATAATGAAAACAAAGCTGATGACAAGGAAAACAGTAACACAAACTTGGAAAATACTGTGAAATTTGCTCTTGCTTTGCCCTTAGCTCTCATCCTTGTTCAGACCCATTGGCTTTGGATGGACAAGAATGTGTTGCCAGTGCAGAACAACAAGAGCACCCCTGCCAGCAAACTTCCTTTCTGGGTCCACACCAAGCTTCAAGGTCCCTTCCTTTCTCTTTTTATGGGAGGCTGTCCTCAGTGTGCCCCATTCAGTCTTCTGTATCGTGGGTTATGAGAGGGCAGGAAGGATAGGAGTTGAAAGCCACTCCTTGGCAAACCACAGCTGATGCTGGGCAGCAGGAAGCAAGAACAGAACTGAGAGGATTCATCTTTGCCTCTTAAGGAGTCCGTGGGGAATACATTAATAAAACATTGATACTCTTCTCTGCTTTTGCAAGGGAAGACTTTCACTTCACACAAAGCTTGATTTTTCTAAAAAGGAAACATGATTTAAAGAACCTGTTTTCACAACCCTAAGGTTTTATGTCACTAGCTCCTCCTGTTCTAATTCTCCTTTCTTTCATCTATATAAGGCATTTTCCTCCCTGACATCCTAAGTTCCAAAGGATTATTTTCAACTCATGAACTATTAGAAGATATTTCTATTCCACTAAGGTCCAGGTCCCATTACAATATGGGCACCTAAGGCACTTGAAGTTAGGTTTATAGCTGATTTCTGGAAAGCTGAATGCTTGTTAATGTTTTTTGTAAGCCTGTCAATGATGAAAAACTAAAGTACATTATTTTCTAAATGCCTATGTAACTGGTTTTCATGTTACCAGAAGCCTGCATCACAAGGCTTTGCCAAAGACTTTTGATGGAATCCCTTGCTCCAGACACCTAAATGCAGTCCAACAAATCCCTGTGCTTCTGCTGCTGTCCTTACCTGCAGTTATCAACAATGTACTGCACAATCTTGTCCAGCACCTTCTCAATCAAGGCTGTCCGAACCCAGATGTGCTTGATGGCCTGAGGTGTCAGGACAGGTGTTTTGCTTGTGGTTGATCCCTGCCTTTTGAGGGGTTCCTGCCCATTTGGCTGATTTTTCCTGCAAAAGTTGATAAAATAAAAGTAGTCAGAATTTGCTCTTTTTGATGACAGCTCCATCACCTAGTGAAACCCATCCTCCTGCACCAGGTAACAGAGTGCAGCTTCAGGAGAAAGGTGGCTACAAAGCACAGGGGCACATGCCTTGGCTCTGCACACACTGCCCCAGGCTGAGGGGACAGGAACCTCCTCAATGTCTTTTCCAGAAAACTTCCCCCTTAAAATAGAAGAAGATTCCATTTTGCCTCAGTGAGGAAAGAAACCCTGACATCTTCAGGTTCTTTGCCAGCACTTGGGTTCCCTGTCAGAAACTGTTCAGTTACACAGAGTTAATACATTTGTTTGGGGCAGTTTGGGTGAGATCTGTAATTCCACAGGGTTCCAGGTCCTACAAGAGGCCATGCCAGCATCCCTACAGGCAAGGAAGACACGTGACACCACCAGAACAATTTGGGTGTTTAACTACATCCCAAACAGGGGTTTTCTTAAGCCACAGCCTCAGGAACGGTTAGGCTGTTACAGCCCTTCTGTCTCATTCCATACATCCAGCAGAGTGAGTCCACCCCCTGCAGGATTTCTCAATAGTATCTTTTCTGTGTGTATTTTCTACAGCACTTAAATTTTGTGGCTATTAATAGCTGAAAAACACACAAAATTTGTCCAAGAGAAACCAAAGAATTTAAGTTCATTTGCACCTCTCTGTTAGAGGATACAACCAAAGTTTTCTGGTGGTTAGAGGGGTGCTTGTGTAGGCTCTTAACCAGGAGAGAGCCTGGTGAATTCAGTAGAAAGCATCCTTCTTCCCAACATTTAAAAAACTAAACTTAATAAAATCCCTGTCTGTATCAGTAGGGCAAATTAAAAATATAAAAAAAATAGGTACATATCTGTCAAAAACTACGTAACAAAGTCTGATAATTATAAGTCTAATAAAGATAAATGTCAGAAAATGACACAGAGATATAAGTGCTAATTTAAATAATTGTCAGTAATTAAAGACAAGCTGTCTCAGCAAAGCCCTTCTTTACAGCAAATTGATCAGAGGCTAAATGTTCCTACGATGTGCAAAGAGTTCTCAGGGCTCAGCAGTGTCTACAAACAGAATTAAAAATGCTCTTGTCCTGAGCCTATAAGACAAAACACTCATGCACTGTGATTCCATCTATAGAACCACACGGAAAATTTTAACTTTGCTACTCACCACCAGCAAGAAGTCTTTCAGTAACCTCAATGCTTGACTCCAGGATTCTGATGTGCTTAAGTCCGTATGTAATGAACAGCTTTCCTGTAACATCCTTCTTCCCACCACTCTTTGTATCCATTAATTTAACTGTTTCTGCTATGATACCTAGAAATTTGTTCCTGGTTTGCAGGAGCATGCCAAAACAGCTTTTCCAGTATGTCTGTTCTCGAGTTCCTCCTTCCATCCCCTCTCTTCCCACCAACAGTCCTAGCTGGTCCACCATCCCAGGCTGTGAGCCCTCTCTGAAATCACCACTAACTAGTCACTTCTATGGCTGTGTGTGGGCCGAATGTGCTCCTCTGCTGTACTGAGAAGCAAAATGAAACACCAAAGCCTCAGTGCCCCATCTCTGTCCCTTTGCTCACTGCCAGCTTGATCAGACACAAACATCTCCAGGCACTGACAAGACAAAGCTGCATCACCCGAGACAAGCCCCAGTGCACTCACAGGGCAGTCTGTGCCCCAGCACGCCGCAACACACCCTGCATCGACCTGGCTGATAAACAGCTCAGCCTCACCTGCTCTCCACCTGCTGCTGCAGCTCCTGCACCTTCTTGCACACGTCTCCAGCTATGGCACAGGTCTTGCCCACCTTGGTGAAGAGCGCGGCCACCTTGTCGGTGCGCAGGAAGCCAGCAGCTCTGCGCTTCAGCATGTGCAGCAGGCACGCCTCCACCACACCTGTGGGAAGGGGACAGAGCGTTAGGGGCCCGCCTGCCTGCTGCCTCCTCCTCGGCCAGCACCACCCGCTCGCTGCCCCTGGGCAGCCGTGGGTCAGGAACAGAGCTGAGGGGACACAGTCAGACAGGAACTCAGAACTGGGTGACATCAGCACGTGTCTAAGCTGCTGCTGCTATGAGCACCTGGTGAAGTACAGATAATGGCAGTATATGAACCGCAATCTCTGAGTGTTTTCACCCCACTTTACATGTGCCACACAGAACCACCTATCATTCCCTGATGGACACCAGTAAAATACTGCACTGCACTATGGCAGCCTTGCAGGACTGCAGCAGAATCTATCCAGCTCTCCTGTAACCTGCTGCAGGGCAAGGAAATGGGAAATACAAATTAAATCAACCACAACAAATCTAAACAAAAAAGTACGCCTTCCTTGTCTATCAGCTTCTGAAGTGAGGCTGCAGATGACTCACAGAGTCGTACAAAGGGATGAAGAACAGACCAGTTCATTCACAAGCAAGGGGAAAGACCCAGCTCTGTGTGCCCAGGGCAGGGCAGCCTTCACAGAGCTCTGAGTGCAGCACTGCAGGGCTCTCTGTGCTGGGGGCAGCAGGCAGCTCCCCACCTCAAATACTGCTTACAGCAACAAATGACACTCCATCTGCTCTGACACCCAGCAGCTCTTTTTGAGAGAAGGCAGTGTTTCTTGCACTTCATGCCAAACACTGTCAGGTGATGAGCATTTCCTGAAGACTCCTCTCCTTACTGTACTTGAAGGCTCCAAATCCCATAACACCTGAAAGCCTACACCTGAAAAAGACCTGTCTTCACTCTTTGGACCCTGAAAACTATCCTGAGTCCTAGGCTGGCCTGGGGTCACACAGAAACAGCTCCTGTTGAACCCTGAGGGGCTACCCCAGGGTACAGCGCAGGGAATGCCATAGCACTGCCAGGGAAGGAAAATCCGTGCAGGGAATGCCATAGCACTGCCAGGGAAGGAAAATCCGTGCAGGGAATGCCATAGCACTGCCAGGGAAGGAGCACCCATGCAGGGAATGCCCCAGAACCGCGGGTGGCACAGGGACAGGGAGTGATGACAGCACGGACAAGTTCTGCACAGCACGGTCTAGCTCCTGTCTAGCAACCATCACAACAGCTCTTAACCCAGCACCTGTTTTGCTCTGTCTTTCAATTAGAAATAAAGAAAAAAGAAAAGCAGCTTTCCAGATGCCTGGAGCAATGCAGCAATTTGATTCCAAATCTAAGATGAAGCAACCTGCCTTTAAAAATAACTGCAAAGAAGTGCATTGCTGTTGCTTAGGAAACAGACTCTCTTCCCACCCTCACCACTTTTTTTTTTTAATTTCTTTAAAACAATAAAATATTAATGAAACAAATTTAGTGAAAAGCACAGCAGGCACAGCTTTAATTATTAATAAATGCTGCAGCTGCCACTGAGGACAATTTCCCCAGTGACTATCCCTAGAGCCCCAGTATTTAATTATTCCATTGTGACATTTCTCATCACAAGAACTTGGGTAAGATCAGTCCCTAGCTACCTATAATGCACACACAGGGGTCCATCTGCAAGGGGCAGACACTGGAATTTGCTGCTGGATTGCCTCAAAATGTATTTTCCACAGGACAAGAGATTAACACACGTCCAGTTCTATGTGTAAGGAACCCTTGGTGGGGGGGCAGGTTACAGCCCAGCCTGTGTGACCCTCAGGTCACTTCATTCTCCTACACTTCAACCCCAGACTGAGACTAACAGCGCTGGCTGTCAGCACTCTTCTCTCCAGGCTCCTTTCTACACAAATTATTCCAGAACAGCTGGAATACATTCACATCTGACTTGATCTGAATGTGCTTGCAAATACACCGTGGCTTTTATCCAATTAAACTACAAAACATGCAAGCAGGGCAGCACATCTTGCGACACAGATGCCATCCCATTCCAAGCCAGGGGACCGTGTGGATGCCACCCTGGTGGCACAGGACAGCAGCAAGGATCCCTCCCACCCATGAGAATGGCACAGCAGGGAGGGAGCAGCTCCCTGGCAGAGCCCCCAGGGCTTCCCTTTGGCTCTGTGTCCAAGGCAGGCACCGCTCCCACTGCACCTTGCCAGCATCGCCCACAGCCAAGCTTAGTCAGAGAGGAAATGTAACACATCCTGAACAAACTGGCACAGCAGGCGCCTCAAGCTGCAGCACCTTTTAAAAGGCAGGAGAGGACCTTGGCCGTGGTGCTGTTTGATAAACCAAAACCAGGTGAACCCTGGGAGTTACAAACTGCACAGCTCAGACTGCTGCCTGAAGAGACAACACAAACTATTTCAGGGGTTACAGTACAAGAACCTTTGGGAAATGGGGTTATTTACCCATTTCTGGGAAAATGAACCATTTTTCCCTTTTTGGAATCTGACAGTTGAAGAAAACCTAAAAAGAGATGATTCAGCTGTTTCTGGAGAAACTGCTAACATCAAAAAGCATCACTGGGTGGTTTTGTGTACACACAGGTAGTTTGTACACATGCTGTTGGCAACAGGTATGTGTGCACATTACTGCACAGCCCAGTGTGATCCTGAGCCTGCCTGCTGTCACTGTACCTACAGCAAACACATACAAAAACTGACCAAATAAAAGGCAGCAACTCATCACATGCAGTGGAACAGCAGCTCTGCACTGGGAATAAAGCAGCACAGCTCAGGTAATTCCCTTGTACGGTTCAGCTGACAGCAGCCATCTAAAAATTCATTAACTCCAGACAGTTTTGAGGAACATTCTCTGCAGTATTCACTGCTGAATTTAATTAAGTGCAGATATGTTATTGATTTACAGTTCAAATAATCACAGTGCCCACCAAGCTTTAGAAAATGTCGCTTTTTTATGACTTCACCACAGCTACTTCTTCCAGGGTCAGGTGAACAGGTTCGGTTTTGTCCTTTTTTGGCTCTGTGAAAATTGTGACATGACTTAATGGACTGCGAAATGAAAGTTCTGGGGTTGGAAGAGTGGTGAGCAGAGAAAAGAAGGCCTGTGGAAGGATTATTTATGGGGTGTACTGAGCAGATGAGATTTTCCTTAGACAGGAAGAAATGCTGCAGCTAAATACCTTGTTTTCATGGAAACTGTGCACAGGGAATTGAATTCATGAGGCTGAAGAAATTAAAAATAAGTGAAAAGAGGAGGATGATAAAGAAGCCATCAGATGCTCATGATCTCCAGCTGATGTTGCTTTATCCTAATCACAGATCTGCCCAGTTTGGAACCAGTTTTCTTGCCCAGTTCCAGCCTGCTGTGTCACTGGACATGCACACCGAGCAGGGGAGAGGCTGGTACCCGAATGCAAAGGGCTGCAGAGGACACATCCAAACCTGCTCCTTGTTCACCTTGTCCACCTCAACTCAACCTGCTTGTGTTGGGCTGTGCCACAGAACATCCTATGTTCAATAATTCCCTAGAAAATAATTTTTTAAAAATATCTAAATGGACAATTCCCCATTCTAAAGTGGCTGGGAAACTTCAGAGCTGAAATGTGGTGACTGCTCCTCTTTAAAATTGTGATCATTAAGCTTCAAGGATCTCAGCAACCTTCATAAAACAGAAGTGTTTTCATTAAACACTGTTAAGGGTAAATCAAAATTACTGAAGTTTCTCTAAATATTGAAAATTATCCAATTTGATGACCCAGGATCAAAACAAAATGCTTAGCAGGGTTCTCTAAAAAGCACAAGAAATTTTATTTCACTTCTCAAGCTAAAAACACATGCAGTTCAAAAACTGCTTCATTTCTCATCAGAGCTAGTATTAACTCTGGTTTTTTTCCTCCCCACCACAGCACACCACTCATTAATTTAAGCATCATCTTTGGAGCACAATCAAAAACCTTCTAAATGTGCATGAAAAAATATTTGCCTCCCTCCAATTATGATCATCTCTGGTACACTCTCTGGGTTAATGTGTTTATCAAGTGAGGTAGAATCTCTGTAAACTATTTTTTAAGCATTATTCATAATTGAAAATGTTTGTTTCCCAAATAGGAGCAATAATACAGGGAGACTTTTGTTTGTGAGAGATCTACATTTCCATAGCAGATAATCTTCATTTTTTAAAAAAATATCAATGCCAAGGGTAGAAAGCAAAAATAACTAAGATGATAAACTGTCATGTTGGACAATGTTATTTACATCTGTTTCTACAGAGGTTACATTTCCGTGAGGTAAGGAAAAAAGAGAAAACCAAATTCTTTGTTTTCTGTCAAATATGAATATGGTGCTATTTAGAAGCCTCAAGGCAATCAGCTAAAAATCCCAACGCATAAGACATCTCTTCCTAATGGGGCTGATTTTCAGAGAATTGGAATGCTGTCACTCCAGCTGAAAATGATGGGAACAAGATTGTGTTTTCTTTCAAACACAATTAACTTTGTGCAAAATGGGATAACGAGTCATCCCAAGACCAGTGAAGAAAACAGGCTCATGACTAAGCCCACTGCTGTGGTTAACCCTGGGTCATCAGCAGTGAGACTGCCAGGCACTCCTGCACTCAGACACCAACCCAGCTCCAATGACCCTGGATTGCTGATCCAGGAGTCACCAGCCATATTCATGCTCCAAGGATTCCTGGTTTTCCACTGCCAGCACGGGTGGAGACTCATCCATGACCCCAGCTGAAGCTCTTGGATTGTGCTCCTACAGATGTGTAAGGCTCTAACATTCCAGACTTAACAGATCTCAGCAAATCCAGCCACACGAGTGCTTTCCTACTGTCCCACCTCCAGAACGAACCAGTGTTCATCTGCCCTAGGAGGCCAGGAAGGAGCTGTTGAACCGTTCGATACAAAGCCCAATCTAATTACGTGTTTTACACATTCATTAATGACAACCCTGTCACACACTGGATTGGCTCTAAACTGTGAAGAGGACCCAAGAGCCACTCTGATTCTCAGAACACACCAGTCCTTTTGCTGTGAACAGATACTCGGGGACACAGATCTATTTCAAGAACAATTCTCTCTACTTATTTTTGAAGAAGGAAGCATCTCACACTGGTGACTATCCAAGTCTAGATGCCCCAGGGCTCTGTGAAAGGAGGCTGCAAGGGATGGATACGGGCCCACACATCAGATCTCGAGTGTGGAATTACAGCCTGAAGCACAGACACCTCAGAAGCACTTGTGGGTGATAGCTCTCCCTGCCCTGTTTCTGAGCGCAGTAAGTGCTCATGCAGTCCTGATGTACGCTGACACTGCAGGAGAGCAGAGGCACCAGCACAAGACACAAATGCCAGCTCAGGAGTGCTTCAGAAAAGCAGGCATGGAGTCAGGCTCTGACTGGCACAGCCTGACACAAGTCAGGACTGTATTTGATTCTCTATGAGTGAAGGGAGCGCAGAGAAGCTGAAGGAGCTGCTGTGCAGCTCACAGGAGCACCCAGGAGAACCTGCACTGAGAAGAAGTGGTACAGTAACACTCCCCTAGCACCCGGCACGTCGTGCTTCTAGACCTGCAAGTCACCCACGCAGAAGGATGGACCCTGCAGAGCTGGCCAAGGGCACCCCAGCACTGCATGGAGCTGTTTGTGCATGGACCTCCTCAACCACCACGTCCAGAGCCACCAAAGGGCTCACAGGCTGCTCAGCTTTCAGAGAAGACTGGGCTGGCAGTAGAGCAAGCCAGCACTTGGCTGTGCTCAGGCAAGTGTCCCTTCTCTCTGGGTCGGCAGATGTCTGCTTCAAGGCCTCAGGCCACCTCTCTGATGTATATTCACACAGAGAAAGCACCAAGGACTGCTTACTAATGGGAATTCATTACCTCCCAAGCTCCCCCGGGCAGGCACCACATCATTCTTTTGTTTGAAGGGCTGCACATATGACTAAACACAGCCACAGACCCCATACAAACACCTTCAGTTAATATTCATACCCAGTTCTGCAGTCAAGCCCTCTCACCTTTCCCAGTGCATGACTGGGCAGATCGTGATGTGGTTTTGTTCTTATCTTTTTAAGATCTGTGTTGTTTAAGCACAGCATTACCCAGAAAAAAACCCAGCTGTTTTCATCAGTTAATAGGATAAGAAAAGCAATACGCATAATGGGGATGGAAAAAGAAAAAGTTGAGGTTAATGCAGCTAAATCAACGGCCTGGCTCATCCCCTAGGGCTGAGCCAGCCGAGCTTCCTCTGCTCCTCTAGGAGAGGCTCTCTGCTCCTCTTCTCTGCATCAATTCCAGGCTCTGCAGCAAAGATCCTCAACAAATCTATCAGGACTGAGCAGTAATGTAGCACCCAGAAACAGCAAATGTTCTCCTTGGGTTCAAAAGGGGCAAAGTATTTTTGGTCTGTAAGTCTGGTCTAGACACAGTTTTGGAACAGATCTGGAAGGCAAAGATTATTCAATGACACTGAAGGAAAGGAAAACCAACTCTCCATAACCCACCTGAATACTATGGTGATTAGCTTATAGCATGAGGAATTCAGGATTATTTCATTTACTATGCTCAAAATATTATTCAAAGAGAACAAACTACTAATACTAATTTCAAAGTAGATATTGGAAATGTAGAGATCATCTGGGTAACCATGTGTGAGGCATTCATGAATAAACCCTGTTTGCAGTATGAAGCTGACTTAAACAAGCTTTTTAATTGCTTCAAGCAGCAGGTTACTGTCAGACTAAAGGTGGGCAGTTGCACAGAAAAGGCTCAGGCAGCTTTTGGACAAACACTGTAGGTGTAACCTGGAAACCCTGTGAATACACCTGCTCTCCTTCTTCCAGAGCACCCAGGCAGAGTCCTCCTGGTTACAAATCCCTCCTGCTGGATGAGCACAGCTGCCAGCACAGAGGCACCATTCCTCAGGCCAGCAAGGGTGGCACAGAGCTGGAGCATTTCCCAGGACAAGGGGCACATGACATTTAATTGGCACTTTCAGCCACCTCAGACCTAGGGCAGCTACGGACTGATGCAGAGAGACCCTGAAATCAGCCATCATGTATTTAAGAGGCTCTTGCTAAACTCAGCCTAGCAGGAGAGTAAAATGATTCACAAGAATTCTATATTTATAATGAAGATTCGCCAAAAATGACTCATGTACTGAACCAATCTAATTTTAAATAGAAGGGAAAAACCTCTTGAAGAGTCACACGAAACTGGAGTGGGGGAGGGAAGAGAACTGTACACACAGGAGAGCACCAGCCAGGAGCTGTTAGCCAAATCTGCTGGAAGGGATTTCTCCATTCACTCAGCCAAAGAACAGAACATTCAGCTTCACCTTCTTCTGGTTTAGAGTTAATCAAGCC
The DNA here is from genome assembly GCF_048771995.1 of Taeniopygia guttata. Lineage (NCBI taxonomy): Eukaryota > Metazoa > Chordata > Aves > Passeriformes > Estrildidae > Taeniopygia > Taeniopygia guttata. The sequence continues at coordinate 537,235 of NC_133044.1, forward strand.
TCTGTTCAAAGCAGCAGCAGGCTGGAGTCCTGCTTTAGGACAGGTAGGATTGCTGGGCAATAATGAGGCAGCTCAGTGCAGAGGTTATTCAAACCACGAAGAATTCAGAACACAAAACCAACTGCAATCACAGTAGGAGGATGAGAGAAGTATGAAGACTTTAAAGTATTCCTAATTTTGGCCAAGCAGAGTCTAACAGAAACAGCTGCCACCCATCACCTGTTACACCAACAATGCAGCACAGCTTCCAGGACAGGATTCCAGGACAAGATTCCAGGAACAGAGAGTAGGCAGACCACACTGGGAGCTCCCTGGAACACACAGCCAGCCTCCAGCAAGGCCACCTGTCATCTTGGCTGGGTACTTGCATAATGACACTTTAGTAAGAGCTACTTTAAAATTTGTAATGCAAACACACACGTAGCAAATACAGAGGTGAAATGGACCTGAACACCATGATATCTAATATCTAAATCCCTGCATTTACCTCTGACAGCAGAGAAAATAAATGCCTAGAGGAAAAGTAAGGTTAGGTAACAATAGCTCTTCTGCGTGACATTTACCACATAAGGCGATGATGTGACTGCTGTCTTCATGTACAAATTTCCGGGTGACAGCTTCTTCCATGATCTGCTTTACCTACAATGAATAGAGAGAAATGATTGTATGAGCCCAACAAAATCAGCACAGCACTTGGGAGTTTCAGTTTCAACCACTGCTTGCCCCTTCCCCCTCACCAACAGACTAACAATTCCCTCATCACATTTTGCAGGGAAGAATGGATTTCAGGAGGGAAGGCACAAACAAACCTAAGGGGCTTACAACAGCATGAGGAAACCTCTGGCAGAACAAGGACAGGTCTGTTTGCGGTGTGCCCCTGTAAAAGGCAGGTTTCAGTGTGCCCACAGTACCCTCCAGAGAACTTCTCCAGCATAAGTTTTGAAGAGCTGTGAAAGACTTCTTATATGATTCATCCTTGGCCTTCACACAGTCTCTTCTGCTCATGAATCCAGACTGTGTCGCTACGTCCCATTTCCACTTGTGCATTCTGCTCTTTTTCAAGCACAAAGCATCCCTGAGCGACACAGGCACACATTCCGAGAGAAGTTTAGGGCCACCTTCCCCCTACCTGGGAAACATGCAACATGCCACAGCAATTACAAATTATGCCTTCAAACCTCTGTTGCACAAGACAGTATACAAAATTATTACAGTACCTTCAGATAAGGCAGCGCCTTCAGTTTTCACTTCCAGACACGATTTAGCAATTGTAGCAAATAAAATTACACTTATCACACTTTTTAATTATTTAAAACAAAGTTCCTTTCCAGTTTCAGGGCTAAAGATGTGCCAAGCTCCAGAGGGAAATCATTGCAAATTACTGACTTTCAAAAACTAAAGAAGAAACAGACAATTCTTACAATGAGGCTCTTGGCAAGCGGCTGTAGTCACCCTTGTTCATCTGCCAGTGATTTCTCCCCAACAGCTTCCTCAGCCTGACACTACATGAAACCTCATTGGTTTCCAACTCATCACCAACTCATTTATCAGACACTCATTTCCTCCTGGCCATGGAGAGCTTGCTCTCTTCCATATACAAATTAGCCATAATTTTTGACTTCTCTCATTTGTGAGCTACAATTACAGGGTTATGACATTCTGACTAAACGTATGCCAATTCACTTTCTATATATGAAAGTAAGTGCTACCATGGCAGAAGACTCAACCAGACACTCTATTCTTCCAACATTTAGAGCTAACTGGGTACCACTTCACAGCACTGGCACGTCCCAAGGTTTTGAGCCTTTCCCCTCAGTGCTGGGCCAGGAGAGGCTGCAGGTGCAGCGCGCCATCGACAGCTGGGCGCTGCAGATGCCTGTGGAGGTGCCTTCTCCGGTTTGAAGGGCTTCCTCCTCCAGCAAGACCATCTGTGAGACCAATTCTGGATGCTGTAATTAAACATCCCCTCCCCCAGAAATCATCTTGGGGCCTCTGTGCCCACTCCTACACCCCCAGCCCGGCTGGCAGCAGGCTGCAGCTCTGGCACTTGCTGCACGAGCCTTTCAACACATGGCATTTGCCTCGCTCCAAATTCTGGATCAAGTGGATCCTCCAGAATTTGTGCTCCTTATCAAACAGGAGCCCTCTGAGTTGTGCAGAAAACACTGGAGGGGGAAAAGGAAACATGTAAGAGGCTTTGAAAGTAGAACCTGTTTTGTAGCTGAGGATTTCAAAACAAGTCTTTTGCACTTTATAAAACCTGGCTCCCTGCTCACACCTGAGGCCGGACAATATAAACTTTGAGCCAGGCAATTTTGTTTCCTTCCTGTGGCTTTTCTGACATGGCTGTTAGCACTTAGGACCTCACAGTGAAGCAGGTGGAGGGGTAAAAGGGTATGAAGGGAGAAGCAGAGGAGTGAGGAGGTCTCGTGAATGGGCACTCACATCTGGATTATCCTGTGTAATCAGCAATCCTTTGGCACAGTTTCAGTCACAGTTTCTGTCCTGCAGCAGAGTCACTATGCTGGCAGGCAGTCACACCAGCCTGTGCACATGTAACTCAAGGTCACAGACATGACTTCAGGACTGCAGAACATGAAGTCAGTCTCAGCATCCCAGAGAACATTAACTGGAATTCAAATCCTAACAACAGGGAGGAAGAGTCGTTTTGAGGAGCAAAAGCTCAAGTGCTCAGCAGCTAATTCATTGCTACCACACATTTCCCAGGCACACCCCAATCAGCTCAGTACGTTATTTAGACCACAGTCAATTAAAATTTTAAGTGTATAAAAACTGAGAAAGAAAAGTGTTTCCAATTCAATAATCAACCCTACTTTTCTAGAGCAGCACCAGCCAGTGTCTCTCAGAATTTCAACCCCAGCCTCCAAAGCTAAGGACACAGAGCAGGCTCTCTGTGTGTTCCCCACTGCCACTGGATGCCAAACAAGCTCCGTGCATTTTCTGGAGAGTGACTGAATGCTATTAGAAAAGATTTTTAAGGCATAGACAGGATATGAGAAGATTCAAAAGCTGGAATGCAATGTTCTTCAATCCCACGTCATCCCTCACGTAATTCATGGATGCTCCAGGCAAGGAGCTGAAGCAAGTGTTTCTGCTCAAATGGAACACAAGCTTTTTTTTTGCTTGTTTCCTTAATTCCCTTGCGATATTGCACAGCTCTTCATAGGGGATTCTGCTGCTTTGTCTCTGTTTTCGGGAGGCACGTGACAATGGAGCTTTTTGAGCACAAGCCTCCACACACACCCACTGGCAGCTACCAGCAGACCTGACCAAACTGCAAATTAATCTCATTAAGAGAAACACCACCACCTGCCCCCAGAGGGAAGGAATCTGCCGGCCTACACCTGTGTTTGTGTGAGGGATGGAGGGCTGCTCCCAGAGCTGTGCAGGTGGGAGGGAGCGTGGGGCCAGCTGTGACAGGCTCAGGTCCCTGTTCCCTGTGCCTCCCCTGCAGAACAACACGAGCCACTGATCCCAGCCAGGCTCTTGTCCGGAGCTGCCAGGTGGCAGAGACACCGCGAGCACGCGTGTCACTCGGTGTCACTCGGTGTCACTGTCCCTGCACCAGCTGCACAGGAACCGCATCAGCCACAGCCACGGGGACACCTGCTCGCCCTGGAAAAGCTGCCAACCCTGAGAGCAGGGACAGGAAAGCTCTGCCTACCCAGGTAAAGATCCCAGCGCTTGAGGAGCACAGAAGATTCTGGTGGCAGCATTATACACATAAAGCACAGAAAATTCCCCAAAGAGAAGATGCTCAGCACTTGCAGCATCTTCTAGTGGACCACTGCTCTGACTTTCTCCCACCTCCTACAATGGCTAAAACTTTCAGAGGCAGTCAAACACTGAACACACATCATAATCCATGGATTATTTATTAAGTTTCACTCAAGAAATACATAAGAGAAATACCTTTATGTTTTATTTTAAAAAAACTTATAATAAGGAAACTTTAAAAGTGGTAAAGAAGAATGCTCATAACATACCTCAATAACCAGGAGAACAGTTAAAGCCTACACATTTATTCCTCAAAGGAGAAAACCTAATGTCCCCCATCCTTATCTTCTTCAGCTTGTGCAGCTACTGCTCACCTCCTTTATTGACAGCTCCTGCTGCACTGACTCCTTACTCCTGATGAAAGACTGGTAGTGTAATAAAAGCTGTTCAATAACTATTACACTTCTGCTCAGAAGTCCTTACATTCCAGTTGCAAGTTGAGCAATTGAGTTTCTGAAGTGCTCTGAAATCGTTCAGGGTAGAACTGCTAAGGTTATTGTTAACCTGTTTGTTTCACAGCTAGAAAGTACTGTTTAAATCCAGAAATGGCAAAACCCTCCATTTCAGGAGGCAAAAGGAAATGGCCAGAGAAAAAAGCCTGTTTTATGGGTCTGCTTGTCACAACAGATTTTCCTGCAGAGAGAGATAAATGCTTGAAATGTGAACTTCCAAGCGGCCCCAGCATGAATCCCAGCAGTTACATTTTCAAAACACATTACATGTCTTCCTTTCTGTGAGAGCCAACAAAATACATTCCCTACTAAGGGAATGGGAACTGAAAGTCCATCTGAGAAAAAGCAAACAGCATTAAATTTCCCAAAGGAAAAATGCAGAAGTTTTAGCTGAGGGACTGAGGCAAAATACACTAAACACTTTGCACCATGTGACTTTGGAGATAACTGCTCTATACTTTGCAAAGACAACTGAATTTTACCAGGCTTGGTGGAACAGCCCACAGAAAGAATCCATTGCCTATGAACTCCTTTGGCTATTGAGGTTACAGGAAAATCACTCAACAGGAAATAAGAGTCTGGGTTTAGAGGATAAGGGAAGGGGACCAGGGCTCAGAGAACAGACATGGACGTGGAGTCAGGTTTTCCCAGCAAGCAGACAGAAGTGGCTGTCTGAAGTCACACATGATAAAAAACAAGGCTGAAAATTCTATTGGGAAAAGTTACATACAGTCATTAAGGGCAGCATTATCTGGTGGGCGGTTACTACTGGCTTGTGTTCAGTTCCTGCCTCCGTCAATTGATTATTGAAGACAAATAAAATCTCCATCTCAGCGTCACCAATGCCACCTGAGCCATTTTTTTACTGTGAGCACAGAGAGGGGCCCTAACACAGGTCTGTGAAGGCACAGGTGAGGGCTGCTACCTCAACCTGCTTATAATCAACAGAGGCTCTCGTGGCTATTTTAGACTGGAAAGCTCTGGCCAACCCTAAAAAGCCAAGCCACTCTAAGTGCTCTAAAAGAGCATCGGCTAGGACTTGGGAGAAGGAAAAAACAAATCGGAGACAAAAATGCAGATGACGCAGAAGGTACAAATAACACTTTCAAGCATTATTCAAGTAATTTAAAAACCAGAGTCCAATTAAAAACATTTTAGATACTTTAAAAACAAATTAGCCTCAGATTTTTTAATTACACGCCACTACTTCTCCTCAGCTTGAGCTGGCTTGGATCACGAAAATCCATTTCACTTTCCATCGCATGCATTAGCACAAGATTGCAATGTTCACACTTGGAAAACATTTATCAGATTTATTTATATATTTAAGCATTACTCAGGAGAGCAAGCGCACCCACTTCTAAATAAAACCTTACACTGCCTCAGCTCAAAGGTTCAAGCAGAAATTTCTAATCGAAGTGGCACGTTCGTGGCAGCATTCAGCAGGTACCACCCGCCCAGAGCCAGCTGCTGGCTGGGTCATCCCGGGACACAGTCCTGCTGCTCCACACAGAGCAAGACCATCCTTGACTGCCCTTCCCTCTCTGCCCCTTCCATGCTGCCTGCAACACCTGATGTGTTCTGATTCCAACATCACTGAGTACCAGGACACGGGAGTTGGGCTCAGGAACCTCGGCTACAACAACAACAACTTTACATCTGAACTTTGACGGCTCCTGCTGCTTCCCCAGCAGTGAACCGGGGAGGGGAAGGAGCAGGCACCTGTTTAAAATACTTGTTAGTGCTGTGATGGATAAGCATTACATCTTCACTTCGCTGCTGTGGAACAACTGACAGCTCACCACAGCCAGTGCCACAAAACCACAAAATGGGGAGAAATGGCCGCAGGGAACGCGCTCCAGAGGTGCCCAGGGTCCAGAGGTGCCCAGGGTCCAGAGGTGCCCAGGGTCCAGTGCTTGGCCAGCACCGGACCTCCTCCCCGCCCGGCAGGAGCTGCTCCACTGCCCGTCCTGCGGGGCTCCGGGCAGGGAGCACCGCCGAGCCGCTCCCTGCAGCCAAGGAGCGCCGTGCGAGGACCGAGCGGCACCGGCCCAGCCGCGGTGTGAGCCCAGGTGTGCCGCTCAGGTGCGGGGCTGGGCTCCGTGCGGACACAGGGCTCGGACTGCCCCAGCCCGGGCATGTCACACCGCTGTGTGCAGGAGCAGCCACCCAAATTAACCCTTCCCAGCACACAGGTGCCAGGCTCTGGCACCCGGCAGTCAGCTCGGCTCATCCACCTTAGAAATGTCGTTCTTATCTCCGATTTTCCCCCCAAAGCTCACAGTTAAGTAAAAACTCATAAAAAACGAGTACTACGTGAAACACTAACGCTGGGAAAGGGCGCGGGAGCCGCTGCCAGCCTCTGCCGCAGCAGGAGTCCCACGAGCGGCATCCCGGGTGCAGGTGCGCCCGGAGAACGAGAGCAGCGAGACACCGGGGCAGCGCGGGGCAGATCCGCGTCCTCGGCGGCAGCGCGGGCAGGCGGACGGACCCGCTCCCCGCCGAGGCACCGGGACGGGACCGGGACGGCACCGGGACGGCACCGGGACGGCACCGGGCCGCAGGGCGTTCCCCACGCGGCGTCCGCCGCGACCCGCGGCCCCCCGGGGCCGGAACCCGGAGCGCTGGCTGCCGCACAGCCCCGGGGCTCCCCCGCCGCCGCCCTCACCTCCTTCTTCACGTTCCAGAGCAGCCTGTCCTTCACGGCGTCCGCCGAGCAGCTCATGTTGGCGGGCCCGGGGCGCTCACAGCTCCCGACCCGGGCCCGCCGCCATCTTCACCGCGGCGTGACGTCAGCGGGCGGGGCGGGGGCGCAGCCCGGCCGCCAGGGGGCGCCGTGAGCGGGGAGAGCGCGGGGCCCGGGGGGACCGGGGGGGACAGAGGGGGACAGAGGGGACACGGACAGAGGGGACACGGACAGAGGGGGACAGGGGGACAAGGGAGGACAAGGGAGGACAAGGGAGGACAAGGGACAGAGGGGACAGAGACCCGGCGGGCCAGCGGGACACGGAGCAGGCGGCACACGGATCCCCCGCTCTGCTGCCGGCCCCCCGGTCCGGAGCTCCAGCCCCAGATCCTCGGAGGGGATCGATCACATCGGCAACACGCAACAGAAGTTCCAGAGACCCACACTACCAATAAAAAGCTGTGATGTTGGAGAAAAATCACAGAAGACAAAATATAACACTTTATTAAAAATTAGTGTTCTATTTTTCCTTTTAATGCACTCGTGAAACACTTTAATCAACAGATAATTGATTAATTACTGAATTAACTAGTACTTTGTCTGTAAAACTGACCCTTAAAAGTTAGACATGAAAATAAAACAAAGACTGAATCTCTAAGAAAATAACTTGATCCCAGAATGTCAGTTTAAACAAGATTAGCAATCATATTTGTTATCCTCTGGCTATAAAATATCACAGAAATCCAAAAGAATGCTTTACTCTCAATAAACAAATTAAGTGTCAGCCACCCTGTGAGGTAGGGGAGGGTCTCACTACCGTTCCACTGGCTGAGGAGAAGGGACACAGATCCAGAAAACAGAGCCTGCCGTCTGTCCCTGAGGGAGGACGGAGCTGGAACAGGGCTCCAGGCACACCTGAGCTGTCCCACGGCACGGGGAGGGCGGCTGTGGGCACCAAACGCCACGGTTTGTCTCAGAACAACCTCACTGTGGAAGGCAGGGGCTGCTGGGCAGACCCACCTTGCTCAGGTATATCTCAGTACTGCCTGGGGAGAATTCTGTCTGAAAATGAAAAACCTTGAGAAGAACAAAATCAAACCAAGCCCACAGCAAGCATCATCCTCCTCACTGTTGCTGCTTCTGCACTACACTGGCTGTAAACTCATGTTCCAGAATGTCTAGAACATTCCTGTCACAATAATTAATAGTTTTCAATGACATAAAGACCGATTAAGGTGAGAATACAAAGCATGTGATACATCTCAACTCCAGTACTTGAAATGATCAGAACCTCGTGGGACAGAGACTGGACCAGGGCATGACTTTGGGGCAAGGGAGATTAAGTGGCACCCTGTGCTGGAGCAGCTCCAGGCAAACAGGACTCAGGAAAAACTCAGGGAAATTAAAAGGATATCTGCACATCTTTTAAACGTGCATAACTGCTGACAGTTCTTACTGATACATTCCACAAACACCAAGAAGATCCTTTGCCCTTGGTAAAAGATTCTCACAACCCAGATGGTTCTCAAAACTGTTTGCTTCCCAGGTTAATTAATCTAAATCAAAATCAGAAATTAATACTACTTGTTGGCTGTGGGAAATAGGGAAAGGAAAGCTAAACCAAAACACAGGCTTTTCTCTGCTTCTTACAGTGTACTAACTCACAAGTTGGATCCATTTTGTTAATGAATCCTGCAAGTACAAAAAGCCTCTGGGGCAGTAGACAGATCTGACTCTTTCACACACTCCTTCCCACACCTGTCCTCCCCACAAAAAATAAAAGCAAATATGACATTTTTCTGCTTATAACTTCATTTAAACACAGTTTTGCAAGGCTATCAGCATCACTTACTCTGTTAACAGTCACTACGATAGTAACAAGAAGAAAAAACATAAATAATTGCCAAGAAACAGAAGTGCCATGTGTTTTTTAAATGGCATCAGCCTTTGTTACAAGACAGAAAAAGCACAAGATAATAACTTGAAGCTGTTAAATGCAGCACAAAGACCCCATCACTGCAGCCTCTGCTGGTGCCTTCTAATTAAATAGCATCAGTGGAGGGAAAGAGTTTTAAAAAACCACATCACACTCTAGCAGAATTAGAGAAGCAAGAAAATCCTAGAAGTCTGTTAGTGTTTACTTACTAACCCACAACATTTTAATTTTCAAAAACCTGAATGGGTGCAAATAATTTTTTGTTCCCTCCCCTGTTTCTATTACTCCCAAACCATCTACATCTCAATTTTCCTTATGAACTCCCTGCATTAAGTTTGGATTATTTTCTTGCCAGGCTTTTGCAGTAATTTTCTTTAAATCTTACAGGTAGATTTGGCACTGGTCAAAGCAGTTCAGGACTGACCACTGTGGAATCTGGAGCTTCATGACTGAGGACGATATGGGAACACAAAGGCAGCTGTGGAATATATCCAAAATATCCCTGGCTCCCAGTGGGCAGCCAGCAGGAATAACCAAGACAGTGGCAAAACTGCTACTGACAGCTAAAACATACAAGCAAAACTTTAAAAATATGACAATGGTTTTTCATACTAAACTTGAAACCGTTTCCAGAAAATTTCCAGAAATTTCTAAATTTTCAAATTTCCAATTTTACTCCCACCTCCTGAAGTGCCCTGTACAATCAGCACCAAGCCAAGCACTCATAATAAAAGTGATTATTTCAGCTTAAAATCCAGTATAAGCCACCTCTCTCCTGTGCCTAAAGCCTCTCACAGTTCCATGCTAGAACAATATTTTCATGGCTGTTTTACTTCTTCAGCTTCTACACTCTAGAAGGGATTCAGGACACAGAACTTGAATTCACATGTTCTAGCCTTAGAAAACACTGTTTAGCCTGTACTTCTCCAGCCACTCCAGCAATTTTTCCCCCGCTGCTTGAGAAATTTAACATTAAATAGCACTTTTAGGCCACAGGAAGAGAATAACGTAAAACAAATTCCCCAGATTGCCCTTCTTTGTATAAACAGGATTACACAGTGACAAACCTCAACCAGGGCAACAGTGCCACAACCTGCTCAAGTTTGCTTACTTCAGGTTTCTTCCCTCTCCATACCTATTTCCCCCTCTCCCCAGACAAGTCAGTACCTGCACATTTACATTTTCAGATATTTCAATTTTTCACATGGAGAGGCTGATGACTTGATTCTTACCACTTTGGAAGAGCTTGTCTTGGAATCAATGAGTTTTAAAGACACTATCCTGGAACACAAACCTTTGCAGGTGTTCTGGGGACAGGGGTGGGAGAGCACAGGTGCAGCTGACTGGCCAGCCAAATGTTTCTCCTGGGGGTTATCCCGTAAGAGCAGCCACATTCAAGTTCTCTCTTCAGTATCTTGATTTAATAACTGCAAGTTCCACTATACAAGGCCCTGAAAGAGGAGCTGTCTGGAAAGAGCTTTTCAAACCACCCCACCTCACTCAGGAGGAGCAGCGCTGCTCACAGCAAGGGGGAAACTGGCAAATTGTTAGATAGGAAAGAGCAACCACAAACTGAGAACCAGCGTCCCACATCCCCTCCCCAGCAGGAAGAGGGGCCAGCCTGCAGGGAAAGCACCAGGTGCACAGCTCACACCTCAGTTCTCCAACCCTCAGCCTTTAGTGCTGCTCTGTGCACACAATGCCCGGGGGCCGAGGCGCCCCATGAAATCGGTGTCCAGGGGATGCCCCGCTCCTGCCAAGGACGAGCCACGAGCCGCAGCAGCCCTGCAGGACGCAGCACAGCTAGTGGCCGAGCTGGCGGTCGTCGTAGGTGCTGTATCTCTTGACGTGGATGCGGCGCACGCGGTCGCGCAGCTCGAAGCCCTCGTCGTCCTCGCTGTGCGAGGCCTGGCTCCGGCTGCGGCTCGTGGCCTCCAGCAGCGAGTTATCCGGGACTCGGGGCGTCTCGTACAGCAGGACGTTTAGTGTTTCCTCATAAATTCGTGCCTCGGGGAACTCAACCTACAAAAGGCAGCACATGTCCTGTTCCTCATCCATCCAGGATAGCAACTGGAACACATACCCACACTGAAAAGGTACTGAGCCATAAACCCACACATTATAAAGAGTTAAAAATTTCTGGTAGAGGGTGACTCCCAACACCAGGTCACCTCCCTCACCTGATCTTTTAGATTGATCTCAAGGGAATATACTATCTCCAGTTGTTAACATTGGACTCTGGTAACCTCAGCTGCAGCACTGCAAATTCAAAGTTAACTCCTGAAGTCAGAGAAACTCTGCAGACTCCTGAAGCTAATCACGACCTTTTCTAACCCGTAGCACAGGCAGGTGCAGCTCCATTACCTTGGTTTGCTTCTTCTCCGTGGCGTAGACGATGGAGGTGCAGCAGACCTCAGCCAGCTTGCGGCCCTGCCCGTAGAAGGACCAGCAGCAGATCTCGTCCCCGATCACGTCCTTGATGAACAGCACCCGCCCGTTGAACCGCAGGGACAGCTTGTCAAACAGCTCGATGTTCTTCAGCAAGTTGTCATCAGAGTTACTGAAACACAGCAACAAAAGCAGGAACAGGGCTTTTCATGCACCCATCTCTGCATGTTCTGCCAGCTTTCAGCACTGATCCAACTGCAGAATACAAATAAGTAGTGACTCATTGCCGCATGCTGCCAAGAAAAGAGGGGTAATAGCCCATTTCAGATACTAATACACTGCTCTGACCCTATGAGCTAACACACCAGCCTTTAGAGATCAACTTAGACAATTAATAAGGACAGCACAATGTCCCAAACCATTACATCAACTATCCGTGCTCGAGATGATCAAACCCCACTTCAGTGACGTTCTCTGGCTTGATGACAGCAGAGGTCTAGTGTGTGCTGGAAGGGCCATGTGCTCTGCATCCTTCACACCACAGACACACTGCCAGCGTGAACACATTATTTTAAAAAATAAGTGTTATTGACAGACATGCAATGTAGGACCCTAATTACCTTTCAAAGCAAGATTGTCAAAACCCAAAACAAACCAAAAGAAGTGAAGTTAGATCATCACTATTGTCCACTCCCATAGTAAAAAAGCAACTTTCCCACTAAAGTGAGGGGAAAAAAGAAGGGCCATACCTGGTGTAGGAGTATTTATTGTTGCTTCTATTATGCAGCAGTTTAACAACAGGCTGTTGGGAGTGAGAGAAAAGAAGAAAAGGTAAGTTCAGTGTTTCAACACATTTAGCATAAATCCACAGCTGATAAGAGCAGTTACTTTCATTGATGACTCTATCAGTCTCTCTTCTTCTTTCGGTGAGGTGATAATAGGGATGCTGCAGACAGGTTCATACAAGTCTTTCTTGTCCTGTTTTAATGAAAGAAGAAAGAGAGGAAATAAGAGAGGAATGCTAAAGCTGACATTGCTGCTGCTGCCTCCTTCAGCCCCTCCAGCCATGTTCCCAAACGCTGTGATGCACAGGAAAAGAGCTGGGTTGCTACAGTAACCACACAGCTTACCTTGATCTGCAACCCAGAATCACAGCAGAGATTTCCTACCCCCGGAAGGCAGCAGTAATTGAAATACTGAGATGCAGGTGGATGTCCTCAGCTATAGCGAGGACAAGGTCTAGTCATACTTGGTTTAAGTGGGTTTAATATTCCATCCTTTCTTGAAGAAAAGGACAGAAGGAGTCTGCAGTAGTTTTAATCAACTCAAACCAGTGCACAAGAGCATCAGCCACTGTGAACTGAACACTTAGCAGAACAGGATGTCACCAACATGAGCCAGCCCTCAGGGACACAGAGCCAAGTGTGGCCAGGACAGGCCATGGCCCCAGATCCCTCACCACCTATTTACTAAATCGTATTTTAAAAATGCCTTGTACACCTCAGACTTGATGCCATCTCTAAGGCCATGAAATAATCTCTCAAGTTGTCTTAAGTAAATTTTATAAGCAAAACACCCATGAAACACTTCACAGGATACTTCTGTTCTTACCTGCAGGGCTGCTTGGCACATGTCCACCAAGCCCTGGATGAGATAGTATTTGGCTTCTGCCATCAACGCTTTGATCTCCTGCCTGTGTTTTGGAAGTGCAATTGTGTCATCTCTGAGATAATTTAAAATTGTTCCGAAGTGCTTCCCACAACGATCTATAAGGATCCAGCCTGAAAAATAACCAACACCTTTCAGTCACCTCAACACTGGAGGCTAGAAAAAGCTCCCTGGAGAGGTTACACAACACTGAGTTTCCTGATACTGCTCAGGACACTTCTCCCATTTCACCCAGGGGAAGTCCCTACTGCCTTTGAGCAAACTGAAGTTGGTTCCAGAACAGAACCTGACAGTGGAGCCCTTCAGTATTGCCCAGATGTTCCCACTGCTTCCAGCACACTGCACTGAGACTGCTGCAGAAACCCAACTGCAGTGCTACACTGTGATGCTGGGCAGTCAGAAACCTCAGAGCCAAGGAAGGACTGGAAAAGAGAATTCTCCAATGACTGCAACAAGTAGATGTGGGTAAGTTCTGTGGCCTAACAAGGAGGACTTGGCAATTATCCAAACACAACTGCTGCTGCTGTTTGGAGGTAAAAAGAGAGAGAAATGTTCTGAAGATGATTAAAGGCAGATCAGCCCAGAAAACCCAGTGTGGGGGGGTAAAGTTGTTCTAGCCCCCAAACAGGAGCAAAGAACAGGACAGACAGATCAGGAGGAAGCACAGAGGGGATGCAGCAGAGGAAACAGTAGCAAATGGACAAATTCTTGCAATTTTACAAAATCCCTGAAGTCACATTCCCCAAAGAAACAGGATGTCTGATTGCTGCCAAACAATAGCAGTGTAGGATCAGGCACGCACAAGGCTTAGTACGGCGCCAGACCCTTTCCCATAACGTGGAAGGCAGAAAAAAGGGTTACTTTGGAATCTAGGTACAGAAAACAACCTAGGAAAGTAAGCTAAACCCCTGTTGGACTCTCCAGCTGAAGCTGTCAGAACAAAACTCTTGTTTTCCATCCAGGCTGAGGCTCTTACACAAAATTGTCTGTTCTGCCCTTTATAATGTATCCTGGATTTAAAATATCCTGTGTCCAGCTGGAGGTGACACACTGCCTGACTGATCCCTAAATGCTGCCATGGCACCATGAGCCACGACGGAAATATGCTGCTCAGGAAAAGGGGGGGGGAAAGAGATTTTTCAACAAAGCAGGGCAGGCTATTCTGAGCCTCAAAGCTGAAAACTGCACGTCCCTCCTTACGTGTGTGGTTTGAATAATGCCACTGCTCGATGTGACAGAAATGACAACCCACAGACTGTCTGTTCAGTCTTTACAACACCACCACCAACCTGCTGTGAGGGCAGGAAAGAGGACCAGACCTTCCCCAGTTCATTTGAGTAACAAAACCAAGTATTTCTATAAAGCCAAAGGATTGCTAGCACTGACAGGACTTGGCTTCCTAATGTTCCCAGTTATTTTTGGCAGGTATCATTCTCTACATCTTCAACAGAGTAAAACCACCACCAAACCCCAGCTGTTTTACAAAACCGTTTACCTTCCTTGTCGGTGAGCACCTCCATCCTGCCGCTGAACATGGCCTTGAGCATGGTGTCGTGCCTGGTGAGCACCTGCACCGTGGTGTAGTACAGGGAGCCACCGACGTTGAGCCGCACGTACTTGTTCCCCAGGCTGCTGCCCTTCAGCCCGCCGGCCTTGGGCTTGTGGCCCGCGGCCGGGCACAGGGCGCTGCCCAGGCACGTGTCCCCCGACATGTCCTTCTGGAGGTAGATGACCACCCTGCAGCGCGTGGGCCGGGCCGGCCCCGCCGTGGTGCCGTGGTCACGCCTCAGTGCGCCAGGACGGCGGGGCAGGGGCCAGCATCACCTCGGGGTCAGCACGGCGAGGGCTCCGCACAGCGAGGGCTCAGCACAGCGAGGGGTCAGCACAGCGAGGGGTCAGCACAGCACGGCGAGGCAAGGGCTCAGCACGGCGAGGGCTCTGCACGGCAGCTCACGGCCACTCCACACACAGACAGGGATGTCACTCTGCAGAAGAAACACTTCCTAAGGACGCAAGTGCACACATCCTGGCAAAACTCGATTTAGCCATTTTTCAGACAATTGATGCAGCCAATGCTGTGTCACACTTCTGAGGCACGCAAAACTCTCCCGACTTCCTGTAATTGTCTCTCCAGCCAGCACTGCAAACACCACACAGCACCGAGGGCCCGGCTCAAACGCTGCTGGAATTCAGCTCCCCCTCGGCTTCCCAAAAGAACCCAACTCTCTTTGAGCCCAGCTGAAATGCCCTGGAAGAGCTTCCTGCACCTCCTTCAACTGGGGTGCATGTGCATCCCCCTGAGCGGGGTTTGTTGATATTGGCTGGACTTTAAATTGGAGACACAAATGTCTCTTCAAATGCCTCAACACTGAAAAGATGAATCACAAGGTTCTATTTTCTGGTAACTCCTTCCATTCAAAACTCTCCTGCATCCATCCGGGAGCCCCAAACAGTGAACGTAGTTCTAATTTGAAAAGAAAATAAACAAGGCTCCCTATCACGTACACCACTGTTTGTCACCGCTGTCTTGCCTTGCTATAAACCCTCAAAACCCCCTTTTTTAGACCAGTGGCATGTCTGCAACAGCAGCCAGACCAAGGCTTTGAGGAGATAGGAATCCAACCTGTCCAACAGAGCTCCTCAGAAGAGTTCCCAGTCAGTTCTGTCCCTCCAGGCGGTTTCTCACTGCTCTGACCGAAGAACGAAGCTAAACACCAGCAAAGAAGCTAAACCCCCTGCCCAGCCAGCGCAAGCAGGAGCCAGCACAACTCCTGTAAGTGGTCACTGAGGAGCCTTTGCTGTCAACAGCCCCGAGACCTTTAATTACCCCTTTTGACACGACCGAAAGCTCCCCACATCCCGTCCCGTCCCTCCTGCCCCGCGTGGGAGGCAGGACGGGCTGCGGAACGATGGCCCCGCAACGGGACCCGCCCCGGCCCGGCACCGCCGGGAAAAGGAGCGACCCGAGCGGCTCGGGGGGTACCGGGGGAGAACGGGGGAGAACGGGGGTACCGGGGGAGAACGGGGGAGCCCGGGGGAGAACGGGGGAGCCCGGGGGAGAACGGGAGAGCCCGGGGGTACCGGGCAGACCGGGAACTCGGGGTTACCGGGAACCCCGAGGGTACCGGGCAGACCGGGAGCCCGCCCCGCCGCTCACCCCGGGCAGGGCCCGGCCCGCGCGGGTCACAGCGAGCGGCCCGCGGGCCCTGCCCCGAACCTGCCCCGGCCCCGCTCCGCCCGAGCCCCCCGGGAACGGCGGCACGGCCCGGGACAGGCTCCGTCCGCCCCGGCCGCCGGGGAGGCGAGCAGAGGCGGCCCGGCCCCGCTCCCGCCCGGCCTCCGCACTCACCGCGGCCGCCCTCAGCCCGGCCCGCCCCGGGAGCCGCCGGCCCGGAAGAGCTTCCGCGGCTCCCGGCGGGCGCAGCGCGGGCGGAGGCGGGGCCGGAGCAGCCGAGCCCGGCAGCGCCGGCGGAGGCCCGTTCGCTCGGCCCGGCTCGGTTCGGTTCGGTTCGGTTCGCTCGGCCCGGCCCGGCCCGGCCCGCTGTCCCGGCGATGGCGCAGGCGGCGCTGGGCGCGGCGGGGCTGCACTTTGACGAGCTGAACAAGCTGCGGGTGCTGGAGCCCGAGGTGGCGGCGCAGACGGCGCAGCTCCGCGAGGAGTGCCGGGCCTTCGTGGACAGTGAGTGCCGCGGGCCGGGCACCGGGCACCGGGCACCGGGCACCGGGCACCGGGCGGCTCCGGACACCTCTGCCCTTCTCTCGCCCCTTGCTTCTGAGTCCGCCCGAATCGTAAAACCTGCCTGTTTACTGTAAATTCTAAACGTACACCTGAAAACTATACGACACCTAAAAACTATACGGCAAAGCAGGAG
This sequence comes from Taeniopygia guttata, assembly GCF_048771995.1. Classification (NCBI taxonomy): domain Eukaryota; kingdom Metazoa; phylum Chordata; class Aves; order Passeriformes; family Estrildidae; genus Taeniopygia; species Taeniopygia guttata. Next base: position 554,035 of record NC_133044.1, read on the forward strand.
CATCAGATCTATTTAGGGAAGTTCAGGGTATCACTTGACGATATTTTTCTTTACAGAAACAGCAGAATTTCAGAAAATAGTGGGCAGCTTGGTTGAGCTCGTTGACCAACTGGCCAAAGCTGCAGAGAGTGAAAAGATGAAGGTACGGTGCAGTACATTCCTAACCTCTCTGTGCGCTGTCCTGTGTGGGGCCTCTCTCATCCCTCCTTCCCTTTACAGCAGAAGCAAGGATTCTCTGTCAGCCTCCTGCTGGCATTCCCCTGGGATTAACCGGGCCTTTTAAAATTGATATTAATGATAATATTAATCAATAATAATGAATTCATTACACTTATGATAGCGTCACATTACTTACACACGTACCAGTCCTGCTGTCCCTGCTTGTCTATATTCCTGCACAGAAATAAAATGTGTGCTTTTTAATCACTCCATCTTGGTAGAACTTGTCCTCCAGAGGCAGGAGAGGCCTCTGGCAGCCTGAGCCTGGCTGTAGGACCAGTGCCCAGTGTGTGTGTCACCGATTTGTTCCTGGAGTTTGGGGGAAGCCCCAGTTCCACCAACCCCTCAGGAGCACAGCATCACCCTCCCTTATTGCTGGCACAGCTGGAATGCCTCACAGTCAGCCTGGCTGGGAGGGAAAGGGGCTAAAGGAGCTAACCAAAAACCCTCCACACATGCCTGCCCTGTCCTGCCAGGCCATTGGCGCACGGAACCTGCTGAAGTCGATCGCAAAGCAGAGGGAAGCTCAGGAGCAGCAGCTGCAGGCTTTGATAGCGGAGAAGAAGATGCAGCTGGAGAGGTGAGTTGTGTGTTCAGTGCTCCGGGGTGCTGTGCAGGCTGGGAAGGCTCAGGGTGGACACAGGGCTCACTGCCGGTGCTGTGGTTCAGACAGCCCCACCTGCATCCAAGGTGTGTCCTGGCCAGGGCACATGGGAACAATGCCACAGGCCTGCAGTTACCTTCCAGCCCTGCAGTGAACCAGAGTTCATTCCTGAGGACTTCAGGGCTGAACAGAGGCAGGAGGGGCTGTGCAGAACTCAAGACCCCTGCAACAGCCTCGTGCCTGGCTGGCAAAGAGCAGCTGTGCGTGACTCGGGCACCTGCTGCATACAGGGCACTCACACTGGCAGCCAGCCCCCCTCCCACCGCCCAGGGGCTGCCCTGACCCAGCTCACACGGGGTCCTGGAGCCTCTGTTTTGTCTCACAGGTACCGGATCGAGTACGAGACTCTCTGCAAAGTCGAAGCGGACCAGAACGAATTCATCGACCAGTTCATTTTCCAGAAATAGAGGATTTTAAGATAAAAGCCAACACACATGGACACTTGACCATTCCAGAATATTGAGAATTTCAGAAATATGCAATTTCCACTGAGCAGGAGTGCAGATGGCTTGTACAATGGAGGGGCTGTACCTCGGTTTGAGTGTACCATGGCAATAAGTAGGGCTGACAGCTCACAGCTGCACAGACTGTTCTGGCCTTTGATTTTATACCAGTTTTGTACAGTCAGTAGTTCTAATTCAAATTACAGTTGAATTAATGCTACTGGTGCTTTGTTGTGTCACTTTTTGAAGTCTACAGCTCTTTCATAGAAATCAGAAAATAAATTATTGTTCTCAGACTGTCTAGCTGTACCAGAATTAGTTGCTCCCCCTCTGTTATTTTTCAGTGTAAAGGTTTACACACAAGTAGCAGTATTGGATCTATATAAGCTTATGTTACTTTTTCTATAGAACTACAAAAGAAAGACAGAAATGTATGATTTCCAGAATGGACCAGTGACAGATAGAAAAAAGCAGAAACTACATGAGAATGAAGCAATTTGAACTGTTCCTGAGGAATGTCCATTCAGGACTGTCATAATAATGAGAGCTGAATCCTTTTATGGGCATTATTAGGATGGAACACCAGACTGATGAGGGAAACCATTCCAAGTGTCAGTGACACCAGGAGTGCACAAACTATATATAAACTACAAACACAAGTGTGAACTCAAGCCTCATGTTGGACGTGCAGAGATGCATTTTGTGTACGTCTGTAGCGCTTCAGTATGGAAATGTTGCCCTTTCCAAAGCCTGGGGAAGGATTCAACTTTACACAGTGAATAAAATGTGCCAGCAGTGCCTGAGCAGCTTCACGGGCCCCATCACCTCACCAGGCTCCAGGTAAAAACCAACCCCAGCCACAGAACTTCTAGCTGTAGTTGTAACTTATGCATGGATTTACTCTTGTGACCTCTCTACCATCTCATGGTCACTCTTAAGTTCCTTCAGCCATTCCCTGAAGAAGAATGCATGCAGTTTAATGCATTTAGTTATTTATTTCCATACCAGAAGTAATTTTAGGGAAGAAAGAAATTTCCAACTCCTTGGTTACAATTCCTGAAGTACTTCCACGAATCCTTCAGCATTCGTGAATCCAGATTTTGGCACATTTATCATTGATCAGACATTTATAATTAATCAAAATGAAGCAGAGCAAAGGCAATGGAAATTTTAAAGGAAGGGGCGAGGAAGAATCATGATATGATTTGAAATGCTGCAAAAGAACAGCTTTGCAAATCTGTGTGTAATGAGTTGGGGATTCTTCAGAATATGTGGTTGGAAGACAGATTTTCTACTTGAGTGGTTTCCAAACAGTCATCTTGGGAAAAGGGACCTTGGAGAACAGTATGAGCTGCAGAATGTGACTGAATGTGTGTCTGTGTGTGTGTATGTGTGTGTGTGTGTGTGTGTCTGTGTGCGTGTCCCTCACAGAGTTAAACATCAAAGGGGTAAAAGACCATTTTCCTGGGAGAGGGGCCTTGCACAGACCTGACCCCAGGCTGGCCCAGGCCCCTGCCAGAGCTGTGTGTGGTCGAAGCAGGGCTGTGCGCTCCAACCAATTCCATTTTTCCTTGCAGCAGCCGGTGCTCTGGGAAGAGCCGCTGCAGCCGACAGGAGGGAGACGTTTGTCCCAGAGGAAGCAAATGCAGCACAGGTGTGGTGTGTTGGACTTCCAGAGCAGGCTACTTCCTTTTCCTCTTCTCCACGTGTTTGTAGTGGGGGTTGCAGAGCATGGTGAACAGCAGCAGCAGCGGGATCAGCAGGTACGGCAGGTAGATGGAGAGCAGCACCAGGCGCTCGCGCAGCGTCTGCGGCCCCGCGTGCTCCGACTTGGAGAAGTCGTGGAACAGGATGTGGGCCAGGATGGCAAACAGAGTGGTGGCCACGTGGGTGGAGTAGATAATGGCAGGAGTCCTGATCCATCTGCAGCCACCTGTACAGAAGCAAAAAGAAAACCATATTTAAGTAGTTTGAAAAACCAGAATTCCGAGGCTTGTGACAGAACGCTGACTGCTGCCTCTCTGCCAGGGTAAGCCATCACTCAGATTGAATAGGGAGCAGAAAAAACCCTCAGTACTAGTAGGAACTGAGGAAATTTCTCTCCCCTGATGGCAATTTAGAACAAAGGGGTGATCCTGAATGTTCTAAAGTAACAAAATGAGTACACAGGCTTGACCCAGACCTTTAGCTGCCCTGGAAATTAGCCAGATGTCAAATGCTGATGGCGGTTACACAAATGGCTGCACCTGACAAGGGCCTGTAGTTACTTTTTTCTGACAAACTTTATTCCGTGCTGTCGCTGTTGAGGCAGGACGGGAATGAGAAGACTGACCAGAAAGCTGCATGAGAGTGAAACTCTGATTTATTCAAAATACACTGCTCTTTTATACAGAGCTTTGTGAGGGCCAACTCCATTGGTTCTGAAGTGAAAACAATTCACAGCATTGGTGCAAAGTGCTTGACGCACAGTGATAGAACTTAACTATAAACAATGTGAACAACAAGAGAGATAAAGCATTATTTACATTCTTCTCCAGGTCTTTCCCAGGCTTTTTGCCTGGCTAGAAACTCTCAGTTTCTTTCTTTGACTGAATCTGAGTCCCACACCGTGCTGCTTTCTCAGGCAGAACACCCGTATGGGCCCTGGCAGCCCAGCCCTCCACAGTACCTCCCTCAAACCCCCTAATCATAGTACAGAAACGTTCTCTGCTGCACAGCAGCAGCTGTCCTGCAAAAATGCCCCCAGGACATGCCCTCAGTCACTGTGGTTTCCCCTCACCTTTCAGGAAGGCGTAGGCAGCAATGGGGAAGAAGGGCAGCTGGAGAAAGGCTTCGCAGTAGATGAACGCCTTGAACCACTCCGGGGGCTGCAGCATCATGGGGTCCCTGAAGGCAGTTGCATACTGCTGCAACAGGTCTGTCAGCTGAAAAAACCCAAAACAACAGTCAGTGATTGAGCATCCACCACAGCAGGGCACAGCTCGTGGTTCTCCGTAGGATGAAGCCACCAGGGTGTGAGGCCAAGGTTCTGAGTGGGGCTGGGGGCTCCTTTCGGGGCTGCTGCACCAGCACCAGAATTTGGGCTCAGTCAGTTGCAATTAATTTCCGACAGAAATGTAAACTCCAGCATGGCTTTACGCTGGACTTTGAACAGAGAGATATGCATTGAGATCTGCTGGTTAACTATTAATTGGAAATGGTTCCTATAGTGGAGCAATCCTACAGGCAGTTCCGATGGTAAGAACCAAATCACCAGCTGTAAAGCTCAAAGAGGAGGTGACAGCCCACCGCACTCTGACGATGAGGGCGGAATTAATTACCTGCCGTCCAACTGCTATTTTAATTGATTTTATGATGTTTATTGTCTTGCATGATTTTGCTCAAAACACAGCAAACCAGAGATTTTTACTAATAAATTCGGCCGCTGGCATGGCTGCTCCTGCAGCGGCAACAGCTCCCTGTTGCATTTTCTGTAGGAATTTGAGGACAAGTCGGTGTCGGTGAATGCCGCAGGAGCCAAGGCCGGGGCACGTGGCTGCCGCAGCCCCGGGGCCGGTGCCGAGGGCGGCAGCGGGACAGCGGGGCCGCTCCGCGGAAAGGATGTCCCTGGGCACTTGTGGAACACCCGCAGCCCGCTCCGGGCAGAGGAACGTCCCCACGGCCCAGTCCGGGTGAGCCTCGGTGGGACGGGGACCCGGAGCGGCCGCCACATCCCGGCACAGCCGCGGCTGAAGCATTCGTGAATCCCGATTTGTCTCCGGATCCCGCTCCCGGCCCTGTTCCCGTCCCTGCTCCTCCCCAGTGAACGACCCGCTGTGACTCATGCCGTGGGCAGCGGCACCGCTCGCTCCCGGCCGCTCTCACGCGTTCGCTGCAGTTTCTCTCCTCCGCCCGCCGAGACTCGGCGGAGGCCGCCCCGGCCCCGGCCCCGTCACCCCGGCGGGCGCCCCGGCCCGACCCCCGGCCCCACTCACGGCCCGCGGCGCGATCCCGGCGGGCAGCAGCGGCTGGAGGTCGATGAGCGCCGTGATCGGGATGTGCGAGAGGAAATAGAGGGCGAAGAGCCGCTCCCGCCACCGCGGAGCCGCCGCCATCGCCGCGCCGGGCCCGGGCCCGCCCCCCGCGCCGGCCACGTCCCGCGGCAGCGCCCGCCCCGCCCCGGCCCCGCCCGGCCCGGCCCCGTTCTTTCTCTATTTCCCCGTTCTTTCCTCGTTCTTTCCCTATTTCCCCGTTCTTTCCCCCTTTCCCTGTTCTTTCCTCGTTCTTTCCCTATTTCCCCGTTATTTTCCCCTTTCCCTGTTCTCTTCCCTTCCCCGTTCTTTCCTCCTTCTTTCCCTATTTCCCCGTTCTTTCCCCCTTTCCCTGTTCTCTTCCCTTCCCCGGTCTTTCCTCGTTCTTTCCCTATTTCCCCGTTCTTTCCCCCTTTCCCCGTTCTCTTCCCTTCCCCGGTCTTTCCTCGTTCTTTCCCTATTTCCCCGTTCTTTCCCCCTTTCCCCGTTCTCTTCCCTTCCCCGTTCTTTCCTCGTTCTTTCCCTATTTCCCCTTTTCTTCCCCTTTCCCCATTCTTTGCCCCTTCTTTCCCCATTCTTTCCCCGTTCTCTTCCCCTTTCCCATTCTTTCCCCGTTCTTTCCCCATTCTTTCCCCGCTCTTTCCCCCTTTCCCCGGCGGTGCCGGCAGCCGTGCCCGCCCGGCCCGGCTCCGGTGCCCGGTGCTCCGGTACCTCGGCCCGGCCGCTCCAGGGCTCGGGCGCTGCCCGGCCCGCTCGGGGCTCCGGATCTCCCTCGGGTCACCTCCGGCCCCAGCCCCGGCTGCGGGACCCGATACACCCGAGAGGAGAAAGGGAAACGTCACAGACAGCAAGCAGGCAGGACAGAACGACGCCACCACCGCCTTTTCAAATGTCACATTTAATGTTTTCACCACTGTACTCCAAATCTACATTTTACAAAGTGACCAGCAAGTGTGCCACATTAACTGACCAACCTCTGAGATTTTACCTTTCATACCAGTGTCTTCTGGGGCTCGGTAATTAAACACGTTTCTCATTCAAGTGAATTGAAATGCTTCAGTTGGTTTTATTCTCAGGAGCCTCATAAAAAACAAAGATATTGCACCATCTTTGTTCAGTTATTCAATGTTTGTCTCTTTCACAGCAAATAATTACTTCATTGAAGTTAAAACTTCCAAACATAACTTACTAATAGTCTCCAATTCCAGCTCAGATCACTCTTGTTGAAAATACTCTGCTAAATACAGATAACTTACAATAACTTTAACAGTTAATTGTCCATAACAAACACCATGGTTTCTCTCCAGACCAAGGCTCAAATTTTAAGACCACCTTTTAGTATTCCTTTGTACAGGTGAAAAACAGTCTTCAATTTTCTAGTCTTGTTTTAAATACAAAAGTTGGAAGGGACATTCAAGTTTCAAGTCTCCACACTAAACTTAAAAAAAAAAAAAAATCATGTGGAGGTAAACAAACCAAGTTGTATACTCCAGGAGGTAGAGGCCTTCAATTTGTGTTCATATATACATATGCACAGAATTCAGTGTTCCAACAGAAAAAGAATTAGCCAAAAAGTAATAAAAGTTATTTACTACTGTGACATTTCAAGACTTCCACAGCTCTGTCTAAAGACACGAACACAATTAACAGAATTCCCTATGTGCTTTTTTTTGTCCTTTTCTTTTTTTTTATTTTCTCTCAACTGTCCAGTGCAGGAAAAAGTTCTCACAAAATTTCACAGACCTAAAATGTGCAAGCTAGTTTCTCTCTATACAGCAATGATGTCAGGGATCTCTGAAATTAGCCCATAAATGGAATTATTTACACACATAGAAGATGCATGCTGGGGGGTTTTATGTAAGAAAGAGCAGAAAAACTTCTAATAAAAATAGATTAAATATATATATATATTTATACTGGGTAAGGAAACAGAAGTTTAGTCTCTCCTAGTCACAAACTCATTCTCTCTACTCACAACATTTGATTTTGGAACAGCACACATCACCATCACAGCTCTAGTGAGAAGCTATTTATAGGGTTGGGCATCGGGGGACGTGGCCACTTCCCATGGCCACAGCCACCCAAAGGGACTTCATGATTGGTCGCAGTCAAGTTTTCTGTATTCCTTAGTTTTAGAAAACCCAAAATCTTCAGGAATGGCTCAATATCAAAATGTACGTCTATCTGTTTGTACAATCTCACTTCAATAAAAAAAAAAAAGGAAAAAAAGGAAAAAAAAAAAAGTAAAAACCTCCCCGAATTTGGTTCAATTCTGTTTGTTCTGAGCTGAGCCATCACAGCTGCACTAGAATTCATAAAACACGTGCAACTCTGGGTAAAATATTTTCTTCTAAAAGCACAACCACTTTACAAGATTAAAAGTCTAGTACATTTCTAAGTATTATTCATATTGTACAAGTAGTGGTTGTTAATTTAAAACTTCATTAGTAAAATTACAGTACGAGCATGATTAACCTCCAGAATTGCAAATCCCAGACTCCAGTGGAAAGCTACATTACATCTTCAGTAGTACGGGGCGCTCCGGTCACTCCCACACCAGCGGCGACGGCGGCATCTCGGAGGGCTGGGCGACCGTGGAGCTGCGCAGGACAGACAGACAGACAGACAGCTCAGTGCAGGGCCCGGGGACACGGCCCCACTGCTCAGGGGAGCAAACCCCCGGGACAGCGACACCCCAAACCCGACCGGGACAGCGACACCCCAAACCCGACCGGGACCAAACACCCCAAACCCGACCGGGACCAAACACCCCAAACCCGACCGGGACAGCGACACCCCAAACCCGACCGGGACAGCGACACCCCAAACCCGACCAGGACCAAACACCCCAAACCTGACCGGGACAGCGACACCCCAAACCCGACCGGGACAGCGACACCCCAAACCCGACCGAGCCCGACAGCGGCCGCCAGCACCCGCAGCAAATATTCCTCTATCTGTGCATTTTCACCCTCAGCCCCTCCTTCCAACGCCTTCATCGTGCAGCTCCACAACCAAAACTCAACTTGCCAACCTTCCCAATTCCAGTTCCAGCCTGACTTCAGTTCTTTTGCATAAAAACATTACTTGAAACTTTTGCACGTTTTACTAAAATTCGAGAAGAATCCATAAATATAGTTCATAAGGGTTTTATCTATGGGCCCTTCCTACTCACAGGAACTGAAAACCTAAAACACTCTGGATGTTTGAATTCTGTACTACTAATAAATGGGAATTAATATCAGATGTGATTACATAGTTACCTAATAAAGCTCTTAAAAGCAGCAGACTGAGGGTTGATGCAGAGAGGCACTCTGTTTCCTTTCTGCTGTTCCAAAATGAACTGATGAATTATTTCTGTACATAGGAGAAAAATACAAAACAACACAGCGTTAACACTTCTGGGTTCAGTAAAATGCAATGTCAACTTGAGGGAAACAGAACTGCCCTTATGGAAAGTACATTTTAGTGAGGGTAAAAGAGCTCCAGCTTCTCTAAATCTGACTGCTCAGCTTCAGCTCCAGGCTGCAGGACAGCTGTGGACAGCCCCAAAGGCCACACATGACTTCCCCTTCCCCCAGCACCATCCTTCAGCAAAAGGATGAGGGACACGGCACCAGGGATGGGCTCTGCTGAGGTTTGAAACCCACAGACTTCTGCAGGTCAGCTCATGCTTGTGCCACTGCCGGATCTCAGAACACTTACAATTCTGTTCTTTTGGTGAAAAGAAATTATTTCCAGGGTCTACTATGGAAAAATACCTAAAAGAAAGCAGCTCCAGGGTCACTGTGTGGATCCAGAGCACAAATCCCAACTCCATCCCACATCCCCCCGCTGCAGGGTGGAGCAGGGGGACAACTGCACACACAAGGTTAACTCCTGCTCACCTTTAACCTGCCGAACAGAACTGAGGTTCTTCTCAAAAGTGTCATCGAATTTGGGATTAGTGATGGGCTCAAAATCACTGGTATAAACTCTGCCAGTCGAAGTGGAGAAACAACATTTGCACATACAGGTGTGGTACCGCAAGCGGCCCTCATCCAGGTAGGGGTGAGCTAAGGCATCCTTAGCAGATATCCTTTTGGACTGGGAACACGTGGAAAGGGAGAGAGCAGCAGTGAGGGTATGTTCACAGCCATTGGAACTACTCATCCATTAATCCTCAGCGTTTAACAAACCCATGCTGGTGTGTGAAAGGAGCTGCCACTAGAGGGGAGCTGAGGCTCACAAACCAGCCTGGGTGGCAGCGACCTCCCGCAGCCACCACTGATCACACAGCTTTTAGGAACATGCCTTTCAACAGCTTTTTTCTCCACATAACCTTACAATTATGACTCCTGCAATAATCAAAACAAGCTGGGAAAAACAGCATTCTAAGTGTTGAGGGAGTCAGAAAGTTTTTTTTTTAATGTGGACGTTATGGTTCAACATTTCTATGGTTCTGTTCAGCAAAGCAATCTTAAGGTTTAAAAAAAATACACTCCAAAGGCAGTGCTTCTAAATGCTTCATCAACCCCCAGCCTCCTCCTTTGCACTGCAGTCACGCTGTTTTACATTTGAAATATTGGGGGGGCTCTGTGGGAATGCAATAATTAAGATTATCAATTCCAATATCATATTTTCCTGTGACAATTCTCTACGATGTCCCAAGAAACAAAATCCAAAATCCACAGCAGCACATTTTTATTAGAAAAACAGATGCTCAGTGGAAAAATGATCCTGTTCTGTGACTGGGGATGCAGGAGGAATTTTTTGTGTGTTGCAAGACCAGGAACACCCCCGTGTCCCTAATTAGAACTGCATAGAAGTAGCTGATGTTCTGCTACCTACACCCAGCTCGGAAAAGAGCATGAGTCATGCACGCCTCATCCTTCCCACTGCCAGAGCTTCCTTCCCAGGACCACTTGTTTGAAACCTGAAACCCCCATTCCAGGAGGAACTCATCGGCAATTATACAATATTTTTACTTCTTTCATGGACCAAAAGTACTGCAATACCATGTAGAAGGAAACCAGCTAAAGCAGTCCTTGACTTACAATACTCATTTAAGCACCACACAACAAAAACTGTTCAAACCAGAAGTATTAGAGGTGATTTTCAGTCCTACTTACTGGATCAAAGACCAGCATCCTGCAAAGGAGATGAACTGCTTCATGTGTAGCTTGACTGGAGAGTGTATATAGGACAGGAAGGGATGGCTGTAAGGGGAATGGGAGGAAGAGAAGCACAGAGTGTCCTGTCAGATCCATCAGCAGGAAAACCCTGCTCCCGCCCGCGCTATTCCACAGTCAGCAAGGACAAACTCCTCGTTAAAGGGGACAAGTGGCACCTAACACTTTCCAGCATGACAGTAATCACTATTACAAAACCCAGCAACTGTAATAAAGGTCCAATTGATCACTGTTCCCCTTAGTTCAGATGTAATCCCTAGAAAAACCTGCTTTTCTTTATGTATTTTTCTCTACAGACACCACTCCCAGCTGTAGCTGCTCCAGGGTTTGATTAACTCCATCATTTCCAGTAGTTCATTTTTCAATCTCAATCCCTCACAGGTTATGGATTACTTTGCTTTTCCTTGCCCAGGCAATCCACAGCTGACTGACAGCAACAGAAGAACTGTACTGGATGTCAGGGTTGCTGTAAATTTCCCAGTATAAATAAGAATTACACCTCCACAGTGACTTCAGTCAAAGTTAACCCTGAAGTGCTGCACTGAGCACTTCCCAGCCTTGGTTTCTCAGGGCAGCCTATGGAATATAAAGGCGCAGTGTTTGGTCACTTTCCTCCTCCTGGCTTGCTCTCCCACAGCAAAGGGATCACAACAGGCAGCGGATGGACTCCACACATTTTCCTTTGGGAAGGGGGTCAGCAGGGACAGGGACAGCTCGCTCACCCTGGGGCTGCCAGAGACACGATTCACTTGAACTTTTAAATACCAAACTGACAAAGTCTACAGAGTATGTAAATACCCATTTTGCCAGCACACAGTGGGGTAGGGGGGTTTAATCAGAAACTTCTCGCATTAATCTATTTTTACACAGAGCAGCAAAATGCCTCACCCCTCTCTCCCACTGCGCTCACCTACGGCGAGTAAAAATAGTTGGTGTGACAAAGCAATCGCCTGTTTCTAACTTGGGCTTCTCTCCCTATTAGTCTAATTAGGAAACCAGTAACATTTAACCATTTACAACCAGCAAAAGCTCCATTTCAGAATATGAAAAGCCAGGAATTTGCACTCAAACATGAAGTGTACTTCAAGTTGAAAACAAAAATATAATTAATCACCTGGATGCTCTATATCCCCTGTCTCCAAGGTGCAATGAGCACACCAACTCCCATGGCACTCCAGGGAGAATGAACATTGTTTTCCCCAACACATACACAACTCTTAAAGTGCATTTCTTACAGTTTTGTGGCTACAGGACATTAAATCTGTAGTGGAAACTTTTTATACCATTTCACATTTTATTCCATCTCACTTGCTTTTTGGGATTCCCACCATCCTGTGGGTCATAAGACACTGGGTTCAGGAGTCACAACTCTTCTAGCACATGACAGCAGAAAAATATACTTTGACTTAAAACTGGTAGAGAAAATCTGAAGGAAATCCTCCTGTTATTAACGCTCAAATTAAAAAATCCTGTCATGAAATGGAACAGCAACAACTTTATGTAGTGGATCCAAAGTGACAGAGAGGCAGAACTCCCACATGTCAATAATAAAGCAGAATATACATGCTATGCTCATTTCTATGGTAACTACTATTGTAGCGAGCAGACGTGAGAAATTGCTTCAACATGCAGAAAATAATGATGCAAACTTAACTACTGGAGCAAGTACAGACCAATAATTTTGTTAAATTTGTTAGCAATCATAAAAATTACTCTATTGGAGGGCCACAGAGCCTTATCCCTGCACTAGAGATGCCTGCACAAGCATTTCTTTGTGTCTGTTAACACTACATTGCATTTGCCCTTTTTATTGCCCAGTCAGCACAATGACTCAATCCTGCCTTTTTCCTTTGGTTTGGAGTCTTTTTCAAAGCTAACTTTTACTTCAGTTGTGTTGAATGCTGTATCTCAGCTTTTGGTCTCTTGTTGGGCCTTCCTGAGCAGCTCAGGTCTGAGCTCAGGTGTGCAGGGACCCTCTGGGGCGCTGGAGGTTCTGCCCTTGGCTCTGGGCAGTGGGCGAATTCCACCTCTTACACTCCTGATCCTGGCAGTGCAGCAGCCCCCCAGGGCTTTCTGAATTATACTGTCAATTTAAATTTATGTCTCTTGCCAGTACTAACACTTAAATTTAACATCTTCATTCAAAGTAGGTATCAAAACACTGCTGCCTCAGAAAGGGAGACTGTCACCTGGGTCATCAAGTCCAACAATCCCCCCAAGGCAGAAGCCAGAAATGTCCCTGACTAGTGAGAAGTCCCCTTGTCTCCAGAGCAGTGGAGTCAGCACACCAACCCCTGCCCCAAGCACCACAAGCACCTGTGCTCAACTCAGCCCCACTGCCAGGCACAGACCGCTCTGAGACCAAACATCCAGACAGGAGTTTTTAACCAACAGGCCATGGGCATTCAGTCAGGAGGTGAAAGCCTTGCCCTGCCCAGAGGCAGCCCTGCCTGGTGGGGCTGGGTGGCTGCAGGCAGCCCTGGCAGTACCTGTTTATGAGGACCCCTGAGTATGTGTGCCTTGGCGCCTTCACAAGCCGTCCTCATCGCCTCCAGCGACGGCGTGCCCAGCAGGTCTGTGATCAGATCCAGCTGCACAGAGCACAGGACACAGCTCAGACACAGACACAGGGATGCTCCCACTGGAGCAGCACATTCCCCAGCTACAACAGACAACATCCTGTCCCTGTTCCCTGGAGCAGAGCCTGACCCCAGCTGTCCCCTCCTGGCAGGAGCTGTGCAGAGCCACAGGGTCCCCTCTGAGCCCCCTTTTCTCCAGGCTGAGCCCCTTCCCAGCTCCCTCAGGTCTCCAGCCCCTTCCCAGCTGTGCTGCCCTCCCTGGACACGCTCCAGCCCTGCCTGTCTCCCCCAGGAGCAGGGGCAGCGGCTCGCTGGCAGGGAGAGGTGAGGTGGATACCTGCTGGATGGGACTCTGTGCCTGGAACAAGATCCTTCTGCCAAGCAACTCTGCAAAGATGCAGCCAACAGACCAGATGTCGATGGCATTGCTGTAGTGCCGGCTGCCCATCAGGATCTCCGGAGCGCGGTAATACTGAGTGACAACTTCCTGAGTCATGTGCCGGGATTCGTCTAACTCTTCCACCCTGGCCAATCCAAAATCACAAATCTAAATTGAGAAGGCAAATAAAAAAATTAAAATAACCAAAACACCTTCTGCATTTCAAATAGGCAACCTTCTGGGAGGGAGGCAGGGGATCCCCAACCAGCATTTAAATACATCAGATAATCTGCTGTAGCTGCATAAGCCAGGGGAGAGGGGACAGGAGGAAATGATGTTGCTTTGTTCCACAGCCATTTAAACTTCCTACAATTTGATTTGAAATCACAGTACATTTTGAATTGGCATTACAATATTTATAGTCTGAAAGATTAAAAAGCTTTGCACTATAAAAAACCCAACCTCTGGGTACAGAGTATTTCAACTCAAACAAACTTCATTTGCTCATGACGTGTCTCAAAATATTAAAGATTCAGCTCTACTCATTTGGGGTTGAAGAATTGTTAAAAATGTCTTGCACCAGAAGGGTTAAGAAAAGACACCAAACTTTGCCAATTAGAATTCTTAGCAAAACCCTGTAAAGAACACTGAATTTTTGTGTTTGGCACAGCTGTACAACACACCTCAGTCCTCCAAAATTCCATATACCCAAGGTTAATGGAAGTGCCTTGGGCATTTGGTGTCACTTCCCTTGAGGAGCACAAGGACACCGAGAACCCCCTGCCCCTCCCAGGCACAGACAGCCCACCCAAGTCACACTCAGGAATTGTCTCTCTCTTGCTTTCAGGGATGTGGGGAGCAGCAGGGAGAAAAGGGAAAAGGCAGATGTTTGCTTCATTTCTACTTTTTAAAAAGTCTGTAGGATTTTTTTTCCATCTACATGGACTTTCAAGCCAAGTGTTCACACTGAATGTTTTTTGTTTAAAAATTAACAACAGACACACACGAACATTTTCAATAAATGTAAGCAGCACCTTAAGGACACAGTTGCTGTTCACAAGTAGGTTCCCTGGTTTAATGTCTCGATGTAAAATGCCAGCAGAATGTAGATATTTCAGACCTGAAATATTAAAGAAAAATATTTTTTTTCCTTTTGAAAGAAGTTTAAGCCTGACAACATTTTCCCAGAAGGTCTGGCAACTCCTGATCAGCAAAGGCTTTGCCTGTGCCTCAGTTTTTGTATGAGTAAATCCCAGCCACGAGTGCACACTCAGTCACTTAATGACAGGAAAAAATTTTTGGAGTATATAAAATGCACAGAAAAAGGAATTCAGCAGTCTTTTTATAAAAATCCCCCTCCCCCCAAAAATCCAGCAAACAACAAATCAAAAGCAAAACATCATCTCTCTGATTATGGCATGGATACACTGCTAATCCCCACAATGCAATTTTTAGATACTCTTACTGCTCTGTTTTTCAGTAACAGAGCCTTAAGGGGATACAATTACACATATTTACCCATCTGGTTCAGTCTAAGTGTCCTTTTTGTTCCTTGATTCTAAAAGCATGACTTTTCTTTCCCTGAGAATGCTTTAAGGCAGCAGGGGTGCCATGCTCTTGTAGCTACAATAATTCATGCTTGGTATTCAAATATGAAATTAAAAGAAGTTCCTACAGGCAGCTTATTCAAGATGAGAATGTCTTGAGAATAAACATTAAGAAAAAGAAAAAAAAAACGCTTCATTAAATTTAGAGGAAGAAAAATTACCTCTTAAAATCTGGTAAAGAAAAACTTTGACATGATCCGAGCTGAGTGGCTGAGGAGAGACGATAATCTTATGGAGGTCACTCTGCATCAACTCAGTGACAACATATCTGCAGTCCAGTGGTTAAGGAAAAGTAGAACAGGCACAGAATCTCTTGAACCGTTCACTAACTCCTACTTACTTCAGCTCTTACAGGTCAGAAGTATTGACTTAAAGAGAAGAAATCTGCTTCAGAGGTCAAATCCTTACAGGAATGAAAATAAAAAATGGCTTGTGAAAGAAAACAGATTAGTCCATGAGAGTTTGCATTAAGGTAGCTGCACAAAGTTACTGAAAAGCAGACTACAAGTGATACTGAGGGGGGGTGGCTCCCAGAGGGGCCGTGTGTGCTCAGGGGGTTACAAAAGCAGGGAAATAGGCTGAAAGCTGCACACGGGACAGAGACAATCCTGACACCGTCCCGGCTGTGGGACCACAACAGCACACAGAGAAATCATCGCAATAAATACTGGGGGCACTACAGGCATTAATTAAAAACATTACTGCTTTAAAAGCTTAGTTTAGCAGTCACATTTGAAAGAGAAGTCTCTGGTATTATCACATTTGTGGCTGAAGGAGGTAAAACACATTTGGCCCATGTTAACTGATACAGCCAGGTATTGAATGCTCATTTTCTTTCATCTCTACCCAGTCAATGCTCTGCTTTCATCTGTTGCTCTACAAACCCTCTCCAGCCAAATCCCCGTTGGCCCAAGGGTTCATCTGCCAACAGAACACCACACAAAATCTCATTTTATATATTAAATATCTCCCAACTTTCTGAGGAAAAAAAAATAGTAAAATTGCATTCATAAAGAATTCATAAAGAAAAAGCCCAACTCTGCAGCACCATAATTTGTAGTCCTCTAATTTTTCTTTTCCTTTAGCAAAGACCCTTTTAAATATTTATACCAGACTTTTAAAATTTGCAACAAATACCTGCAACAAATCCTAACATTCAATTTAATGCAAATTATTTTTAAAAACCCAAAAGCATTACTCTGCACTTTATTATGATAAGATTTTTGTTTTGCTACGCCACAAATCCTCCTAAATCTCAATCCCGAGCATAATGTCTCCCAGATGTCTCAACTAGTTGCCATGCCAACTAAAGCAGCTTAAATTAAATGAGGGCCTGAAATGGCACCTGCACCACTGCAGGTCTGGGGCGCATTAAATCAAGCCCTTGACAGGGCTCAGAGGTGCCATTAACCCCAGCAGCAGCCATCTGATTATTGTCTCTGCATAATTGAGCCGGGCTGGCAGCAGGTTCCGCTGCCACCCCTCCTGCTGGGACCCTGCCTGCAGCAGCCACTGCTGGGCACACCGAGCACAACAAAGGCCCCGGAGCCGGGGGTTTGGGTCCCCTCCTCACACAGGTACCTGCAGTTTGCTTTTTGCGGCGCCACGCCGGGCCCTGGCCGTGGGGCGGCCGCTGGCGCCGAACACGCCGCTACCCAGCGCTGCTACCGAGAGAAATTGCTCCTGACAGCAGTAATTAGTTAAGTAGCTGTATAAAATTAGATCTACAAATGTACCAATTTGCTTCAGAGTAATTATCAAAGCAAATGCGCGGCACAAAAGAGCTTGACTTGCTCTGCTGGCTGGGACCTGCTGAGTTGGTAAATTTTATAAAGCCGCAGATAAACGTTAGAAAGGGATGAAGTGCCCTTGGTGATGTGGCACTCTCACCATGGCTTGGACTGTGCTTTGCTTGGTCCCTGCATCCCTCAAACCGCAGTGCCGTGGCTCAGGAGTAACCCTGGCAGGCCCTGCCCAGCTGGTCTGGGTGCTGGCCCAGAGAAGTGGCCGCAGTGATGGAAGAGGAGGAAAACCCGTCCCAGGGTGAGCACATGCTGCTGGCACAGCAGGGCTGGCAGTGACCCTCAGTGCTCTTACCTGCTCCTCTCCACCCTCCAGACACAGGGATCCCCCAGCATCCCCCAGAGCACACTTCTGTACCTCCCTGTGCATTTACTGCGCACCGCTGCTTTTACTGCTACTCAAGCCTTTTCCAGACACCACCCCTGAAAAGTGGTGACTTTTCAGCAGCTTCTGAGATCCACTTTAATGGGCAAAGTTTTCAAAAAGTTACTACAGAAACTTTGGATGATTCTTGAAGGAGAACATCCGTGGATCTGCAGTTGCTGAAGTCAGTATTAAAATCAACTGTGGAAGACTTCGTAACTGGAAAAAGGAGCTATCAATCATTCATTTTTGCACTAGGTGATACTGGCAAAAACATCAATAACTATAAGATTCAAGATGGCCACAAAGATTTTCAACAGAAAACCTCATTATTAATTCAAATTATATCTTAATCTGAGTGTTTGCCAGGTATTTTCATCCTAAAACAAAAATCCCACTAGATTAAAATTCCTTTATTCATCACTGCTTTCCTTAGAAATCTTTTAATTTATCATTAAAACGTTAAGGTGGTTTTATAATTAGTTCTCTTTAAAAAATACACTCTGCAATTCCTGCTGGTACCTACGAAACACTGAATAATTGAAATGAACTCTACCAGCTCATTTGCAACACATCATTCATATCCTTTTAGTCATTCTTTTATTATATTTCTTTCCCAAAAAGGTCACTATAACTCTTTGGAAAGAACAAAGGAAATCATTCAATACCAACTCCAGCCCTTTACACATTTATCACTGTTCAATATGTCCTCCTGTAAAATGGAACAACCCTATGATATCTTTGGGACCTCTACTAGTGGACCAACAAAAGAAGTTTTGACATCTACACCTCCCAAATATGGAACATCTTTACCTGATCTTCTTCAAACTAATCTCAAGTAAGTTCTCCTTACACTACAGTAAGCAGAAACACAGGCAATTAAAAATGGGTATATAAATCAAAACATTTACTAACTCATTCTTTTAAGGAATTTAAGGGTCCTAAGTGCACTTATTGTAATTATTTCAAAATAAAGGACAAAGAAGACTACACAGAGCAATAGTCTTTTGTTGCCAATATTGAAGTAAGAAATTAACAAAAATATAAAAAGACAGCCCTATAGAACACAATTCAGAATGACTTAAAGTCAGTTAGCCATGAAGGAAACTAATATTTTGGTTTTATATTCAAAACTTGGCAGTAGCTAAGCTCATAAAAATAAGCTTATCCCATTTAAATATTCTTGATTGTACAATTACACGGAAGAAGTAATCCTTAACCTAGATCTGATTTATAACTCATATGACTTGTTCTAAATGAGGGCATTGAACTAGTGCACATAACCAAAATCCAGTTTTTGAAGACTACTTATATGCTCTTCACGTGAAAGAAATATCAAGGCAGAATTTTAAAGCTTTGCCTAAACTCATATGAAAAAGCCCCAGTACAGCAATATTTTCAACTAAATAATGCGTTTGTCCACCAGCAAGCTGTGCTGTACTTTGGTTAAAATCACCACGTTGTTTATACCTACTTTCCTCACCAATCACTCCAAGGTATTACATAAATAGATCAAACCATACTTCAAAAGTTCAGGTTGCCTAAAATAATGACATTTTCCTACCTATTAATTGTAAAGTGGGTCATACAAAAAAGAAGCTTAGGCCGACCAGCAACAAAACCCAACCTGCCCAAGCTAACCACAGAGTGGCAAAGAACTTCTCTTCCCACGAGTCAGAGCCCTCCCAGCCCAGGGATTCACTTCTCAGTATTTCAGACAGCAGAAACTCCCTACTTCACTACTAGAAAACAGCCCAAGCCGAGTTAGAAAAGGGAAAAAGCACACCAAAACATGACACTCGTGTGAAGTTTTCCCCTCAAACTCTGCTGGAATACAGTTCCCCCCAGGCAGCTGAACCTTGCTGCAGCGGTGACACAGAACTTAGGTGGGACACAGCTCTGGGCAGGGTGCTCTGCACCAGGACAGAGCTGACCAAGGACAGCCACAGCCCTGCCAGTCCTCAGAAACCTCTCTGGTAACTCAGGGTTTCTAAGCCCGTGAAGGCAGAACTCTCCGAAACCACCACAAAGTCTTTTAAAGTACTAGTAACTGAGAGGAGATTAATTACTGGATATAGTTTTCAAAAAGATATTCTGGGGGAATCGCCGTGAGCAGCAGCAGGACCTGCTGGTCAGTCCCACAGTCCCTGCACACATGCAGAACCAAAGGCTCAGCTCAGTCCTGCACCATCCCACACCCAACACCCCCTCAGAGTTTGGGATGCTACAGGTTCACTTCTGGAAATAAAACTGTCCACAGGCAGGCTCGAGGCTTCTGCGGCTCCATTTCATAGAGTACACCAAATGCTGGCAGCTTCTAAGATAATGAAAATCACACCTACCTCAATTAAAATGTTCTATTTTTATATTTAGGATACATTTCTTCAAAATAGTCGATGTGTGGAGGTTGGAGGATGTCGAGGGCAGAGAGTACCTAGGAAACACCACACAAGGTCAAGGCCAATTCCAGAACAAATTTCCTTTCAAAAAGACATACTGCACATTTCTCACATGGCTTCATTTTATTCTATCCCACAGACAGACCAATGTTCTGTCTCACCAGGTATGTAAATTTAATAACCCACCATGTCAGATATTCTGTACATTCAGTGTCTCTCTCTTTTTTAGCTCAAGAAATTCTTTCCAGCTGTTTGAGTAGTAGTCTGAAAGCACAAATTTATCTATCCAATAAAAAGTGCTTTCTTTACAATACATATGAACATAAAATCTTTGAAAGAAGTAATTCCAACAAAGAAATGTAAAAGCAGAAGATACTACACTTTGTTCTGCCTTTAGTCTTTCAGAGTTTTGTGATTCACTGCTTCCGCATGGGAATTGCAAATCCCAAAGTTGTTCCCATTCTACATAAGCAGCTCAGTGGTAGAAAAAGCAAAAGGTAAAAAGGTAGAAAAAAGCAAAAATGTAGAAAAGCAGCAGCAGAGAATTCCCATCCTCTCACAGAAAAAGATACTCCTTGTTGTGGTCATTTGGATACTGTCCTAGGAAGGTTCATGACATTTGGGTGAGGACCCAAACTTCAGATGCAAACTTCAGATGTTCAGATAAACAAACAACCCAAATAGTGTTCAAACATTTTAACTTAAGCTGACTGATTTTACCTAAAGCAGGTTTGGGAGAGGACCAACAAAGGGGACAGCACCAAGGAGTACAGAACAGCTCAGGAGGAACAGTGTCCAGCTGGCACAGCCCTGTGCAGCCTGACATTTACCTACAGCCTGAAATAAGGCTGGGCACAAGTGTACTGATTGTCTGTTTGCAAACACTTTGGAGGGAAAATTATGAGTATTCTTAGACTCATGACAGTTTCATTTTTATAGTGTTTGTAACAGTAATATCTGAGTTTCCAGAAAATCTGATCACTGTAAAATCAGAGAGCTTTTAAAGCATTTTAGATATTCTGTAACAAAACATACTTCTGTTACAGAGACCTCCATTTTACAGTTAGGTTTCCTCAAAGATTTCAAGATTACTTTGAATTTACTTACATTGTCATGCTTAAAAAAACACAACATCTTCAACTCCCGGAAGACCCTTTTACAAGAGACCAAATTCTGGAAGACGTTGGGCATCTTTTTGAGTGCAACTCTCTTTCCATCTCGTGGATCTGTTACTGACCTACAGAATAAAAGATAAAGAACATCACATATTCCCATTAGACAGTTTTTCTAAAGAAGAAAATAGTACTTTAAAGTTTCATATCGTTCTCAGCTCAGTGAGTCAAAACAAAGTGAAGCCATTTCTAGGGAAAAAAGTAGTAATGTGAGGGCACTGAGCAGTGTCCTGCAGAGCCTGTGCCACACAGATGTGACAATTCTGTGGCTGGAGCACACACCCAGCCTAGCAGTGCCACACACTGAGCTCATCATGACATCAACACCTGCAGTGGATGTCAGGATAAACACTTCCTTCACCTCCCAAAAATACCTCACTAAAACGCTCTCTCAGTTACCCAGATTGGATTTTATCAGCTCTATTGCTCACTTCTTCCTCTCCAAAGAGGGTAACAGATCTAATAATCCCATTCTGACAGAACACTGGCAAGTATAAGACTATTTATTGGTCTAGCACCAAATCACTTCACATCTGGAGAAGCAACAGCACGTGGTATCCAGGTTTCCACAAATGTAAAACAGGCGTGATACTGCTCTTTCTCCCACACAACTTATGGAATGCAAGTATAGTAGCTCAGGAATTATAAGGTGCTTCGCACATGGCAAGTATTTTAATTTAAAATAATTGGATTCTGAAAATAGAATTTTATAATGAGAACCATAAAACTAGAGCAAGGAGATTATGGTGCCTCAATTCCCAATCCCAGTTTTTAAGGTGAGTTTTTCAAACATCACTACAGAATAGAGTATATGCATATTTTTACCGGGATGACCAAAACAACTTCAATTTCAGTGCAGTGTTGAACCCACAGAAGAATCCACATCCAGTTATGCACCCTGGTTAACTACATTTGTCCTTAAAAAAATGCTGGCTCATCTCTCTCATGTGACTCCTCAACAGCAGACATGAAAGGCAGCTTCTTATGCCTCAGGTCCATGTTTTAAATATCTAAATAAAAAATTAGACTGGAGTGTTCAGGTATCTGCCTCACTCCCAAGTACCACATCTGATTTCAAACCCATTCAACCAGTCCAAAGTCAGTCCCAACACCTCGGGCAGACACCTGCTAACAGCCCTGCACGTCTGTGTTTTAAACAAGGAGCAAGGGGGGACTTGGGAAAGGTGATATAACACTATTTCTATGGTGAGAAACACAGCTAAAAACAATCTGAAAAGGTCTTTTAATCCATGACATATTTCCGATTTTCTCCAGGACTTTTGCCTCTTGCCTGAAGTGATGAGAAAGGGCAGGAGAACTGCAGAGCTCCAGCTCACACAGCTCCACAGAGGGCACGGGGCACCTGGGGGCACCTGCAAAACAAGGTGTTCATCACCATCAGGCACACCTGGGGCTCAGGATGCAGCAGAGGCAGAGGCTGAACAACACGGGCACGCAGCAAGGCGCCTGTACAGCTCTCTCATCTCCTGCTTGCAAATGCAGGCTGTACCTACAGCAATCAGCTTCCCAATTGCTGCCACGCCAGCAAGGCACCACTCTGGTTAGTCAGAGAACATCCCATCCTGTGCACGGTAACAAGCAATTACTCAGCATATCAGATTCAGCTGGGGAATTCTAGGTGGTTTTGAGATATTACAATTTCATAAACTGCCCAGCACAGGCTCATCCATGCCCAGGAGCTGATGAAGCAGGGATAACAAGTCCTCCAAAGCAGCTCCCACCATCCCCAGTGGGGATGTCCCTGCTCAATGTCCAGCTCCACAACCAGTTCCTTGTCAAAGCAAACTCCACAGAAATTATTTAAATGTTTCGTACAGGGTGTTTTGAATGCATATTTTAAACAAACACCTGATTTTTACTGTAAAACATCTACTTACATAGTCCCTATCTAAGAAAATTAAATGTAAAAACTGCTAACATTTCCATTTTATTAGTCTAAAAATCAAGTTAATAAAATTATAACCTACACTAATGTATAGTCCTCAGATTGTGTCATACTTCCACACAGAATTGCCAGATGACCTCAAAAGGTGTCCTTTTAATTGAATTCTAGATTAAAATGGTCATTCCCAACTTCTAATAAAATATTAAACTAGAATAAGAGAATTCAGTTTTAGAATAGTAATCCAAAACATTTCCCGGCAAAGTCTGAAACTTGATAAATTATTTTATCAGACCAGACGTACTCATCTCCCACTGCCCAAATAGCGGGAAATCTTAAAATATGGAACTAGAACATTTGAAGTGGAGGTCACTGCAAAAAGGTATCAAAACCAGATTTCTGATGACTTTGGATCCACTTGTTTTCTGCAGTCGTTCTTCTACAAAACAGTGGCTGCATAAGACACAGAAATCAACAGTCAGCTTTCACCACAATCAGTTCAGATGGAAATGAAATTTTGGGACGCTGAGTAAGTCCATGAAGGCTCTGAGGAGAGCCATGAAGCAGTTTCCAGTTGCCTTAATTGAAGTTCTCATATCAATGTTAATTACACATGAACAGTAATACAATCTGCATAACTTTTTTTCCTATTGATATTGAGCCTGAACTTTGTCTAACTCCCTTCCTAATTAATTTATTAAAATTTTTAAAAGGAAAACATTTTAGAATAAACATTATCTTAGGAGAGATTATATGTATAGGAAAACAGTTGCTGAGCACCTGAAAATCCTTTCAACCACTACCCCTATAAATATTAACAGATGCCCATCTTTTTCTTGCTGACTGAAGGCAGAGTCAAACGTTTTGAGCCCAGATTCCCTGATTTCTGGGATTCTGCTGCTGCTGAGCCTCACTGGAGGAAGCTGCTGGCACTCTGTACCTCCCAGTACCATCGGGGTCCTGCGAGTTCTCGGCCTCCTCCCACGGACTGAGACGCTGGGCAGAGGGAAAGGCTTGATAAAAAGGCTGTCTTTAATTAAAGAACAAAACTATGACTTATTTGATAGCTACCACAGATCTGCTGATGCTGACTTTGACTAGCTGTGGGGCCCCATTTAAAAACCAGAAAGAGCTGAACACGTGCAGAGCTGTTAAAGTTCACCTCTGCTGCGCTAGGCCTGGCCTGGCTGCTCTGCTTTTCCAAATGCTTCCATACCATAAGGATGGGTTTGGCTGAACAGTTTTGTCCTAGTCTCTCACAGAGGAAGGAGTTCAGTGGGGCTGCTGTGGCATTCACATTTAAGACCAGTTTCTTTTTTCTTTTGAACAGCCCACTTTTACAAACAAGTGATGATCCCCTGCAGTATCCACCTGGAAAGCAATTCCTCTGCTCTTTCCCCCACAGCAGCAGCAATGCCAGCCTGCCCCTCACCTCCCTGACGTGGGTTGGGAGCCCTCTACTACTCACCAGCAATTTCACTTCAAGGGGCAGCACAAAACTAAAAATCCAAGTTCTGAAGATCAGAACTGTCAGGCCTGCATTCCAAAGAACAGAAACAAGAAAGGAAGAAAGGAAACAGGCTGTCTGAAAACCTGGTATTTACAGCATCCAAAAAAAGATGCTGAAAATGTTGCTTTGTGTTTCTGTACACTACCTACTTTGATACTAGTAAAATAATTATTTATAGCAACATGCTATCAGGTCACATATCCCCAGGAGAAACTAGAAAAGCAGGAAAATCTCCTAGGAGCTAATTGAGGGAACAGCTAGAAAGGCAGCTTTCCTTACTGCTGCTCTCAGAAGAACACATTTGAATTCCCTGCCCTGCTTTGTGAGGACATTCCAGCACGGGTGAATCCCGCAGCAAAGGGCCCAGCAGGCAGGAGCCATCCATCACAAAGCACTACTGAAGCCTCAAAGGGTCCACTTACCAAGCACCAACTGCAGCTGGGGATAAAGAGATCACAGACCAAGATTCAAACCAAAAATAACTTAGCAAAAATTTATATATAGGTATGGGGCAAAAAATAAGTTATTAAATCTTGTGTCAAGGCAGATAGTTCAGCTCTAACCATGCCTTTAGGAGTGACACTGGAGCAGCAACCCTGAGCTGGGAGATCCAGCACTGAACACTGCAAATGGAGCCACCCCAAGCCCCCATCCCTGCAGAGACAGAGCAGGAGCTGGGCCAGCACACAGCTGGGGCACAGGGCAGGACGTTCTGGGGAGCAGATCACAACCAGAGCAGGTGAGGGACAGCACAGGAATGGGATGCATCCCCGGAACTGCAGTGGGTGCCCTGTGCAGCAGGGCCACTCTTCTGCCATCAGAAACCCCTTGGTTCTGCTGATTATACATAATGTATGTATGGCTTGCTATATTTAAGAACTACGTAAAAAGCTTTTAAAATAGTCTGACATAAAGCACATAAAGAAAAAAGATACTTTACAAAACCTGCACCTTCTATTTACTTTGCAAGCTAATCGCACCCGAAATAATATAATTTTAAAAAGTAATAGGACTACAGAAGAGATTAATGACACAGTCCAGACCTCTAGTTAAAATGTTTTCAAAGACAATCCTTATCTCAAAGAATCCTTGCAGGCATTCAGCCGTTTCAATTACGCATTATAAGCCTTTAGCAAACCTCTGCCATGCTGATGGCAAATTTTCAAGGTGGAGTCTATGCCAACAGTGACTTTTTCTCTCCCTGAATCCAGGTCAAGGCATACACATTGTTCTGTAGTTTCAACTGGTAGAAAAACAAGTTTGTGACTGTTCCGTGCAATTGTTACACAGGAGCAAGATAATGAAAGAATGCTCTTGGGGTGGTGTGCGAAACTGCTGGTGGAGTTTGTTCTATCACAGAAACAAACCTCTCTTCACATTTATAGAGAATATCTATAAATTTACATCAGGACTTACCAGAAGGGAGGGAATTTAATAGGATTACTCTGCAAGTTTTTCTTATTAGTCAGTGAACTTTTTTCCTCAGTTGCTTGACTCTTAATCACACAGGCTTTTCCAGCAAGCCTTACTCTGAAATATCTAAGTGACTTGGTCCCACAAGCATTTCAGCTGCTCACCCAGGCATGTTTGATGTACCATTTTAAAACAAACAGCACAGCTCATACTCAGGGGCATGTGATCCCAATATGCCACTTTTTCAGCACATGGTATTGCAAACAATCACAACTTGGCATATTTCAAAATATCCTTGAGCATGGGATGATATTAAAAATCCCTTAGAAAAGCTCACAAACCCACAAGATTCCCAGGACTGAAGTGGAAGGGCAGGGAGAGGCTGTGCACTTATCAAATCTCTTATCTGGGAAATGCTTGATTGAGTACATAAAATTTGCACACGGGAACAGGCCATGAGACCAGGCCCTGTTCTCTGTGAAGTCACTGCCAGGCACTGAGCCCTACCAAAATGTGACAAAAACTGATCCACGACATTCAATGGACTGTTGGGTAGCAGAGGGGAGAGTTGAGGAAAATAAGGAGGGAAGTGTGAAACACTTACGAAAACAAACCAATATATACACGTGGATTTAACAACAGATGTCTTACTGAAGGAAAAGAAGGAAATGCATCCACACAGGCTGAGTTTTTACGCAAGGCAGCTGCTTTAGCAATTTACCATGATAAAGATTCAAGCAGCAGGGAGACAGGACAAAGGTGACGTTCTGGGCTCTGCAGTGACCTTGCCTGCTGACAGCAGTGTGTTCTCCCATCGCAGACTGCAGCCTGTCCCACACCGCTCCTGACGCGCCGGCGCTCGCCAACGCACACAAAACGTGTTTTAAAGCTCTGTCACAGCTCCTAATGGAATTAAATTACTCACATGCTAAATGGTTCTGTCCAACTCAGTAGCCTAAAGTCAGTTTTGCAGCCCAAAGCCGCGAGCCAGGCGCTGCTGGCCTGGCAGGGGCTGCTGCAGCTCGGGCTGGCCCGGGACAGCTGTGCTGGCATGGTGACACGGAGCAGGGAACAGCCCCAGACACAGGCAGGACAGACAGACGCTTGTTCGGGACAAGGGCAGCCTGGGCATGTGTCAGAGAGGATCTCAGTCAGCCACACTGCCCCTGCCAAGTGAATAAGGACAGGGAGAGGTGGGATTAATCTCTTTTCGAGGGCTCCTGGGTAACACTGAACTGTTTCTCGAGAGCTGCCTCACCCCAGCAGTGGATGCAGAGAGCCAGCAGAGCCTCCCTGCAGATAACCGGACTCCTGGTCTGAGGAGCCAAATTTTCTAATCTCATACGAGCCTTTTCTCCCATGCTGAGTGTCACAGCCCACTGTGCACCCTGTCCTGCCAGCGTGGTGACCTGGGCTTCCCTCCAGCAGTGGTGGCAGAAGCACTGTCAGGAGCCAGGTTTTGTATTGGTTGGATTTCTCACAACAAGAGAGTTTTACCACACACCCATGCAATTAGCATGGCATTATAATGGGTTTTACCCTCTGGCTGTAAATACATTGTCTGAAAGATGCAAAACTGATACAATCTCGTTTAAAGGAGATATTCATAGTCATTTAAGCTATAATTTTAAAGGAAAAGCCACCCACAGATTCATTAGGAAAAGGAGAAAAATATTACAGCAGATCAGTGCTCAGTCCTCTTCACTTTACTGCCATGACCAGACTCTCTGGAAGGCTGCTCTGAGCTTACAGCACGAGGCCTGTCCCCACGAAGGAGCAATAAAACTGGAAATCAGGAGCCCTGAGAGCCACAGCAGCGGGGAGGTTGAAGGAGGAGCACAAGTCAGGGAAGCACACGGAATCCCAGGATGACTCCAGAGCGAGGAATGGCACTGACCACAGGAGGATCCTGCACCTACCCACGGGCCAGAGACACAGCTCAGAGATAAAGAAATCACATCATTCCTTGTTAAATCACATCACTCCCTGTTATCCCACCTGTCAGCTACGTTAAATACCTGCTCACCCCGAGGAACTCAGCAGACTCAAACACTGACAAGTGTGGCCACCTATTCACGTCAGCCCTTTGGGGACTCAAAAAATATTCCAAAACTTGCAGTAAATCATTGCCTACAAAAAGTCCCAGTAGCTTCACCACAGAAGAGTCTGAAACACTGAGGCAGAGTTGTTAGTGATAGCACAATTTTTAGCACACAAGCATGGAAAAATAAGGTTTCATTGTTAAAAGACATTATCAAAAAGAACAGCTGTTATTTTTTCAGCTATTTAAGCACTGGATGTGCTGTTGATTTTCAGGTCACTATTGCTCTGTAGCAGCCTCCAGCTGGCAATACTTCAAAGATCCTAGAATGAAATATTTACAGTGGGTAAAAAAAAAAGAAATCTTTTGAGAGATATGATATGAAAGCAAACTGCAAAAAGATAGCTAAGGAGATACTACTGAGCAAAACTTCGATTTCACTTGGATTTAACTTTGAGGCAGAGAAGCCAAGTCACACAGTTCCCTGTTTCACCCATCCCTGGGGATCAGCTGCAGGAGTCCAAGTGCTCACTGACACAACTGATCACCTGGCAAGAAGCCATGGGCAGGCTGATAGGGATGGACAAAAGCTGGGTGAAGGTGTTCACAGGCAAAAGTAAAAACTTCTTGCACTTTTAGAAATCTGGGACCTAAAAAAATATACTCCTCCTGCTAAATATTTTCTTAATATTTTGGCAAGTAAAGTAGGTTTTGCATGCAGGAATCTGTATGTGAACAACAATTTGTGTTTGTTGGAAAGGCACTGAACAGAAAATAAGTTACTTAAGAAGATTGCACAAAAAGACAATTTAATTAAGTGACTACCAACGTGCATTCTCAGCATTTCATTAAGTTTTCTCAACATTCTCCATGGAATACTGTAAAGTAATCAAAAAAATACCCAAAGGCACTTGAAGAAAACCTGTAAATTACTCCAAATAGCCAAGTCTTTCTAAGACATATCCTCAGGAGCTGGTCTTTTTAGTGGTATGGGATCTGTTCAGGGAAAGAACTGACTGAACACAAGCTAACAGATTTCATGTAGAACTTTCACGTGAGCCTGAAGAAAACACCCAAATTTCCTTTCCACTTACAGGTATTTTATGGGAAAGAGTTAAGTGACTTCAAAGGTGTGCTTCACTCCCTCCTGCTAAATGCAGACCTCTCCAGAGCTCCTTTTCCAACCATGATGTCCTAAAAAAGCCTTTTAACGTTGGTTCTAATCACACCCTCCAGCATGTGTGCCATTATCACTTATTCTTTACAAATCAGAGCTAAAAGCAAAACTGATTACTGCAAGAAATCTGTCTCCTTGAACAAAAAGTGATTCAGAGTATCTTACTTAAAAGAAAGGAGTGAAAATTAAAGGGATACTGTTATGGCTAATATCTTTAAAAATGTTTAATTTGTCTTCCTTCATGGAAGCTTAAAATTGAAACTGCTTTCCAAATCAAATTTATTTCCTCATTTACACAAAATTTTCTGACTGTGCTTCAGACCTTTTTGTTCACTTCTCAACTACCTAGATGAACCACAGCTACAATAAATTACAATACTACACATGACATTTATTTGGATACATTTTTAATTTCATTTTTAATTCTTTTTCTTCAGCCAATGGCATAGCTCTAGATGTGATGTTCACAAATAAATAACATGCCCAATAAACACATAAAGCTCCATGTATTTTTACAGTTCTTTTTTTCTTTATTTTAAAAGCTTATATCACTGTAACACACACATTCCTGCCCCAATTCACTGACCTCTATTCCCATTCCCACGAGCCAGCCAAGAGACACCCAGATGAGAAACCTTCCTCTCCACATCCAACAAGCTGCAGGCCCTGGCACAGCTCCTCAGCATTTCTGCGCCTCCAGAGCAAAGTAGGTTAATAAGGTCTCTGGCCATATCCCACTGACGCCTCACTTCCTGCAATCACCATCCAGCAGCAGCTTTGCCCTGCACTCCCATCCTCCCACCAAGGACAGAACAAGCCACCAGCAAAGGGTGACGGAGCGCCTTTCTGCTCACCACCCCTGCAGCCACACAGCATCCCAGGGAAACAGCCCAGCACCTCATCCCAGGCAATGCCTCAACACTTCCTCTGGCAGGGGAAAGCTCTCCTACTTCAGACAGTCCTTTTCCACCACAATCACATTTGGCTGTTTCCTGACATAGGAGAAAATCAGAAGAGGATTCAAACCAAAGGGTACAACAAATATTTGAAACTCAGTACTTCAAAGTAATTACACTGCAGTGTTCCCTGCTTCCACCAGGGAGATATTTGTATCTGTTGGTTAAGGATTAAGCCTTGGGACTTTGATGCATTTGTATATAAATACACAAATAAATAGGTATATACGTGTGAGGCTGAGGGTGCCTTTTAATTTTATTAATTACTGCTATTTATATTCATCTCCCCAAATCCTGTAGGGATGACAAACACATGAACATTCATCACGGTTTTTAGCTGTAAGAGCCAAACCTCATTTACTAACCTTTCAACTTACTCTGCCCGTTCCTTATTCAAAGGAATTCTGTATTCTACAATAATACAGAACACAGAATTGAAACCAGAATGCGTAGCTGGCACTTTCTCTTCCATTCTCTTTACCAAAAATTATTGTAGATAACAGTATCTTATTTGTCTTGCATAGGCATGGAAACTTCAAAATATTACTTAAAATACTAAGCCTACAAGATGCTGTAATTCCCAAGCCCAACACTTCACAAGAGCCAAAGTAAACACTAGGCAGAGATGTCTCAATTGCTCAGAGCGAGAGCTGGGAGCCAAAGGAGCAGCACATCTGACACGAGCTGTGCAGCTCTTCCCAGAGGGGCAGCTCAGGACCATCCTTTAGGCAGTCTGGCGATGGTGGTAAAGGCCCAGCCACATCAGCAGCTGCGTCCCTGTAGCTGAACACAAGGCACTTCACAGCATTTCCAAGGCTTCCTCTGCACATTTTACTCATGTAAATTATTGCAAACTGCTGCAACTTTTTTTCTATGTAAAGATTTCTGTGTGTTCAACCCTGCCCAGTCATTCCTTCTCTGAATTACTGCAGGAACAGAAGGGACATGTCAAAACACAAGAGTGAAATAAATAAATTCATAACCTCTACAGTCCAAAAGTCTAGAAGATATCTCAGATGGGATATTTTTGGAACATGAAAGAAGTGTATATTTTAGTGCATGTTAATGAAGATTTAAGAAAGACCCGCAGCCTTACAAAAAAGAAGGGGAAAAAAAAAAGTAAAAATCAGTCTTCTATTTATTGCCAGGGCATTTAAAGACACGTCAGTCTCCCATTACCATGGGCCAGTGAAGTGAATGATCCTCTGTCACATACCATCAAGTCTCACGGTGCTGTAAAAATTCCACCTATTTCCTTGACAGTCTCAATTACACTGCAGCCATAACCACTCCTTTTCAATAGATTCAAAAAGCAATTTCAGAAACCTGGAGACATGGGAGTGACACACTGAAGTGGAGAGGTGAACAGCACCTCTGAGTGAACAGCATGCTGAGAGTGGGATGAGACTGCTCAAAATTCTTCCGTGTCTGCAACAGCAGAACATGTAACTGATGAATTTCTATGAGAGGTTGTTTTGTTACTATTCAAATGCCTGAAATACTGTAAATTACTTTCCAAAATCTAAATTTTCAGATAAGCCAGCCAACCATGTTCATGTGTTGGTGCCAGGGCCAGGTGACCTGTACCAGGTGCTGGAGGAAGCACAGCTCCACTGATCCTCAGCCTTTCCCCCTTCTAAAACTCACCCACAAAATGTCATCTTGCAGAACTATTTAAAATATTACAAGATCTTCAAAGAAAGTGTGTCTCTCCCTCTTCCCACCAGAAGAAAACCAGCCTGAATTGTTATAAACCAAATTAACTGACATGCTACAGGTTTGGTTTCACATCTCCATCCACAGAAACACCAAGGTCTGACCCACAGGACTCCCTTTTGACCTCCTCGTTTTGCAGCTGTATTTAGCTTCCAGTGATCTCCATGAACTTACAGGAAAATCCTAATATATGTTTCTCTATTCTGAGTCTGTCAAAAACCCTGTGATAACAGATGGAATCACTACCATGGGTGCAATTCCAGGGGAATGAAATTAATGACTCTAAAATACTTCAAACCCAAAGTTTAAACAATAGTTCAGGATGAAATAAAATTATTACAGAAGAATTACTGGGTCATATGGTAAGTGACAAAATCTCCTTGGGAACAACTGTGGGAGTGATGATATATACATTTAATATTCAAATTACCATTGTCAATTGTCAATGTTTTAGATGAGGTTTCACATGAGTAAACAGTAGCTTAAAAATGATAAGGTGACATGCCCAAGACAGAGATCAGAAAAAAAGCCACAAGTAGGTCAAAGCTGGTCCTGATTCTGTCAACATTCACCTACTTTTCCTCAACTGCTTCAAAAAACAATAAGCAATCCAAACCTAAAGAAATACATGCTTTGTTTCTTCAGCAGGGGCAGAAGGGAAGCTCAGCTCAGCTTACAGGCTTGGGTGAGGATGTGAATGCCCTGCCAGCAAAAGCACGGTACAAGTCCTTGATCCTGACTGTTCAAGTGCAATCAACGAGCAAATATACTCAGAAAAGCACTCTGACACCTTAAGGTAGCTATAATAATTGAAAAAACAGATGAAATGTACTTTCCACTTCATAATTAAAATCTGCTTTTAGTTAAGCTCTTAAGTAGAACTCTTACTGTCTTCAATTAAATTAAGTGATCCATGGTAAAACAGATTTTTTAAAATACATCTTTGCCTCGCAGAGCAGCTGTAGGACATTCTCTTTTAGAGCAGTGGTGCACAAAGACTGGCAGAATGCAAGATCTGGGCTGGTCTTGCTTTAGTCACTGACACAGAAGGATTCCCCAGCACATACAGACACACCCCTCTCCACACACAGTCCGGATCTGCAAGGGAAGATAAAATGCTTTCTCCGCCAAATCATAAATGGCAACTTTCAATGGCTTTTAGATTTAAACCTGAAGAGGATTCTAGCAGGTCTTAATTTCACATCCTTTTGTTCCAGCTCATCATGTGAATATTCACTGGTGAAGCACCGCTGGACAGAGCACTAACGATGCAGGCCAGTGTCCCTTTAAATTAACAGCAATTATTATGTGGGAGCTTCTGCCCCCAACAATTTGAATTTAGACATAAGAATAAAGTAGATGCTAATCATTACTCACTGCCATTTCACTTTAAAAGCTGGGTATTATTTTTATACTAGCCTTGGTTGGTTCTGTGTTTGGTAGTTGTTTTTTTGGTTTTTTTTTCATTTCCATATGCTGAACTACAGGAAAACAAAAAGCACTAAACCCCACTGGTCTTTACCTGTACATCATGTTAACAACAGCGAGTCTGAGAACAATGACTTAGAAGACACATGCCTTTGACAAAACTATTGGCAGATCTTCATTTTTGGGTCCATTCCTATCTGTGCTCGATATTGAGATACAAGCTGTGACTTGAAAAACGCAAATTGATCGAGAGACTCCCCACTTCAGTTCAAAAACAGAAATAGTATCTCAATTCCCCTTGCGTTGTTTTGACTGTCTTTATTCTGTTTGTTTTTTTTTTATGAGCCTAGAGCAGGTCTGAGCTGCCCTCCTGGTGCTGGGACGCCCCTGCACACAGCCCACGCGTGACCTTGGGCAGTGCTGCTCTGTGCACTCACGTGAGGAACACAGGGCTCTGCCTGATCCACAACCCTTCCTCCACCCAGAGCAGCACAAGAACAGTAATTCTGCTCCAGCAGCATACCCACCAGCTGCAAACCAACATCAAGGAGGGCTGCTCTCGACTTCAGACGCAGAACACAGGGAGCCAGAAAGCACTGAGAGGCTCAGGAAATTCTTTTCTTCATTTTACCAAAAACACTAGCCTAGGAATTGATAAAATTATGAAAGATGGGTGGCAAGCAGCCCAGAAATAATAATACCGTCTCTTCCTTGTCCCGAAAAGCAATCTCCCTTCCAAAGACTGCTCTGAATGAGCCAAGCAGAACTTACAGAAACGCCCAAAGAGAAGTTATACTGCAAGAGGAGAACAGCCTTTAAACAATGCTTTTGTCCTCTCACTATGCAATCTCTGGGGGAAAAAGCTCTAATTGAGGGCTTTCAAATAGTCTCCCATGGGCTGCCAAGGGCCTTTAAGAAGGAAGGCAGGAGGAAGCCAAGCAGGGCCTCAGTTAAAAGGCAGAGACACACTTGTGCCCAGAAGCCAGTGACCTGCAGCTCTGCTCCAGACACAAGTGCTCTACATCAATCAAGGGGTTCAAAATGCACTGGGAGAGAACTTTTTCTGGATTTCCTGTAGTATACCTTAACCCATTAGGAACCAAAACTGCTAAGGCTGAATAGAATGGATTTCAGAGCAAGCCAGTCCGCTGGCCCAGAGCACGTGCCAGGCTCCCCTCCCTCACGCACACAGTGCCAGCACACAGCTCAGCAGCGGTGCACTGGAGGAACTCTGCTCCTTGCTGAAAGCTGCTACTGCCTTCATGGAGGAAGTTTTGCTATTCACAGTCAAATACTCTTCAATAGTTACATGGATTTATATCAGATAAAACAATAAACTGCATTACCTGCAATAGCCAACTCCACACACACTGCCAAGGGAGAAGGCAGAGTCAGTCACTCTTCAGAAAAAGCATAATAAACTAGCTCAAATCCTGAATAAGTATTCGGCCACCAGCTCAATACCATCCCCAACTTCACTGGTCCCATTAAGCAAAGGCTCTACCCTGACACCAGAGGTTGGAAAACGAAGCAAACCCTCAGAGCACCGCCTGGTGGTACCCGGATAATGGAGACAAACTGCTATGAACCAGCAGCAGACTGAGGATTAGCACCACTCCAAAACGACAAGGAAACTGAAACACCAGTTTCTCTGGTGAGAATTTTTTTTTAACTATTAAAATGTATTTTCATATAAAAGAGAATGGAGGAAATAAAATCCTCCTCTAAAGTCCAAGGATTACTACAGTTCCCAGTATATTTCACTTTTGTACAAAATTTCCTGTAAGAGTTTTTGAACAGAATGCTTTTCTTGTTTCAAATTACACGTAAGTACCATCATATCATGTTCTAAGAAAATTAAAGCAATAAGAGAATATGTATTTTACACAAAGATTCTGCTATAACCATTCTGATGTTATATCCAACAGCATAAAGAGCATAAAAATTCCACTTGTACACAAATGCTTACAAGCCTTTAAAGAAAAACACCACATCAGGAAATTAAAGAATTATACTACCAGGACACACTGATTCTGCCACAGCTCACAAGATTAAAGCTCAAATTCTTACTAAGCACTTTTAAAGACTGTACATGGCCATGTTCCAGAGCTGTAGCCATGGAAGTTGTTTCATATCAAGGCTGGTGTGAGTCTGCCTTCATTTATCCATCACGATTGCATAAGAAAAGATGATGTAGCTTTAAATACTGAAATGAAGTCCAGATTATTCTGGCAGGTTTGGTGTATTGTTCTGGTGCATTTTGGTAGCTGGCTGTCCTCCCCTGCAGCTTTCTGCCCTCCTGCCCATCTCAGGGCTGTACCCACACCATCCTGAACAGAACCACGTGCACTCACTTCACACACCTGAGTTCACCTGAACATGACTGGCATTTTTCCACTATTACTGAAACCCCCCCAGGCAATTTGTAGCAAAACTAGGGAACTGTGAACCTAGAAAACTGAGCTGACAATTTCATTGATCGAGGCTCCCAGCAGACTTACAATACAAAACTGAACCTTACAAGTATCAGCACCTCAGTGATTTTAAGGCATTTGTGACCATGGGCAAGTTGGGGATTTCCCCAAATGAGACTCAGTTCTGTGATCCACGTGCTGGAATCACAAGTGTTCACACAGTTTGCACCCACAGGGTGCAGCCCATCCACCCTGTGTGCCCACAGGACACACTAAGGAAGGCCACACGTTTCTATAGAGGAGATGACTTTGCTCTTTTCCAGGTTCCTCCTGCAAAACACTATGGATGGAGCTCCGGTGATTTCCACAGGGAAACATTATTTATTTTCTACAATTTACCCCTCGTCTGCAAACACTACTGTTTTCATTTATGCATGGTGTTGGTAAGCTGCACTTCATACCAAGTACCACAGACAATGGCAGAAAATATGAAAAATGAGCAGAAGTGATAAAAAAGTCAGAAAAGACAGTGGGGGAAATAAAACTTAAATAAAATATATTACCGATATTATTAAAAAAAAAATACTGCTACAACACATTAGCTTTTATAACCCCTCTTAGACAGGTAATGGCTATGTTTTGTACCACCTGTAGCTACCACTCATTCAGTCCCCATCCCATCCACTTTTTCCCTGTTACTGATTATGAACAAATACGATCATCAATAAACAAAGCATTGATCCCAGAAGTCTCTATCCTTTTCATACACGTTTGTACTGCCTGCCATCTGCCACTTTGATTTAAGCATCTCCCACCTTACTCAGGGGTCTACTTTTGCAAAACAGGTGCAGTAGTTACTCTGACTACCAATAAACCAAAACTTACAGCATCTACTGTGAGATTTTCTGGCACTTAAAACTCTTTGTGGATTTCAAATGCCTTTTAAAAAACATCACCAATTATATTAATGAACACAAATTCCATTTAAGCAAACTCGACACACCTTTGAGGCAGCTTTTCTCACAAGAACAGCTGCACATTACCTACTCCAGACCAGGAGGCAGAACTTTCCAGAGGATTAAAGATACATGAGACCCAGATACAACCATTACAAGTAATCAAAAAACACTTCAAACATATCCCCAAGGCTTCCTCCACTTCACCTGCCCAAAGCTATTCTTTCTATCCCATTGTTCCCTGAGAAATGCAGCAGCCTAGGCACATCCAGCAGCCTCCCCCCAGAGCCTTTCATGGCCTTTATCTCCTGCTCTGGGGGATCCCACACTTTGGGCTGCACCCTCACACCTTCACCCCCAGAAAACACCAACAGCTCTGTTTTGGATTAGGGAATTCAACAACTTAAATATCCTCTTAAAAAGAGATGAAAGAGTCAGGGGGAGAGAGAAAAGAACATCTGAAATATGTCTTCTGGAAAATCAATATTAGACTGCAGATCCAATCACAAGCTGTAACATTCGCAGAATTCAGAGGAAAAAAGAAAAAACACTGAATGCTACCAGGATCTAACTGGATTATCAGCATCCAGTCCTATGTGGATACAAACAACATCAAGGTCTGCAGGTGCTGCAAAGCAACTTGCATTTCAAGTGACCTCTGAAACGCTGACCTTGGCATAATTTACAGTGAACTAATTTATCCCATGTGGTCCTTGCCCAACTTTTGAGAGAAAAAAAAATGTTATTCACATTCCTTCTTTCTTGCATCATGTTACAAGACAATAATGAACAATCTCGTATATTACCTGGATAGAATTTCACCTAATCCCAACATCTAATTTGAATGCAAGGAGTTAATATATCCATTTCATTTAATTCACTCCATTTGGAAAACAGTCATTTAAATGTTAACAGAATTTTTCTTTTCAGGAAATTTGAAAAAAAGCCCCAACCACTCAAAACACATAAAGCTTTGCAAAATTTCCCATATAGAAAAACCTGAATAAGGTCATTGTTCTACTACATTTCTTCACAAATAAGGTCAGAATCCAATCTAGATAAAGAAATCCTATAAAAAATACTGACGTAGGGATGCCATATCATCACCCACAGCTCCTTCCATTGTGATGGTGAATGTGAAACCCCATCCCCACTCTACTCCGTGCCCATAGCCAGCGCTGCCTCCTTTGCCTTAGGCATCCTCCTGGTTCCCTCCAATAACTGGATAAAAATGACTCGGCCTCCTTCTTATGAAATCATTGTCTATCTGCATCATCCAGACAACAGCAGAGCTCACTGAAGTAGAACACAAAGGTGGAAACTCGTGGTGTAAGCCCGGCCCCAGATGGCTGTGGGGAGGCGACTCGGGGAGACAAGCACCCCGCTGCCAGCAGCCCTTCTCTGGCCCCTTCTCTGGCCCCTGTGCACGGTGCCACGGGGCTGGAACACCCCTGAGCCCCTCGAGCCCCCAGCCCTCTCCTGTGGGTGGGTGAGGAGCAGAAGTGTGCCAGCCCTGCTCAGCACTAAAAGAAAAGTCACTTCAGACTAACCCAAAATGTCACACACTTCAAAGCAAACCACTGTCCACCTGCTAATTAACAGAGAACATTTCCTGATGGTCAAGTACTGTCTTCTGCTAGCAGGTGAGGTTTGAGGGATTGGAAAAAGATGATACAGACAGCTTTAACTTCAGAAAAAAAGTCTCACACTGAAAGTCCTAATGAATTTCATAGAAGAAATGTCTATAGTTCAGCTTTTGCTAAACTTTTCTTGCTTACCAGTCTAGGCATCATTAATAGTATTAAGTATGCCAAATATCATTGTGGTTTTCAGCAATATCAGACAGCAGAAGGGGAACTTCTCCTGCCACTTCTTAGACTTCTCTGAACCCATAACACCTTTTTTCCTTAATATACATTCAGGCAATTTTGCCCCAAACACATTATCCCCACTGCATCCTTGCTCAGCAGGACACATTCCTTTAAAGGAAAGGGAGATTATCAGTTTATCCTGGAAACGTCTTTCCTGCTGCTGTGCTTAGTATCAGTGCTGGGATAAAACCCTCTTAAAATAGTTCCAGGGTCCAGGCAACAATCCATTGTATGCAATATTCTTCTGGGTTTTATGGAGCAATGACTTTGGCATTTTCAGGCCTTTGCAGGCCAGGAATGAACAGTAGATTAAGGCTAAATTACTTCTGCCCTTAAAGTTATGACAGCCTGAACATGATGTCCTGTCTCAACACCAACAGCCAAACTGTTTGGAACACTGCACTGTCATGTGACCTCCTGAATAAAAAGGATTAGAAGCAAGTACATTAACCCACACACACAATTTAAAATGGGGTAAATCAGGAATTTAAAAAATATTAATTCAAATACTTTCTCCTATTGTCACTTGTAACAGCTTTCCCACAGAGATGCATTTTAACATGGATTTGACATTATTAAGAGAGATTGCTTGGTTCCACAGTTTTTGATGAACGACAATAACTCCAAAATTAAGAGACACAAGGAAGACAAGTAGAATTCCCCCACTCCTTACATTCCTATCCCACTGGAGTAGACATATCCCAGCCAACAGGACATTTCCACATTTCAGCAGCAGTGTTACCACCTTGAACCAGCAGCAAGAGTCATTATTCCCCATCTCCCTCCTACAGCTGCAGTGCCTCTCCACCGGTTCAGGAACCCTGCAGGGAAACAGCACCAGCACCTCTTGCACAGAGACTGAGGCCTCACCCCTCATTTCAAACCTACCAGCCTTGGCAGATTCAATCAATACATTTTTTTAATTATCTTTATTATAATTTTTTTAGGAATCCCACCAGATGGCAGCATCATGTCTCCCCAGCAAAACTGGGAGCACTTCTCCAAAGGACAGCTCCTTATTGTTGGAACAGACACAAGACCACAAGACTTCCAAAACTCAGCCCTACTCAGTCTGAACCACAGGACACACACAGAGCTTGCAGCTGACATTAAAATCTCGATTTTTCCAGCACTTTAGGAACATGAGAGCAGGGAACACTCCAAGAGCAAATCACTCTGGTTTTGGCAAATGAGGAACATGATGGGGTTTGCAGCAATTCACCAAGCCAGAGCATGGGGAAACAAACCTGCAGGACCTGGGGAAAGTCCCTGCACACCTGCCCCTGCTTCAGCAACACCCCACCCGTCCCAGGTCAGCAGGCAGAGCAGATGCTGTGCCAGGACAGCTGATTTCCACAGAAGTGGTGCCCAGCTGAGCGAGGACACGGCCTGTGTGCACACACCAGCACCAGCAGCAGCACCCGCCTGCAGGGTTAATAATCAAAGTGCTGAAGCACCAGCCTTTGGCTCTTCACGAGTGAAAAACTCCAGCAGCACATTAGCTACCCTGAAACATTGTGGAGCACCAGACAAATGAACTAATGACAAATGCTAATTCAACAGCCAAGAGAAAATCTCTTGGTGAGGTAACAGGAAGTGCAACACCACACGCTGATTGCTCGTCTGATGCACTGAACTGAGCTGCAGGTCAGCTGTACCTCCCCAACAAAGCAGTGACACATCAGAGCAAAAGATGAAAGACTTCTGCAAATACCCAACTGTCTATGGAATAACATCCATTTCCCTCAGAAGCACTGATAAAAACTTTTCAGTTACCTATTAGCACAAATAATGCTCAGACAAGGTACTGAGAAACAACAAATCCTCCTTCCAAAGTCACTCAGGCTTTGTGAATCCTGTGTCGTGCTTGAACCCAAGTGCACGTTGCTCATGTCCAAGTCACCTCAAACTATAAATACCCAAGTCAGTGTTTACTTTATCTCACATAGCTAAAATTCAATTACATGGGCATTCTACCACATTTTGAATGAAACTAAAATTCTATTTAATTCCTGGTTACAGACTCCTAACTTGAGCCTGCACTCACCAGCAGAAGTTAACATGAAATGCCAAAAGCTGAGCAGTGACCACTGAATTCAAACACACGTGAGCAAAGAGGAACTCACTCCCACCAATGACATCCTCAGCCAGTGCAGCCCCAGCTCTGCCAGAGGGATCCCAGCTCCCAGCTTCTGCTTTTAGCTAACACCCTCCCCCTTTGCTGTTTTCTCTTTCCCAAGCTGCTGTTACCTCACAGCAAAGCTGTAGCTGCAGCTCTGCAGGCACCGTCCCCCAGGGGCAGGTCCTGCGGGCGCCCGCAGGTGCGCAGCCCAGGGCTCGGGATGGGTGGATGCTTTTGGCACTGTCTTTGCTACCTGATGTCAGTCAGACCCTTCCCTCTACACCTCCTTTCTCCCCTCAGCACTCTAATGATATTATATTTAAATATGCAAGCGTGACCTTTCCTTCTACTGAATACTGTGGAGGCAGGTCTCTCTCTGCACTTTGTTTTTTGGTGAACAGAATGGGGAAAATAAAGACCTCGGAAATGCACGGGCAAACAACAGAACATCGATAAAAAGGGTTGATCTTACATAACGACACAAATTTAAGCAAAGACCGTAACAAATTAAGTTATAAAATTCCATACTTTAAAAAATATGCAAACTGAGGGGAATATCTTTAGATAACTTTTTACAGCAGATTCCTTGTCAGTTTTCATTCTT
Source organism: Taeniopygia guttata (assembly GCF_048771995.1). NCBI lineage: Eukaryota > Metazoa > Chordata > Aves > Passeriformes > Estrildidae > Taeniopygia > Taeniopygia guttata. The sequence goes on from NC_133044.1 coordinate 594,955, forward strand.
TTACACCCACATTTTAATGCCGTACCACAGCCAGAGCACAGCAGTGCTGACTGCACAACAGCTCTCCTCCAACTGGGAGAACTCAGCGTTAAAATTAACTCCCCAGCTCTGAGGGAAGGCACATGAGATGCAACCACAACACTGACCTGCACCTCACTCCTGCAGCTCCCTCAGCCTTCTCAGAAAGCACCATTTTGCTACCAGCACTGGACTGGTGGTGTGTGGCCAGCTTGAAGGGCTGGGCTGCAGGCAGAAGGGGTTTTGCTCTCCTGAGGCCTGCCCTGCTGAGCCCTCTGTCTCCGTGCACTGGCACACACCGTGACCCAGCCACTCCTCTCACTGAAGCTGCAGCTCGGCCAGTGCCTAAAGCAAAACTCCTGGGGCATCCCAGAGGCTCGGCTGGGAACGCTGCAGAGCGCTGGGACATCACACACAGCTGCACGCTGCAAACTTTGCATTCGTGCTGCAGGAAGTGCACTGCAACACGCCTGCTCTCCAGAACAACTCCCTGCCAGCCTTCATGCTTCCCGGGCACAGCTCAGAACAGGGCACGCCGACAAACATTTATATACAAATGCACAGATACTGCTGCCAGCTTTGTGTCAGTGCTCCTAAAGGGCACTAATTACATACATGGCTCTAAGGTAGTCATAAAATGCATTAGGAGAGATTCCACTCCACTGACAGACTCCTCTGAAACGCGGCTGGGGGATAAAAGGGCCGGAGGCAGAGCTACAGCGAGGCAGGAAATCCCATTTCCATTTTTGAGAGGGGAGCAGAGTTCAGCTGTGCTGTTTGAGGTAGCACACAGCACTACCGCGGGTCAAACCGCCGTGAGACAAAGATCTTGACAGGTGACTGCACAAGGAAGACATTTTCATACGCTTTCATTTCCGACTCTTAAGCCAGGTCAAAATGAATATTCCAGTGCTCATTTGTTAACCTGAAATTTTAGGAAGCACGTCTTAGCTGCACGGATGCACACTCTAATTAAAGGTAGAGAAAGGGCATAAACAAGCTGTATTGTCTCAGAACGGCAGGGTGGGCTGCTAGTCAGAGGTGGCTCCTCACCACTGGGAACCTTGTTCTGCCAACGCAAACGAGCGAAGCAACTTTCTAAGAACGGAGAAGAACTGGCAAAAAACTCTTAGTAAGCAGCTCTCTTGTATTCTGATTCCAATGACAAAAACACGGATGAGTTATGATCAGGTAAAGAATGACAAGGAGGTATCGGCTCACTTTTGTCTCTACTCACCAGACAACACCAAAGGCTCCGTATCCGATGGGTCTGTCCGGCTCAATGTCCAGTTGCTGCTGTGGATGTTGTGAGTGCTGATGATGGTGCGCTTTGACTGCAGCAGCTGCTGCAGCCTGTACCTGAGCTGGGGCTGCTGCAGCCGGTCCGGGGGCCTGGCCCGGGGCCGGGGATGGGAAGTACGGCTGCTGCTGCCCTGGGTTCAACATCGCGGCGGCGGCGGCCGCGGCTGCGGCGGCCGCGGCGGCCGAGGAGGCATGCTGCTGCACGGGGTGCACCGCGGCCGCCGAGCCGGCGTGCAGGTGGTGCTGAGCATGGTGGTGGTGATGGAGGTGAGGAGGAGGGAGGTGAGGAAGGTGGTGGTGATGGTGGTGGTGGTGACCTGCTGCTGCCGCAGACGTACCGCCATTGTAAGCCGCCATCATTTTTGCGTTGGCTGTTGTGCCACAAAGAGACATTCAAAAAAATGCCCTTTGATTGGATAACAACTGGGTCAAGCTGTCATTTGGCCATAAAAATTAAATCTGCTACACTTTAAAAGAAGTTGGGTTTCATCATACACGGCCCACCTTTAAAAACATGGAGCTCCACTGGCCTTATCTCCTCGCGAAGCCAAACAACTCGGGGAGTCTCTTCATGTGTGCGGGCGCCAACCCCTTCCCCAGCATCCAGCTGGGCTTGGCTACTCCAACTCCATCCTTGGGCAGCTGGGTGGGGCCGGGGTGGGTTTTTTCCTTCACTTTTGGTTATTTTTGTTGTTTTTCTTGTTATAAAAATTAAACACCGTGATCAATCCCCCTTCCCTCCGGAGGGAGGGCTCGGAGCCTCTGCCCTGAACACCCCGCAAGGGCTGGCCAGCCTAGCCCTGCCATTCCCACACCCTCTCCATGTGTCCCCGAACCTCCCTGAGCCCGGGCACCTCCTACATCGCTCCCTCCTTCCAGCCACCTGCTCCCTCCTTCCAGGCACCTGCTCCCTCACAGCAGCAACAACTCGGGACTTTGCAACTTTTCCTTGAAGGCCTGAAACACACACAAGGACCCAGAGAAAGTGAAAGGGGGGCGGCGCAAGGCGAGGAAAGGGGGGCGAGGGGGCTAAAAGAAGATAAAAACAGAAGGAGGAAGGGAAGGGCCGGGGCAGGACAGGGATCGCGGGGGGGGGGGGGGGGGGGGGGGGGCGAAGGAGGGGGAAAAGTGTCGAATGAATGACGGGGCGGAGCGGGGCCGGGGAGGGGGCGCGGGGCAGGTCGCAGCGGCCCCTGACAGCGCGACCTGCGGCGGGGCGGGGCCGGGCGAGCCGGGGGGGTCGGGCCGGGGGCGGAGGGCAGGGGGCCCGCGGCGCGGACGGCGGGAGGGTGTGGGGCGGCCCCGGTGCCCGCCCCGCGCGGCCCCGGCCGCGGCCCCGGCCCCGCTCTCACCTGGTCCCGCCGCCCCGCGCCGCGCCGCGGGCACGCGCTCCCCCCCCCGCGGGGCGCGCGCCCGACGCCGCCCGCAGCCAATCGCGCCCGGCCCGCCGGGCTGCGCGAGAGCCGCCCCCGACCAATCACCGCGCGGCGCCCGGCGCGCCCCGCCCACCGCGCGCGGCCGTGCGGAGCTCCCCCCCCTCCTCTCCGCGGCGCGGCCCCGCCCCCGTGACCCCGCCGGCCAATCAGCGCGCGCCGCCGCGCCCGGAGCCGCCGAGACCCCGCGAGATTCCCTCACCTCACACAACCCTCACCCCGGGCGGGCCCGCCTCCTTCACCCTCCTGCCACTCACGGCGGGCCGCCGGCCAATGGACGCCGCTCCTGAGCCCCGTCCCGCCCCCGGGAGCCCCTGTTCGCCCAATCGCAGCCGCCCGTCCAGTCCAATGAGCCAATGCAGAGAAGCGAAAGCCCGAAAAGAGGTTACTGGGCCAATGGCACGGGGAGGCGGGCGGCGGCGCGACCGACAGCTCTCCTCGCCAGTGGCGGAGCCGGTGGGCGGTGGAAGAGCCGCCGCTCCGCAAATCACGGATGAGGAAGCGGCCGCTGTGCCCGCCCACGGGCGGCAGGCGGCCAATGGGCGGAGGGGATGTGCTGACGGACGGCGGACGGGGCCAATCGCGGCCCGGGGCGGGGTGAGGTGAGGACGCGGCGCGCGCGGGGTCGCTGTGGGCGCTGAGGGGGCGGCGGAGTGCGAGCCGCACTGAGGGCGGGCTGAGGGGCCGCGCCGGGTCCCGGTGCCCTTGTGCCCTCACACCGCCCCGTTCCGCTACCCCCGGCGGCTCCCTCTGTGCCCGCCCTGCTCCCGCCTGGGTCACGGTGCCCTCGGGTCTCGCCCGCTCCGTGCCGCCGAGGCCGGTCCCGCAGCACGGGGGGCCGACGGGGGCTGCCCGCCAAGGGCAGGGGATCTGTGGGGTTTTGGGGCCTGTTTTTCGAGTCTCTGAGGACCGGAGAGCGGCGACTGCGGGGCCCCTGGGCTGTGGCACCATGTCACGCCGCGCGTGGGCTCCCCTTGGCAGGAAAGGGAAATAAACCGCTAATGAGAGGGTGTAGTGCTCCCAGCAGCGTGGCCCATTGCCCGAGGCAGTCTCTGCGAGGCTCCTTCCAGCGTGCTCAGAACACGCTCAGGGGACACTGCCAGGTACGTGTTAACCAGGACAGAAATATCCTTTGGTTGTTGTTTTAGTTCCCTCACGCTATGAATCTGCATGCCTGGGGTCTGCAGTGTCTTTGGGTAAGGCATCAGTGTTCCCTGAAACACAGGGGTAGATAAAAACTCGACAGTTTTAACACCTTCCATTTTCTCATGCGAATATTAATCATATCTGATTAATAGTTTTACCTCAGAAAAGCTCTCCTAGGTTACTGGAGCCTTTCCCATGGTGGTAGAGTTAAATTACCGTGAGGGTGATGAAGAGGTTCTTTCAGGTAACTGAACTGAACAGTTCGGAGGCAGTCCGTGACTGACAGGGGATCTGCTCGCTGTGCTGGGAGGGAGCTGAGCCTCTCCTTCGCTGCCCCTGGCTCCTGTCTGGGCAGGAAAAGCGCTCAGCAGAGCTGTGACAGGACAGCTGCAGTGCTGAGGTGTTACCAGCAGATCCCTGAAGGTGCAGTCCTGTCATCTGTCCTTTCTGTTTGTTTCTGAAGACTGGACAGCATTAGGCTCCTGTGCAGGGAGAGGAAGAGAGAGTATAAATGTGACAGCCTGTTGTGACTCCTGAAACCTCAGTGCAAAATCTTTGCAAGTATGGGTTTGATACTTTGGGGATACTTTATAACAATGGGGTTTGGGTAATTTTTGCCTGCTCTTTGAGAATGTAATCAAGAGAAGTCTTGCAGGACTGAAGATGGGCTCCTTTGTTAAAGCTATCCCTGTTGCATTTGGAAATACAGTTACTAATAGTCTGGTCTGGAATTATATCAGAGTTTTGCGGTCATGTCACCATCTTAAAAACAGACTGCACTTAAGAAAAAAAAGGAACAAGCAAATTTTGGTTTACAGCCATTTTATATTACCTATTGGAAGAGGAGACAGAATACTTACTTGGAACTCACATTTGTAGCTGTCTGAGGTTTCTGTTGGAGCTGATAACAAGCCGTGTCTGAATATGGCACACCCCAAGGGTTCTTCTGGTTTCTGCTTCCCCTGGGGCTCTGGGGAGGTGTGGTGTGGGGGAGAAGGAAGGAAGCGGGTACAAAAGGGCATAGGGCTGTGTTGGCAAGACTGGAAGGCTTTTAAAACTCTCCCACACGTTTACATTATGGACTTTTCTTTTTCTCTCTCTGCAAAACCATTTCAAGTAGTAAAAGGGAGCAGTGGCCCAATAATCCTTGTATGGGAAACTGGGTTCTCAGTGTATTTGCAGGTCAATGTCTCAGTGCCATTATTCAGGTCTAAACACAGTGTCACCTTAACTGTTTGTTCAGTTAGGTACTTTACTGGGTAAATAAGTGTCTTGCCTTAGAAGTACCCTGAAAGTGTTGTTAGATGCTGTCATGTCAGTGGGTTCTCAGCAGCAAAAGTGCAGGGTTTGCACTCCTGGCACTGGCACGTGTTTCCTGGCAGTCCATGACCACATCACTCCACACCGTGCTCCCCAGCTTCCATCTGTGAAGTGTGGGTAAAATCTGGGACCCACTTTATTGATTTCAGATGCACTAAATGCTACAGCCATGTTGTTCTATTTGCCCTTGGAAGCTGCAGCAGCCCTGCTCCGTGAGGTGAAGCCTGGTGAGGGATGTGCTTATCTTGGTGCCCATATGGAGTTCTGTCAGGTGCCAGCGTTGGGTGGCCCACCCCCACCAGTGTATCTGCCTTGCACACTGGGTTCATAAACACTTTCAACTGATGTTCCTGGCCTCTGTCACACTGTGAAACTTAAAAGCTCTCAGTTCAACTGCTTTTTAGGCAGGTTAAGGAGGACAAGATCAAGTTGATTCATAGGGAAGTATGTGTAAGGAAAAAACAGAAGGTAGTAAGGAAAACATTAAACTTGCAAAGTGCTCGCCTAATAGAGCCTTTGTTTCTTCAACAGAGGTCTGTTACTGCATGTAGAAGTCAATATTGTGCATCAGAAATGCCTGGCTCACGCTTGTTCATTTCTGAAAATCCACAGCTTCAAGTTTAGTCTTTTCTGACTCTTGAGAGATTTCTTTTCCTCTCGGATTTGACCCTTGGTTTGCAGGGGTATAATCTCTTTGACAGTGCTCTGCATACAGGCAAGGGATGGTAAACACTTTTTAATCAGCTAATCCTGTTTCTTTAATGCTCCTCAGTAGTGTTTTAACCTTAAAATTCTATGAAAAAGATTATATCATCTTGAACAATATAAAATGTAATTGTCCAGTTCCAGACATAACTTGTCAGCATTTTTTCCTGGTCCCACATGAACTAGCTGTGGAAACAGGACTTGAAATATTAGAATAAGTCTTTTGATCATGTGTTGTATATGAATGTCCTTCAGCATTTGGGCATGTAAGGGTTTTGTGAACCTTTAATGCAGAAAAAAATAACATTAAGTGGAACAAAGCATAATAAAATGCACAGATTTGTCTCTGATCCACAAAAGGGGTGCTCTGAGCTGCACTATTGATAATTTATCATGTGGGTGTTTGACAAGCCCACACATACCCTGATATAACACTCTGCAGATACAGTCCTCAGTATTCTGTAACACCCTGGAAATACTTAATTCATAAATCCTGGTGCTGGAGCCCTTAAGGTGTCAGAAACATGGTGCTCACGCCTGTGGATCTGAGCAGGTTTGGTTAGTCAGATAAATACCACGCTCCAAATAAACTGTGATCCTAACGTGTAACAAAATAAGCATGTACATGAAATATCATGGGATTTAAATTGCTGTTCAAGTATGTTAGCCCTTTTCTTCACAAGGAATAATTTTCCAGAGTTTTTGTCTTCAAAACCTTTTCTCCATGAAAAAGGTTTCTGTCTTAACTTTTGAAAGGATGACAATATTCCTTCATCTAGGAGGAGGGCAGGATCTCCTTGTCTTGTGGAATGAGGGACAAGTCCCTGCCCTGCTCAGGGCAACGTTTTAATAAGATAGAGGGAAAAGAATCGAGTACTCCAGCCAGTGAGCTGTGGTGAGGCTGTCAGTCAGGCAGCAGGCAGGGTGACTCCTTAGAGCAGCACTGTGGGAATGTGGCACTGCCTTGGACAGCAATTAAATGATGGGATGGAGCTTCCTGCAGCAGGGCAGCATTATGTGCCTGGGATGGGGTGGGGGACAACTGCTGTGAGGGACAGATGGTGTCATCCAAGACTGTGCTTCTCCCTGATTGTGGATATCAGACTCTACGGGTACCTGTGTTGCTTCCCTGGACCCTCAGCCCCCTCTGGCTCTTGCAGAATAGTTTATTGTGGTGGGATCACAGCCCTGCCCCAAGTCTGTCCAGTGTGCTCCATATACAGATATGATGGTCAGGATTAGCACTGCAGCTTGAAATCATCCCAAAAATGTCACCTCCCAAACACTGAGCTTGTGCTCTGCAGAGCTTTCTAGCCAGAAGTGTTTTCTTTTGAGAGTTCTGAAGGACTTACTGAGTTCTTTGCTGACTGCAGCATTTAAGCATGAACTTGGCTTTAAGTGGGAATGCTCAGGTGCTTACAGTTGATTTGTAATAATTAGTCATTTACAAACTTAAACCTGATTGTTTAGTCCCTTCCTAAACACGGGTTTCAGGAGGCAGAGGGGACATCTTTATCCCCTGCTGCTTTCTGGAGAAAGTGTCAGTTCTGCGGTTCTCTCTGTTCTATATTTCTTTGCACCAGAAATGACCCTGCTGCTCTTTGTCGACAGTGTTTCCTTTTATCCCTCTCCTGGCAGCTGCTCTTGCTCCATTCTGATGTTGGAACAGCAAATGAATTCCCTCTGAAGCAAATGTCAAGCCAGTAAAGATGTTGAAGCAGCAAGAAAATCCTCTCTGTCTCTGAAGATGGAATTGGAGACCTTTGTGAATGAGATGTTCTTAAAATAGTTCCACAGTGTGTTATCTTCCCTAGAAGGTGCAGAATTGAAAGCATCACCACAAGGCACTTGTCCTTGTGTGAGCAGCATCCCTAAATGATGTGTTTTGGAGAGGGGAGAGAAGCAGGCTACTTCCTTTTCCTCCTCTCCAGGCAAAAAACAATGCATGATTTTAATGTCTGTGTGATGGCACATTTATGTCTTTTCCAAGAGTTGCATCACTGTTTGCTGCTTGTTTAAATATGTCACATGTTGATTGACCTTGTTCTCCATGATCCACTGTTTCTGGAGTAAACTGGTAGCTGAAATAAAGCCAAGCCACACGTTGAGAAGAGGTGCTCTGAATTACCCTAAGGTTCAGGGTGGCTATGGCCCCTGTGAGCAGAGATTCTCGGCTGGTGGGGAGTGCCACAGGCTGGATAGGCTGAACTCAGCGTTGAGTCACATCACGCAGCTCAGTTCCTGTCTTGAGTCAAACCTGTTGTCCAAGGAAGATAGCAGCTTTGGAGATCTTCCCTTCCATGGAACTTTGGAGTCACTGGTTCAGGTGATGGAAGCTCCGTCTCTGTGGTCAGACTGACAACAGGCATTGGTTGTACATGGAGAATTTGGTTCGTTTGGGAGCTCTTGCTGAGATTTTTCCACCCTCAGCAAGTTTGGGGTGTTTGATTCCCTGACAGCCTCAGGAGAGCGTTGGGTCCAGCAGCAGAACACAGCAGCAGGGATGGCTGTGACATCCCATTGTCCCTGAGTACAGCGCAGGGCTCACGTCCTGCAGTCCCACAACTTGATGAGCCACTGCTCCACGGGTTCCAGGTTTCTTTTGAGAATTCATTGTTGTGTTATTGCTTCATATTTCTGTCCTTGAAATCAGATGTTTTGAAGAAAATATATCTTGCCTTTGTGCACTTCAGAGCAAAAAATGCAGACTGCATGTGTGACATGCACATGAACTGTTGTTGTTTATCGCAAAAAATTATTGTAATGAATGGAACTGAGGGTTTGGGCAGTAAAATTAATCCAGAAAAGCCTGATAGAACCTTATGCCAGAATCATTAATAGAATCTTTTACATGCTTGTGAATATCTGAATACTACTATTTTTCATCAACTTGGTGGAAGGGGAATTGATAAGTAAAAATACTAGATGCAAAAATTAAATCACTAATTGAAGAGCAGGGATTTTTATAGCAGTTTCATAATTATATTCATAACATAAGTTTAACTAGGAGAAATGTTAAAATTTTGACATCTTCAGTTTTTCATCTTTTGTGTGAAGATGGGAATAATTAACTGTACTGATATAAACACAGTTTTCAGATGTTTCTTAGTTGTCTTAAGACTATGAATGTTTTTCCTAGTCTTGTTTTTTTGACTTGATGGTATCTCTTTAATGGCTTTCTTTACCAGATCAATTCCTTTCCTACCAGGAGAACTAAAGCTTTTCAGCTGTCTGTCCAATTTATCCTTCTGGACTAAATTTCTCATCTTGAGATAACCAGCAGCAACTCTCCCCTCAGGAGATTTGTATCAATTAGTTCTGCATCACTAATTCCTGTGGTACTGGGGGACCAGTGGGTTGTAAGAAAGCTGCTGTGTAAACAGTTATGGCTGTTGGGGGTTTGTCTTTCCTTTTTTTTGTTTCGAGGTCGCGAGGGCCATCGCTGGAGCTCTTGCTCGTGCTTGCCCTGTCCTTGCCTGCGAGGCCGGGCACTGCAGAGGGCATGCAGGGCTGCTTGGGGCTGGTGCTGCCTGCTGGATCCAGGGCACGTGAGCTCTGTGTGCTCCCTGGCTGCAGCAGTGGCCCACGGCCACCCCTGGTGTCACCAGCTCCTCACATGGCTGGCCAGGTGGCAGGTGGGAAGTCACTGCCTCTGTTGGTAACAGGAGTGGCAGATGCAGTCTGGCAGGACAGCGGGTTAGTCTGCAGCTGGAATGCAGGCCCGGCTTCCCCTAATCCCTCCCTTAGCCACAGAAAGGTGGCTTTAATCTATTTGTTCTGCATTTGGTTGTTTTTTTCAGCACAGATCTATCTGCAAATGCCATTGCGCTGTTAGTCTGTTTGTATTTGTTTGCCATTAGCAGATGTGTCGGGACATGAGGCTGTTTTCAGTCACTCAAGTCTAATCCCAGCAGTGCTGTAGGATCTTGGGAATTGCTCTGCATTTGTACAGAAGTAAATGATGTATAACATGCATCATAAGAACCTGCTACCAGCAATTTTAGAATTTTGTCAGACAGCTGATTTTCTTTTTGATGATGTTTTAGACAAAACTAATTTGATAGGATTATTAGAGAAGGAAAATTAAAAGGACAGAATCATCCAGGAAGCTCATTAAAATGGAAACCTTGAAAAAAACTGGGTAATTGGGCATTGGTTCTGTCCTCCCCCCCTCACTTTATGAGCAGTATTGTATTAAAAGTAACGTGTCTGCAGGATGATCATGCTTCAACATCTGTTAGTGCTAAAACAAAATGATTTGCTTGTTTTTTCCTCTTTACATTCTTCCAACATCTGTATGTGTGGATCTCTCCTGTATATTTCTATCCCATCTAACACAGCTCCTTTCCAGGGAAAAGGCATCAAAGAGAATGGGATCGTCCCTTTGGTTTGGAGGGGGATTCTCATTGCCGCTTACTTGTATTAGCTCTTGGGTGACTGGCTGTGAAATGAATCATGTGAGCGAGGACTCAGGGCTGCTCAGGAAGCCCAGGCACAGGTTTGGTGCTCTGAGATGTGCTTATGTGGAACAAAGAAGTTCACAGGCTGTTGCCTGTCTGGCTCCTGAAATACCAGTGTCACATTATGTGATTAAACCTATGCAAATAATTGTCCTTATTTTCTGTTCTCAGAATATTTGCAGGGAAATCACTCTTTTTAAGAAGTATTTCACTCTGAAGATGCTTGATAATTGTGCTGGGATTTAGATTTTTTTTTTTTCCTTTATAGGCTGATTCAATAAATTGATTCTAAATCTAGCTTGCTGAATGTTTGCTATTTTCAATAACTCTGGCTGTGATTATTGTGATAGTAAGCAATATACTTTCTCTAATTTAAGTTTTGGATATTTGCTATAATATACATAGTTGCATGTGCCAGTCTTAAAATTCAGTTAATTTACAAGTGTGATGTTTTTCTTTCTCTTCAGGATATGTACTATAAGAATACAATTGCATAAAGGTTCATAGTGAGAAAATAGAAAAAGCTGGGCAATAGATTTGAAATAATATTGGGAAATATTTTCTGATCTCTAATCATTATGATGTTGTGTCTTCCAGACTTGAAAGTAAGCATGGGAAATTTAAGCCTGGTAAAGCACATGATTAAATCCATTCCTAAAGTTCAAAATTCTTAACTTGATTTGAAGCATGTGCGTTAGTTATACTAATAAGTCATAACTATTCCTTAAACCCAGCCAGTGTCAGAGTGATTAAATATTAGAATTGCGAGGCAAATACTGCAGTAAATAAGATAAATATGGGTGCTGGCTTTGCCATGAACTTGTCAGTGGTTTTGACTTCTACAGTCATTTTTATGGCACTTGAAATTAAAAAAATGGAAATTTCAACTAAATTTTTAATATGCTGTAATGTATTAAGTTACACAAAAGAATCCATATTATAGTAATCCTGCATATATACAGGGAAAGAGTACCCAGCGTGCATGGCAGATGGTTTCAAAGGAAATCCTCGAGAGCTAGGATTAAAAAGCAATTTTCAGCAAGTTTAAAATGGGTCTCCATATTTGGGTCACAGATATTAACTCTTTCATTGCAAACAAATGAGGGAGAAGTCTGGTCAGATTATTATGGAAATGTTTCTCCCAGTAGATGTTTGCCAGTTCATGCTGGGGAAGAAAGGTGTGAGCAGAGCAGTTGATTCCGCTCTGGTCCTGTTCTCACACCAGTGGGAAGCAGAGTTGTGACATACAGAGACAGGGGATGTAATGCAACAAATGGGATTCATCATTCCATGAACAAACACTGGCAGCCCTCTGAAAAATAATGTGTGTGTGGCTTTGATCTTTGCCCACTGAAACAAATTTCCATAAAGACAAACGGATAAATAAGTTTTAGCATGCTAGGAACAGCAGATTTGTAGCTGTTTACCTTCAGTAAATTATTACCATAATTACCAATGACTTTATTAAAGTGTAAAGACTTTACAGATAGCATTTCTGTATTCCTTTTGGATATGGTGAGCATGCATGATACAGGATAAATAAGAAATTGAACAGCAATATTATTGCTCCCTCATAGACAGGAATGAACATGGGCTCCCAAGTTCTGCTTGGAAATATGTCTGTGCATGGAAAGTAAGCTTGTTTTTCTGAACATGTTTTAGGGGCACACTAGATTTTTATTATTTGTTTTTAAAGGTTATATAAAATCAACAGTACCACACATTGTTCCAGGCTGCAGCTGCTTGGAGGTGGTATACGAACATGCAGAAATCTTGTCACCAATCTGATGCACAGAAGGGATTGAGTGCAGGTCAGCTTTGCACTGGAGGATCACAAGAAGGCACTGGGCTTTTAGTAGATAAAAATAGGGCAGCAAGTTGGAGATTATTTGCTTTAACAACTTATACCAGTTAATAACCGTGTCAGGAGTGTAATTCACATTTACATCAGTGCTCTTTATACACTTTGGCAGCACAAAGGAACCTCAAGTTTGACATGAACTTTTCTCTAAAAGACACTTCCAAAGTGGAAATTCAGGTTAGACTTTAAGCACTGTTTATCACTGAACAATGAAACAGAGCAACTGATACTGTTTAACTGTGTTCCCAAAGCTCATCTGGGTGTATTTGGAGTAGGTTTAGAAAGCTTTCTGGGCCCAGGTGCTTGATGCTCTGCTAAGTGAATTATAGAAGTAACTGCTGGTGTGAATATCAGCCTAAGAAGAAGTTAATTGTGTTGCTCTCTGGGTATTACATTGGTTATGAGTTAACAGAGGAGGACTGCACTTCTGGAAGGGCGTGGTGAACGACCTGGTGGGATAGCTAACTGCAGATATATCTGCTAAGTGCTAATTAACAATGCTAATGAGAGGTGTTTTCTGCAGCACTCAGCCAAGATCTTTATCAGAGGTCCTCTGCTCTCAGAAAGGAAAATTTAGGTGATGGATGAAAATAAGGCAGCTTTTAGTGTTTAGTTCTTGTACCACAGCTAGAAAGTGTCAGTGGACTCAGGATGAGCTTTTAAAGTTGAATCTGTTCTTCTGGGTTCTTGTTTCACACTGCCTATTACAGTAAGTCTGCCTGTGAGCATCTTGATATGGCCTTCAGAGGGCAAATATATGTGCTGACATTAGATACCAAACCTGAATGTCATCATCCCAAGCTGTTGTCAATCATCATATGTCACCAAATTGTGCTACTCTTAAATACTTGGGGAAAAAAAAATCATCTGTGGCAACAGCTGTCTTTGATCCATGTGTTTGTAAATGTGCTTGAGAGTTTTGCCTTAGATTTTTTAAAGACTCGTGTCTTTCAAAGGGAGGCAAAACATACCAGTTCAGAGTCTCTGTTATCTTCCAGGACTTTTGTTTTAAGTAGTTTTTGAAAATCTCTGTGACAGGATCTGAGATAAAACGTGATCCAGATGTCTTTGGATAGCCAGAGAAATCTGTTTGCTTGACTTCAACAAACTTAGGAAAGGTTCTAAATAAACAAATTAGTGTTGGCTTTAGAGAATTATTTGCTTTGCTTTACTCACTGTACAATCGTATATTCGAGAAGAGCAGTTTCCTGTGTGCCCTCTGTTGTTGCCTAGGTCCAAAGCAGTTTTTTGTATGCAGAATACTGTACAGTAATTATTATGTCATTGTACAGAGTTCTGAGTATGAGAAACTGTGGCTCTTTAATGGAGGTAAATGGTTTCTTACCTCCAGCAGCTCTTATCAGGAAATATTGAAGAGTCAGTTCTCCTGAATCAGAATTTCTCTCTACTTAAATCTTTTTGTAGGGTATTTTTTTTTAGCTTTTTAGAGTAGATGACTGAAAGCAATAGCCTGTTCATGTTAAAGCCATACATTTGTGTCTGATGTAACTGGTCAGATGAAAGTGAAAGGTCTCATAGGAATAAATTGAGCTATGGATGGGTTTCTCAGCACTTCTTTATTAATGGCACTTCAAGTAGCGAGTTGAGGAAAAACAGATAATGAAAATTGATTCTTCTCTGCAGGTCTTTTGCTTGCTTTTGGACTTGGACAGGCCTAATCTGTGAAGATAATTAAAGTTCCTCTACTCTGGATGCTGTAAGTGAATTTTTCATTGTGCATATTGTATCTGGCTGAGAATATGCACCTGAGGTATCAGCATTGACCAAAATATCACATAGAGAGGCTAGAGGGCTGAAAAAACTTGTGAATGAGGGATGTTCCCATTAGCAGTGACACAGGCTGGTGGCCCTGTCTGTCAGCATGGCAGTTGAGTTCCAGGTGCCGTGATAACATAGTGGGACATTTCCAATACCTTTTACTGTTGAATAGACTTCTCCCAGAAGAGGCCTGCCCACTTTAAAACCTGTCCCTGTGGCAGCAGAGTCTTTGTAGCATCTGGGATAAAGCTCTCCCTAGAGCAGGGAATGGGCTGTAGCTGGCACTGCAGGAAGGCAGAGGATGTGTAGGAGGCAGGGAACAGAACACCATGGCTGTGACCTTGTTGCAGCAGCCCTTCGGGATCCATAGGACACGGCTCTCTGCTGGCTAATTGTCACAAGTGGGGGGAAGGACACATTTCTTCTTTCTAGGAGAGTGTCTTTAAAACATCTCATATTCTTCCACCAATGGAAGCATGCAAAGAGCTCTTCAGATCCCCATTTTCTCCCCAAAGCTGTGAGAACAATTTTCTGGCTTGTAGAACAAAGAAGTTGGAACAGATGACATAGCCAACATCTGCACCTGGCTCACGGAGGAAGCGAATATTTGGCATAGAAGCTGAGCTCCCTTCTGCCAAGAGAGCCGTGCCGATGCAGTTGTTCAGGGATGAAGATGGCAAAATGCCTTTTCCTTATTGACTCATCAAAGCAATTTTATTGATCAGTCAGAGTAAAAAAATTCTTGGGAAGGAAAATGTCTTTACTTTTAAATATCAGAGTTTAGTCAATGGTTAATCAAATGCTGTCTAACTAACCCTGTGAAGATTTTGATGGTATATCACTTCAGTTCTGATGGCAGACGCATCACATATGGGTTGCCATTTTGATGGCTTTGAATGGTAATCTGACCCATAAAAACTGAAGCATAATATACAAACTGATTTTTTTCTGGCCTGCCCTGTTCTTGGTGCCATCTGTGTTAGGATGGAAACGAGCCTGCTCAAAACGTGGGCTGCCGATTTTGAGCTGATCACAGATGGGTTTGAAAGAATAGCCTTGTGTGCACAAGGAGAGGGAAGATGCTCCTGAGCAGGAAGTTTCACTTGAAACCATATTATGTCTGCTAAATCCTGTGGCCTGTGGAACAACTATCAGACCTTTCCCTGAATTCTTCATATGGATTAAGTAAACTAAATTTACCTTCTAAATATCAAGAAAACCCCCACAACTTCTAAATATTACTCTTCTTCCACTACTGTGTTCTACTGCTGTTATCAATAATGGAACAGAGTAGAGAAAGCTGACATTACCTGACCTGTCAGGCATTTGCTGTGCATCTGTTCAGCAAAACTGGGCACAGTAAATTAATTCATGAGTTTTGTAGATGAGTTTTAATCTGTAGTGTGAATCCTGTTGAATTTACAGGATTCAGGCTGCTGTTTCTGGATTTCTGTCTTCGGCAATTAATAAAAGTCTGTGTTGTAGGTGAAGGTGAGTACCTGACCTCTGCTGTTGCTTCTCAGATCAAAAATTCAGATACTTAAGTGCCTAATTCTCAGTGTGGTCAATGAGATCTTGGTTTTCCTCTCATGTTGAGAGAGCCTGTGCTCTAAGTTAGAGATTGACTGGCCTTGTCTTATGTGAACCACAAGTGTCCTGGTACTATTTATAATCCCAAGAAACACATTAAATAATTTTCACTGATTAGGAATATGGTGTACAGAACTCTGATTTCTTTTTTTACTCTCTTTAAATCAATGACATTGTTTGAGTGACCGTTTCTTTGTCAGAAAGGAAGCCTGTCGAAGGCGGCACCCATTGATGAGTTTCATGGTCGTGACACACTTTAACATCCCTCTCAAGACTTTGAAGACTTGAAGCCTTTTATTTCCAGGCTAAATAAACACAAATTTCAGCAATGTCTCATCTACTCCCTTTAATTACTGCTGCTGAGAGAAAGTTTCTGCCAATGCAAATGTGCTATTTTATCATGTCACATCAAATTGCATCAGCCTTATATTTAGGAACAAAAAGAGGGGGAGGCTGAGACAGGATGTGGCTGCAAATGGAACCAAAGGGTTTTCTTAAATACAGGCTGAAAATAGACAATCGAGGCAGTGATGCTTTTTCAAGCAAAAATCCATGAAAGGGAAAATGAAGGCTGTGACGGCAGAGCAGGGCTGGGGGTGGGCAAGAGGGAGTTCTGGGGGAGGCAGTGCTGGCAGGAGGGGCTGCTGAGCGCCTCACTTACGCAGACACCCTTGTGTGGCAGATGGGCACGAGGTGCATTTGGGTTAGGTGAGCCCACAGCCCGCTCCTGGGTGCTGGCTGAAGGACGGGGAGCTGTGCTTCCCTCCAGCCTGTGCCTGCCCTTTCCCCGAGGATGTCTCCCCATGCAGCAGTAACTCAGCTCTCTAAACTAAAGAGACTGTCGGAAAGAGGCATAGACAAAATTTATGTGGCTGTCCAGATAAATGTGGGAGCCTTTGAAAAATCCCTCACACCACGTTAAAATGTAGTGTCTCTACAGAAATAATATTTTTTTCAAGCTTGTTTAGAAAACATTAGCATCTTAGCCACGGAAAGCACTTTTTGCCCCCTCAGTGTTGAGCACAAAGGGATCTGTTGAAATCAAATGCATAAATTATGGATGTAATGGGGCTTACTTTAAACTGATGAGTCTTATCAGAGCCTGGTGGCAATTAAATCCAGTTCTGAAAGATCAGCTGTGCTTGAGAACCAGCAGAACTCAGGGAGGAAGTGATCTGGGGGCGTGTGAGCAGCACCTACTTAGCAAATTGGAAAAATATTATTCATTTCTTACATCTAAGCACTTGGAATCTCCCCTCAGAAGCAATTGGTGATGATGGAGGTAATATTTTTATTCTTGTCACCAAGGATAATGAAAATGCAGTAGAAGCTTGCAAACTCAGGGTGCTGAAGGCTTTGTCTGACCCTGAAACAGGCCAGGGGTGCTTCCTGCAGGGTGAGGGAGCAGGCAGGGGACAGTCCTGAGGCATTTTGGTACTACTTCCAGCATTAATTTGCATAGAATTCATTGGATTTCATTGTCATTTAACCTACTTCCCAAGACTTAACCACATCTGATTTTTGCTTCAGCTGACATTTTATTTTATTTTTAAATACATAAGCATTAAAAAACCCTCAGTAAAAATGTGTGTATTTTCATAGCAAGGAAGGCATTTCTGTAATACTTTTTCAAAGCAAATGACAGAAATATTAAATGGGGGAGGAAAAAGATAGGTGTTTGGTTTTTATAGTTGGGGTTTGTTTGTTTTGAACTGATTGAGTCTGAAAATACTAGATAAAAACTGCAGATAAATGAAAAGACTCCATAAGCGGCCTCCTCCAGGTTGTTGCTTAAAAAGCCACCCAACTGACAGCAGTACAACAGAAAAGTGTTCTTAATTAACATCTTCAGTTAAAGGAGAAGCATTGTGGATCTCTTAAATGTATTATTAAATCTTCATTGTTTAGGTAATTGGATGGGGACAGACACTTGTGCTGAGTGCTGTGTCAAATTCATCAGGGCCTGCTGTAATTCTAGTGCACTTGCTGGAATACACAGCTATTTGTCTGGGTACAGGGGTAATTTGGAGGGTTGAATGAAGCCAGATGACTGTAATGAACTCATTTTGTGTCTTCAACTCAGTTTGGGGGGGAAAAAAAGATGCTATTTATAGGGTATTTTGTATTGTTAAGACTTCTTCCTGTCTCTCAAAGTTTCTCTGGGTTGCTGTCTTTGCTTCATCACCAATAATTATATCAAATTAATTCAGCATAATTGAGTTAATTATTAGCACTGGAGGTTACCACCAGGACTTCAATTGAACCAAAGCTTTTATGCCCTTTTCCTGAGGTTTCACCAAATGTAAACAAACCAGAATCATGGGTGAAACCTAAGGCAGCTCCATTTCCATCAAATGCTTTTGCCACTCAGAATTGTCCTGCCATACTCATTCACTCAGATGAGTATTGATAAATGCAAAGAGAAAAGAGTTCTCTCTCATCCCCCTTCATCTCTGCCAGAGCTCTAAATTAGTTTTGTTGCTCAACAGAATTGGTGTGTTGTGTGTAATCAGTTAAGAGCGAGCCCTGTACCACCAAGAGCAAATGTCCTGCGGGGTTCTGAGGAGTGTCTCTATTTGTGAGGGCTTCTCGCTGCCCACACCTTCCTTTTCCTTAGGTTGCCTTTGAGCTAGACTAGGTCTTGGAGAGTGACAATGAAGTTTTGGGGAAAACTTGAGCTATGGCTTTAAGAGCTCAGAAGTGTCCCCAAGACTGGTGGGATCTGCCCCTGATTAGCTGTTGGTATGGCAACAATCCCTGATTAGTGAGCTGGGCCAATCCCCCTAAGAGGCTAAAGGCTCCCAGACTTACATGTCCTGCAATACTGCTGCTTATAAACACTGCTCCCAGGAACGTGGGTTTTGCTCAGGATGTGAGGGGTCAAATTCATCCGTGGTTTAATTCCACCATAGGCAGGGTTTATGCCAGGAAAGGGGTTGGCTCAGATTATTACTGTGATTGAGGGTGAAGGATTGGCAGATGCTAAATTTCAGCAGGTGTGGATTTGGAATAATAGACATTGAGTTGTTCCAGACGCTGCTGTGAAGGATAATGTGAGTTGGGAAGGACAACTCCAGGATGAGGTGTAGATCCCAGGGCGGGGCACAAGTCCCATCGTCACCATCCAGGGATTAGGTGCACAGCCAGGGCTGGAAGGGCTGTGCTGGAGGGAGCAGGAAAAGGAGAGGTCACACTGCACAGGCTTTATTCCCTTGTAGACTGGGTGCGATGTTTACGCTAAGGGAAGGCTTAGAGGAGTATCTTAGGTATTTTTGGTGTAAAAACCAAATATTTTTAATTAAACTTTAGTCAATAATGTGGATCATGATGACTTCTTTTGCTGTTTTAAATCCTGACTCTCCACCTTTACAAGTTTGTCAACTCGTGTACTTTCCAAAGAAGAGCTCTTTCTGCACTGACAGCTTCTTGTTTTACTGTCTTGACTTTGTCTTAAAAAAAATTATAAAGTTGAATTGCATAAGCAAAGTAAGCATGTGTTAAAGAATAATGATAAAATAAACTTTAACCAGTTTTAGGTCTTCCTGAACAGACCACTGAGAAAACCACTACAAAACCTTATGTAAGACTTGCTGTTCTTCCCATGTTGTCTGCACCATAGTCCACAGAGTTAATGTGGTCATTAATCAGACAGCATGGTTTTGCCCTTCAAAGGCACTTCCATGCCTTATGCTGCCAAGTGGGTATCTGTCTGTCAAGAACAGTTGTGGCAGCTTATTTGGTGCCCAGTTGGATATTTCAGAGCATCCAATAGAACAGATACAACCTCAGCCAGAAAGTTGTTGCACTAACTGACATGAAGTAGTTGGGAGAATCACAATTGCTGAACTGGAACTAAGCATTGGATCATTTCAAAATACAATATTTACAAGAAAGGAATGAACAGGCAGTTTTGGTTTAAAGTTGATAACTCAATTCCTATTCAGGCATGATCCCAAAGGTAAATACGTACAGATTTAGTCACTGTGAACAAAATTAATTTTAACAGCAGTTGAACTGAACAATTCAGAGCTGAGAAGAAAAAGTTCTTTTGAGACTGTGCCTTTCAGAATTTCCTTTAAGCCGGGAAAATCATTTTCAGGAGAAAAAATTGGAGAAGTTTGAATTGCACCTAAACCAGGAAGGTTCCGGTCCTCACTAGTGAGCATGCACCAAAGAATGTTACTCTAATTAGTCTGATCATGCTTATTAATTATACAGAACAAGGTAATCTGGCCTCAGCATGGGCAGCATGTTTCCTCACTGGTGTAGCATTGCAAAAGCCTGAGTGTTTTATTTGCAGTATTGAATGTCTGTGCTGTGTGATACCAAACCAGGCCGTAATGTAAGACATCTGCCCTGTGGCTTTGGTTAATTTATACAAGTAGTCATTATGCCCAGCTCTAGCACTCTTTGTCATTCTCAAGTTTTCTCAATTACAATTCTATATTTTGTATTTCTATTATATTTATAATATTTCTAAACATTGTTGAATAGCATTAGGCCTGTGGGCTGTGCCCCCCAAATGGTTCTGCAGATTCACCTGACATTGCTTCTGCCTCATGCATCAATCAAAGCATAAGGGGGAGAGGAGCAGAAATAGAAGTGAACAGGCCCGGCTATCGTCACTCATGCAAGGGGACTCTGCAGCTCGTGTTTAGAAAGGACAAAACCCCAACAATGCCCGGCCCAGCTCGTCAGAAGCGATCACATCAAAGCCGTGATCTCAATAAGAGCCAGTGAGATGTGGCTGCTGGAAGTGACTGCAGCATTGTCCGTGCTCACCCACACAGCAGGGCTGGGCTGCGGGGCAGCTGGGCCTGCGGGGCAGCCGTGCCTGGGGCTGCCAAGCCTTCCGAGCCTCTCGTGCCTGTGAGCAGGGACGGATGGATGGACAAACAGACTGCTTTGCCTGGGGCACCAGAGCTCCTCTCACTGCCTCCTGTGACCCACTGGGACTGAGGGGAGGTGTGACACTGTCATGAGCACCAGGGCAGCTGTGTGCCAGTAAAGGGACTTCTGCCCCTGCTGCAGGCACTCGGGGCTGGACTCACAGGCCTGAATCTGGGAAACCTGGAAGGGACCAAAGAGGAAAAACCTTCTGGGTAGCAGCAGTTCACTTGTGTGCCTTCCTGGAATGATGTCACAATGTGAACTAAGATGTTTTGTGGTTAAAGAGGTTTCAAAAAGGCTTCAAATTTCTTTGTAATTTTGGCATTCTTATTTTTCCTGAGATCATGAGGTTTGATGAGGATGGGGAATCATAAATTCCTGAGTTAAGACTTCTGAGGGTGTAATACTTCAAAGCAGGAAAACACATCTCTAGCCTGTATACTGGGGAAAGAGATGGGTGAGCAGGAAGGAGAAGCCAACCTGTAAACAGGAACAGCTCAGGTAACTCTTGTAGTCCTTTAATTAACACTTCTAGTCTCCGGAGCCCAGTTTTGGTGGCTGTTTGACTAGTTCAGAGGGATTGGGACTGTGACTGTTGTACTGTGGGGATTTGCTTGAAAAACACTCAAAATAGCAGGGGAAAAAAGTAAACTGAGAGCAGTGGCATAGTGTCAGCTTCATCAGGGTTCTGCTGTGCATGGGGTCAATTGCCAAACCTGCTAATGCAGAGTGAAGATTAATTGGCTTTGGTCAGCTTTTGCTTCACTATCTGAATATCATTATCAGGAACGTAAATGATTATGCAATGCAGAGAAATGCCACAATAGTCTCAGTGTCTCCTTTTATACTTGACTCTTTGTGAACAGGGCTTTATCTAAATGCAAATGTGATTTCAGCCTTCTGATTAGGACATTATACAGTCATCCATTCCAGAAAAGCACAATTAGCGGATTATTTTATTTCTGACTCAACAGTTCTTGGTGTAGATCATTTGTTTGTTGTGCTGTGCATGATATTTAAGTTTTCAGAGGGAGATTTACAATATTAGTCAGGATTATAGCCAGATTTTGTGAGGTTGAGAGTTTTTACATGGCAGATAAAACTGGTAACATTTGTGGGATTCGAGGGGAAATGTTTTCAGAACAAAAGGCAACAGTGCAGATTCTTCCTGTGCTTCATTGTCCTTTTTGTGCCGAGGAAGGGGCAAATCACAGTAGAGGCTATGCAGATTCTCCAGTGCATCTGGGTGCACAGGAGGAGGGTGTAGCATTACCTGTTGTCAGGATCTAGTCCCTTTGAGATGTGCTTGTACAGGGTACCAGTATCTTACAACTTAACAATGGGCAAGTCATGAGATTATTTCTTATTAAACAACCACTTTACGAAAATAGCCATCAATTTTTCCATGTGCTGTGGTAGATTTCCAGTGAAGTTTTCACTGGATGAAGTTACATCCTAAGAGAAGCAAAAATCTTTGGTGATAAACTTCCATGTGAAGCTTGCTATATCACTGCATTTGTAGCATTTTTGGAGCTGTGTATCTGTCAGAACTGGTTTGGTTTTTAAATTTGAATACGAGAGCTTCATAGGAGTTTAGGTTTGATAATAGATGGGGTGAAAACTTCCATCTTCAAACCTTTTCGAATGTCCAGTATTCATGAAAGGCAAAGGATTTTTTCCCCCCCCCAAAAAAATTATCTGTGCAAATGTATTTGTCAGCCAATTTGAATTCAACAGCTCATCATTTTCCCATGAAAAATTACTGCAGTGGAAAATTCCTAATTATCTGTAGTGAAACATTTTCAATTCCATTGATCAGTTTCATCTTTCCATATCCATATGTTTCCATGACTGGTTCCTTCCTCTCTCCCAGAGCTCCTGTTCTGTGTGCTGGAGCAAGCTGTCCTGGACAGTCCCAGCACAAGAGGGATTTTTGCATTTGTGACAGGAAATCTATTGCACCACTTAGGTTTAATTAGAGCACAGTGACATATGATGAGTTTACACATCAAAGCCTAGAAACAACTTCACAAATTGGCTCTGGTCCCAAAGTGTATTTTGGGATCTGTATTGAATTTTGGGATGTTTCACTGTATTAAATGGGAATATGTGAAATGCCGGGATGGGTTCTTAGGGTCAGTGGAATTACACAAATTCTTACCAGCCAAGAATATAGCCCAAAAAATTTGCGTGTAAAGTTAAATTTGGACTCAGATCAATTTGAATCCAGCTACATATTCCAGTTTTCTGTATTGGATGATAAAACTTCTCTCTCTGATGGAGGGAAGGGCAGGGAATAATTCAGTCTATATGTTAGGAGTCATATTTTGGAGTTGCTTGTCTTTCTGCTGCTTGAAGGGGAATGCAGGGATCTCTCAGCTGACTGTTGGGCATGTAATCACCTCCCATACTTGAATGCCACAGTGAAATGAATCCAAACCAAAAATGCATGGAGTTGATGCCCAGCATATATTTCACTGCAAAGAGAAAAGGATATTTTACAGAAAAAAAAATCGGAAGAAAACAAGAGATGAATGTGTTGAAGTTTGGTGGTATTTTAATCCCATTATGATGGGCATTTATAGGAGCATAGAGAAGATACTTTCCCCACTGCAACAAGATTTAGTCTGTGCAAATATACAGCCCAGGCATGTAATAGCTGTCGTGATGTACTCTGAAATACATTTGGCTAAAGGACTTAAATTACTTAAGAAAAAGGAAAAAAATATTTCAAATAATGAGTAGGTATCATAATGGTGCTAAAACAATGGCATGCACCTACTTCATTATTCAGTTGCTTATTTATTATTTTTATTCTTAAGAGTAATGATGTAAAAAGTGCCTTTTCCCAAATGTTAATTTAGTTCTTTGCAGATGGCAACCATCTGTTAAATGACAAGGCATTTACAGTCTTTGATTAGCACTTTATAGGACTTGGATGGACTTACTGTTACGACATGTAAATATAGTTATGTACGTGAAACTTGGTAGATTTGTTCTTTTCCTGTTGCTGTTACCAATACATATAAAATTTCAAACCTAGCAATATTTTTTTTCCTATCTTCTCCTATATTTATCTGTGTTGTTTCCAGCTGGAGGTTTGAAACTCTTGACAGAATGACAGAATAGGAAATATTGTTAAATTCGAGCACCATTTGTAGCCATTATGAGCATCCTCATTCTAAAAAGACACCATGTGGATGAACTCCTAGGGATGCTCAAGGAAAGCACTGGAAGTCTGAGGGACTTTAAGGATCCTGGCTTAGCAAGTAGGAACCTCGCAGTGGGCTGGGATACAGGTTTGGGTTCTCCCCAAAAGTCACACTGGCAGTCTGTCTGTAAAACACTGTGGCTCATGTGGCTATTCCCATCACAGAGTGATCCTCTGGAGTGAGCTCTGCACTTTACTCCCTGGAGCAGTGACGGCCAGCCCCCATCTGTCCATAAACTCAGCAAGTTCTCATTCATTTCGTGTTGGGGTTTATTGTAAAGCTTCTGCAGGCTCTGCTGCCGCGCCTCAGTGTGCCGGCCCTGCTCTCGTTGTGCATATCACTTGCGCTTGTATTTCCGTGCTGTCGGTGATACTGAGGGCTGTTACGGTTTGTCGTGTGTTGCAGAGCCGCCGCGGCCCGGCCATGTCCCCGCTGCCGGAGGCGCAGCTGGTGCGCAGCTCGGTGCAGCTGTACCGGTACCTGCTGCGCTGCTGCCGCCGCCTGCCTCCGGGCCCCGTCCAGCAGCACTACAGACACGCCATCCGGCAGGTGCGTGCAGCCCCGGGCCCTGAACCAGCACAAACTGCTCTCCTGCGAGCTCCACGCCCGCCACCTTTGAAGGGTTACAGTGGGAGTGTGTGAAGGACCATTTCTTTTTGTTTGCTTTGAATCTGAAACCTACTTTTCTTGGCTTTCATCTCTAATTCTTGTGTTAGTCAAGAGAGTGAACAGTCATTACTTACTCCATAAACACATCTTTTATGGTGAAACCCACTGGTTCCATGTCAGTCATTCATATATCCCCCCCATCGGGGTAAATCTCATCTGGCTGTTCATATTCTATACTTCATATGGAAGTAATTTCATGCCTTTGATCATACCTGTTGTCCTGTTTCTAGTTTTAACATACCAGGCAATTTCAATTGTTTTGAATTGAAGTTCTCTGGGCTTTTTGTTGTTGATGTATGAAAGGAGTAGAATACTTAACATGAAATTCCATATGACCAGATTTGTAATGGAAAGAGGATGGCCAGGTGTCAGAATGTGTGGTTTTACCTTTTTAGACCAACAGTTTATTTGCAACAAATATTCTTCTGATATTTAAATGCTATCTTTATTTTGACAACTGTTGTGTTGACAAGTCAGTGACACTTGGAATGTTGCAGAGTTTCAAAGTCCATGCTGATGAAGATGATCCTGAGCGAATCCAGCAGATTATTAAGAGAGCCATTGAAGATGCTGACTGGGTGATGAATAAAGTAAGTTCTTCAGATTGTCTGCATTTTGGTTTCAGTTCAGAGCAAAGAAGAAAACATTGGAAATCAAGTTCTGAATTGCAAATTGTTGTCCTGGAAGTTGAAGTCTCTGGTTGAAAGGAAATACCCAGCCAGGAGGGATCTGTGGTTGACATTTTTAGTTTAAAAATTCTCTTAGTCAGTATAAACTAATTATGGGGTTTTTTTCAGAACCAGTAACAATTTAGGCTGGTCTCTGTGTCTTTGTTTCCATGAAGAATTCTATTAAAATATCAGCAGTTGTGGCTATTATCACTCAATTAAAGGAGAAAAAATTAAAATACAGCATTTTACAAGCCATGTCTTGCTATGCATCATCTGCTTTCCTAACAGCATCTATCCTCAGACAATTTAGAGGAACTTCCAGAACTACTGTTGGTTTTCCTCAGAGCTTGCCCATGGCTGCAGAGATCAGGGATAGCCCACACAGTTTCAAAGCCCCTGTGCACAGTTGTCACCCGGTGGATCTGCCCCTGTGCTGTCAGACTGGTTTCTCAGATGAAAGAATGAGGATGGTTTCCGCTAGACAGCTGAGAGTCACCTGTGCTTCCTGGGATTTCAGTCTGGCTGGGAGTGTGATACCTTAACATGGTTAAACAAGTCAAAAGTCCAACTTTCTCTCTAAATATCTGTGATTTAATTTACTAAGTGACTGTTAAGTCCTTCTCTCTGCCAGTCCATGAAATCCAAATGAGAATTGCTACAGGAGCAAGCACAGATTAGTCACAGATTATGATATTTTAGTGGTAATCAAATCCCAGCAGGTACAATCTAGTCAATAACTGTGCCTGATTTATTGTTTCATACTGCAAAGGGAAAGCCTACCAAATTTCAGTCTGCCTTAAAGAAAATGGACATAAATTTATGTGGATCATGAAGAAGAGTTGTAAATCCTTGTTGGTATGAACTTCTACTTAGTTATGTGCTCACTCCTACAATTTTTTTTTTTTTTCAGTATAAAAACCAGAAGTAGAAGAGGAAGGATGAAACCAAGGAAGACATTGGTAAACATCCTTAGAGGACTTTCAGTCAAGCCCAGTACTATATTAGAATTATTGCTTGAAGTTTTCTCTTGGATAATACAAATACAATAACTTATATTTCACTGGGATGTCATGAAGCTAAATTAATATTTCTGAAGAAATTGAATTTTGAAAATTGCTTTGTATAATCACAAAGTTCTAAGTTAAAGCCCAAGCTTGCCTAACATTTGAGTACCTTATTTCATTACACTGTTAGGCCTGGATCAATGGGGTGTGATAACGCTTGTTGTGCAGGCTCTTTGGGGACAAGGCTCCCCTGCATCAGTCACCGTGGATTTGGGGACTGAGCATTTCATCCTGTGTGTGTGTGACACTGGCCATGGCTGGCACTCTGCTGGGTCACATCAGCCTCTGCTGGGATGGTCCTTGTTGTCAGAGTGCCCGCTGAGTGGGGTCGGAGCCTGCTGAGTGGGGTCCGTGCCCGTTCGGCCGGGTCGGTGCCCGTTCGGCCGGGTCGGTGCCCGTTCGGCCGGGTCCGTGCCCGTTCGGCCGGGTCCGTGCCCGTTCGGCCGGGTCCGTGCCCGTTCAGCCGGGTCCGTGCCGGTTCGGCCGGGTCCGTGCCCGTTCAGCGGGGTCCGTGCCGGTTCGGCCGGGTCCGTGCCCGTTCGGCCGGGTCCGTGCCCGTTCGGCCGGGTCCGTGCCCGTTCAGCGGGGTCCGTGCCCGTTCGGCCGGGTCCGTGCCCGTTCGGCCGGGTCCGTGCCCGTTCAGCCGGGTCCGTGCCCGTTCAGCGGGGTCCGTGCCCGTTCAGCGGGCTCCGTGCCCGTTCGGCCGGGTCCGTGCCCGTTCAGCCGGGTCGGTGCCCGTTCGGCCGGGTCGGTGCCCGTTCGGCCGGGTCCGTGCCCGTTCGGCCGGGTCCGTGCCCGTTCGGCCGGGTCCGTGCCCGTTCAGCGGGGTCCGTGCCCGTTCAGCCGGGTCCGTGCCCGTTCGGCCGGGTCCGTGCCCGTTCGGCCGGGTCCGTGCCCCAGACGGCGCAGTCACCGCCTGCGCGATGCTCTGCAGCTCAGAGGCTTGAGAAGGCCTTGCAGCACATAACAAGTGTCCCTTCGACAGGGAGCCGGTGTCCCGGTGCACAGCCCGCCCTGCCGGTGCCGGTGCCGGGCCGGTGTCCCCAGGGAGGGCGGCTCGGCGCTGCCCGCCGGCTGCAGTGGCGGCGGGCCGCCGGCAGGTGGCGGTGCCGAGATGAGCGCCGGGCTCGGAGTTTGGCCCGACCGCGGCAGAAATGGGGCTGCCACTGAAGTTCAGAAAGCATTGCGTCAAAAACCTTCCTTTTCTCTGCTAACCCTCCTCTCCTGGAATTCCTGCTCCCTGTTACACTTCCCTCTGCCATCGCCACTACTGTTCCTCTCTCTACTCCCTTGTCTTCCACATCACCCCTATGCACCCTTAACTTTTGTTGTCTTTGTTTTACCTATTCCTTAATGCTGTTCTCATCTTGCCTCTCTACCTCCCTTATTTCTCCTTCTCAAGTCCTTTTCTCCACCAGATGACACTCAGTATTTTGCTGGAGCCAGCCTTCTGCTTAACTTCAGGTAAAGCAGCAAGGTAATAGACTTTCTCAACAGAGGAGGTGTTTTCCCATGTGAGGAAAGCCACTTGTCTTTCTACCTAGGTACATTTTTTTTTTTTTTTAATTGCAGCCATTCTGGTTTAAACTGTCAAAATAATTTTGTGCAAGGTAGAGCACAGAAAGCTTCAACCTTGGCAGCTGACAAGGAATATCCAATATGATCTTAAACACTAATAAAAAAATGTAAATGAGAACCTGAACTCTGAAAGGGGTTTTGGGCAGAGCTTCAATACTTTCAACCAAAATTATTATTCTAAAAACTTCTGCTCAGAAGTCATTTGACCCTGGAGTTGTCCAAATTTATCACTCACTGACCTGCCTGACCTGAGAGTTACACAGTGAGTTCTCTTTACCTGTGTTTAAGCAGCTCTCTGCCACCCAGCCCTGCTGAGCCTGAAGAGCTGTTCCCTAGTCCCTTGGTGCTGCTGTGCTGGCAATTACTGCCCTCGGTGACAAAGGCACAGTCACAGGCAGCATCCTCTGGGGTTCTGCTGTGGCAATTGGGTAGAAAATAGCAACCCCAAATAGACTGGAGCACTTGTGTTCCCATTTTCAGTCCTCCAGAATCTCTGACCATAAAGATGGTGGGTAAATGAGGCTGTGTTGTGTTCTATAATTATTTTTGAAGAGTTTAAAAAACTCATGATGCTCATGAGGCTGCTGACAGAGCAGTAAAAGGAAACAAGTGTGTTCATAGGCTTCAGTTTCTTTTACTGCAATGAGGAACCCATTTCTGTGCCAATTCTGGTGAGTGATGAGCTGTTGATAGGTGATTGCAGTAACCCAAAAACACAGACAAAAACACTTTTGCAGCTGGTTCCAATGGGATCTTGAGTCAATAACTTCTCCTAGGTACTCCACAGTTAGGAGTTGAGCAAAGTTAACAGTTCAAATGTTGTATGCAGGCAACTCTTGATTAAGGTAGTGAGGGTTTAAGTGGAGGCTTGTTATGCAAGAGCAAGACAAACATTAGAACAAGTAAAGACAGTGGGAAACTTCTGATTAATAAAGTGATACCATGCTTTGCATTCTTGAAGTAAGCAGAATTAATAATTTAAATCACTCTACAGACTTACCAATGTCCAGTCTAACCAGAACCAACACTGGTGCTATACTTTCTGTTTTGTGTATACACAGCCTTGGAAACCTAAAGCTGAAACTGTGTGTGAATAATCTGTACGTTACAAATATGGAAGTAACATGTCAAAAGATGGAACAGTAGCAGTGGGTTGGTCAATATATTTTTAGTGTTTATGTTCCTGCTCTCAAGTCCACAGAGAAATGGTAAAGACCACCTTGGTTATTACCAGCCTTGGAGCTTGATGCAGAAGCTTCCTGTGTAGTGAAAATATTTTCCTTTTATTTATTTTTGTAATTCATTTATTCATTTCAGGTTTTGGTATGGACAAGATTGTAAATTCATGTTTTATGTAATATCCAGGATAGCATTCTGCCCTTCACGTGGCCAGAGACAAATACACTTCTGATCACATTCTTGTGTCAGAAGTGTTACTGATTTCCATTCACACTCACTACCAAAGTCATTTGAGCCCTATGGGTACTGAATAGAATATTTCCAACCCAGGCCAGGCCTTGATTAGCACCATTTGTCAGTAATGGAATATTCTTTAAATAATTCTTTAGCACTTAGTAAACTTCCTCACGTGGTGGGTTATGTCACAGGCATTGCTTTTTGTTTAGGGGCACTTGATCATGAGGACTTGATGCTAAACAAAAACCTCTCCTCCATGGTGTTTGGCTCATTTTCAAATGTCATAAGGAAGTAATCTTTACTGTGATGCTGTAAGGAAGAGGAATACACGCTATTTCTGGGAGAAACAAATAATACTCTCTCACATCTTTTTTAGAGGAAACAGTTTCTTATTTATAAAAGCTTTTAGCATAGCATTATAAATTGTGCCTTCATAGAAAGCTTTGATAAGCTGCAAATTGAACAGGCAGCACATCTGTGAGTCTTAAATACTCAATATCATAGTACTTATTAAGAGTGAGAGTCCTGTAAGACTGCTCTAACTGTAAGTCAGTAGAGCTTTATGGTCCACAGTGTCATGTCCCTCAGTGTCACCCTAAAGACAGGGGTGATTTGGGGTGAGCAGGGTCTTGGTCAGAGCAGTCTAAAGCAAGCCCCTGACACACAACACTGCTGGACACAGACCTGCACTGCCCACTTGGTCTGTCCCTTTCCTGCAGCATTGCCTGCTGCTCAGAACTGATGTACCTCTGCTGGAGCACGAGCCAGCTGGGGCGTCTTTCAACCTTTGTATTATTTGATTAATTTATCTTATACTTCTGTCAAGCCAGGTTTTATGAAATAGTGTTAACTGAAGTATACACCGGTCATCAAGTACTCCTTTCAGCTTGTGATTAAGCAGGGCAGACACATTAACTTTAAAAGAAAACCCTGTTCTTTGAGGACTATTTTCTCATAATTGTGTTTTCCTCATAATTGTGTTTGATATTTAAAATAGTTTTTTAGAAGTTTAGAAGCAGAGGGAGGCATCTGTCACTTGTGCCTAAGAGCTTAACAGTGTTTGTGTTTGTCACTGGGGGAGAGGTCCCTGGCATTGCTCACTGCACCTGTAGAGTCTGAAGAGGAAGGTTCTGGGACTGCTGTTTGCTGTCCTTACCTGTGGACACTGAACTTAACCCTTCTGTAACTATCAGCCTGGGTGATTTTCCTCCAGAAGAATCTGCCTTCATGTTCTGCATGAATCCATTCTGAAAAGGATTAATTTGGATTTTGTTTTTTAATCAGCAGCTTCTGAGCCAGCTTGGTTTGGGTGCTTCACAGAATCATTCAGGCAAAAGACTTCCAACCCAGGGAGTGTCAGCTGTGCCAAATCCCCACCTTGTCCCCAGCCCAGAGCACTGAGTGCCACATCCAGGCCTTCCTTGGACACCTGCAGGGATGGGCACTCCAAACCTCCCTGGCCAGCCCCTGCCAATGCTTGACAACCCTTTCCGTGAAGAAACTCCTTCTGATGTCCAACCTGAACCTCACCTCCCCTGGCACAGCTTGAGCCTATATCACTACCCCATATTAAATACTTTATTTCAGCTGCAGCTGCACAACTTCAGACTCAGTGGCCTCATTACCTTTGGGCTTCCTTCTGCTGGGGTTCTGCATCATCTGTTTAAAAAACATTGCACTTAATATCTTTATATTGTTACACCTTATATTTTGCACCATGTCTGGTATTCATTCTTGTTGAGAGGAGTTTAAAACTGCTGGTGTTTTGATTAATATTCTCCCCTTTCACAGAATGGATTTTAAAAGATGCAAAATTGACAATAAATTCTTGTGGCTCATGAGGTTGACTCATGTTCTGCATTAAGTAAAATTACACAGGATCTGGGATTTTCTCAGTCTTGCTTCAATTTCTTAGCAGTCATTTCACCTACAGAAAGTAGGCTGTGTCTCAGCTAGTGTGAAACAAGGAACAAGGAAAACTGAAAACAACTGTCAAACAGAAGTTAGTCTGGAAAATATTGTGTCATGATGATGGGCACAGGCAAAGGTTGTATATTCTGGAGCCACTTTCCTTATACTGACTCAGTCTGGGGACTGACTTTTCATGCTTAAAAATAGAGTATTTAGTTTCCACAACTATGCAACTGCAAGGACTGCTTTCTCTTTTATTTTCTGTTTTTCCCTCCCATTTCTAGAGGCCACATAAATGGTGTGTTAAACCACAGTTTACAGTACAGAATGCAGACACCTGTTTAGTCTTAAAACTTTCTCTCCTCCAAGAGCTCTGTTGAGTTTGTCCTTTTTCTAGCTGGAAGTATCTCTCAGAGTACATTGCAGCTTTCTGGCCAAGATTTCAAAAGTAATTCTCAGATTGCTTTTGAGGTGCTTAACTCAGGAGACCTTTAAAAGGCACACAGCAGCTGTCAGGCAGGTTTGGACTCTGGGGACAAACAGCAGGAAATTGCTGTTCTGGTGTGACAAGCATGGATTGCAGGAGCAGAAGTACCAAACACTGTTCTATACCTTTTCCAGATCCACATGCCAGCTTTTCCTTATCTCTACAGAGGGACATCTTCAGTGTAGTTAAATGATGTCCAGGAGTGCAGGACACAGAGCCTAGCTTGTGACAGCCACATGCAGGACACCAGGGTTTAGGCCCAGTCAACTGTTAATTGCTATTTTGCTCTTTTTTTGCTGCAGTTTTGTCTTTGCTGCTGCAGCTGTGGCTGAGGATCTCAGGGGTGAGTCAGGAGGTGTCAGCAATCGCTTCTGTCTGAGCCAACGTGCAGCCAGGCACAACAAAATCTGGTTATTGACTGCCTTTGGTCCTCCCTCACTTCCTCATCCCTGGGAATTTTGGAGAGGTGACTGATGAGGGAATTCTGTTCTTTCTGCATGTCTGAGTGACCAAAACTGACAGCAAGCAGACAGGAAGGAATGGGTTTACCAGCACGTCTCTGCAAATTTAGCACTCTCCTTAACTTTCGTTTTTGCCCTCAGATGGTCAGACTGGGAAATTTTCCACCCTGCCCTGCCATCATTTGACACTGAGTCTTCCACTGGAGAGCAGGACATGGTAAACAAAGCATTGCACTTTCCACACTAAACTGCTGCCTTAAACTTACCTTAAATCTGCAGAAACTGAAAAACAGTCCAGACTGGGCTGGGATCCTACTTTTATTTGCATGTTTACAAGTGCCAAGGCCTGGATCTTTTGTTTTGCTTTTGGTGGAGTTATCGCCACTTTATCAGGAACATTTTGAAATAAGAAAGAAGCCAATGAGGAAGGGGCTACAGTTAATGGTGAATATCTTAAAGCCCTTAAAGGAATAGTCAGCAATCAGAACACAAATGGGGAAAAAAAAAACCAAAAAAAAACCAGAGTTGCCATTGCAAAGTTTGGAGGAAGATTCAAACCAAACAAATTTTCTTTCGGGAGTGAAAAACCAAACCAGTGTAAAAGAAGATGGCTGATGGTAGTCAAGGAGATATTTGGGAGCAGCAATAGTTGTTATTAATTGTATATTTGTCAGAAACCACCAGATGTGAGGGTAGTTTTAACAAATCTGAGATGTCGACTCTTTATAGGGACTGCAGTATTGTATTTATTGTGCTGTCACACAGAGCACTGCTGCAAGAGACATCTCAGACAATAGTAACATTGGTTAGGAAAAGAGAGTTAGAAAGAGTTCACTAATAACTATGAAATGTTGGGACAGTTGAATATTTCTTTGGGTTCCATGAAACTGGGAAGATCAGCCCTCCTTATCATCAACTTTGCCTCAGTGTCGTAGTTCTTTGAAGACTCAAAATGCCCTGATCTTAGAGAAGCAACCTTACAACCAGAGCTTGATTTGTAAATGTTTTCAGGAATATGACTGCTTGAGCTCATGCAGAATCTTGCAGATATGATGTATATTATAATATCAGACACAGAATATGACTCACTTGGAAGGAGATTGCAGAGAGCTGATTGTTGAAGCTACAAACCATCAGACACTCAGAAACAAAACAAAATTTAAGTCAAGATGACAGCATTGAATAGGTCAAAGTCTGTTCTGAAAGGGCACCTCTTTCATCAAAGTTAATGCAAGGAAAGCAACCAGTTTCTGCACTCTGATATGGCAGAGGAAGTTTCTGTTCAAGTGGGCAGAATTGGTTTTCTGAAGGAAAAACCTTCCTAGACTAGGAAGAACAGATTGAATAGAATAGGTAGAATATTTGTAGAAGGAGCGCCCAGTGAGCTTGTTTAGTTAATCTCTGATCCACCTGAGGATTGAATGGTTCTCTGTTGTTCTTACTGTACAGAGGGAGTTTTATTATTGATTTCAAGTGAGTAAAATATCAGTAAAATATCAGGTCCTCTTTGAGCACTCTTTGAGTGATTAAGTAGTTCCCTGCATGCCTGTACCTGAGCCAATCCTTTTAACAATTCTCCTAAGGAAAGATGTTTCTCCTCCTCTAGTTATCCCAAATCTGATTTTTCATATTCAATCCCTACATAATCTTTCCTAGATTTCAGCATTCCCAAGCACAGGGAAATAAGGAGGGTGAATACTGAAAGCTTAGAACCCACAGAATTCAAATAAACTTCTACTAAGATAAGTTCTTTCTTATAGTACTAGACATTATGATTCCCCATGTTCTGTAGAAGAAGGAGGTTAATAAGAAAGGAAAGGATGAAAAGAGATTTTTTAAAACCCTGTTACAAAGCAGCAAATACAAAAGAAAAATGTAAAGGCAGAATTTTCTGGCATGGCATTGATTAGCACAGCTCTCACACATTGTTTCTGCCTGCTGATTACATCTGCCTGATGACTGGAATATTTTAAACAAAGGGATTCACCTGCTAATTCTGGTGAGAAGAAAGGCACCACATTAAAGAAAAATCCCAACTGTGAAAATTCATGAGCAGTGGATGCTAAGCAGCACAGGCTTGATAAAGCCAAGCAGATGAATGCTCAGAAAACTCAGGTCTGTTTATCAAGAGATTCATCTCTAGCAATCCTGGGTGGGATGCATACAGAGGATCTCATGCATGAACACGTGTGCACAGCACTTGCTTTACCTCTACAAATGTTTTACATAGTCATCTAATATTCATTTTCAAATAGAGAAGCTAGACACAGAGAGAAGAAAACACCTTGCCCAAGCTTGCCCGGTAAAAGAGTGATGGATGAGAAAAGAACACACGTTTCTTCATTTCTCTGATTGCTTTATGCCTCATTTCTGAAGATCTTTGGTCAGCAGCTGTAAATCTTTCCCTAGTTATCAATGTGCCTTATTTTATTCATATTATTCAGCAGATTTATTAGTCATCTTTAATTTGTAAACAGTTTCCTTAAAATAGCCATACATAATATCAAGAAACAAATAAGGCAGGTCAAAATCCTGGCATCAGACTTGTGAGCTGCAGGTGCCTGACAGCACTGGGCACTGCTGCCAGCCCTGTCCCGAGGGGGTTCTGCCTTCCAGGCTGCAGAGAAGAGCCTGGTTCTGTAAAAGGTACATGTCCACATGTTGTCTGACATTGAAAATCAGCTCAGCAATCCCATCTTCCTCATCCATCTGTCCCTCTGGTATTCCCACATACAGCATGGTGAAAATGGCTTGTACTTCAGAAAGTTGCAGTTTCCTTCCAGTATTCCCAATACTTTGGAAAAGGCACCAAGGGACAAATCTTACAGGCAGCAACAGGCAGAACAGGGAGCTCTGGAGAGCAAGAAATTCTACAAATACTCTACTGAGAAAGATCCTTTCAAACTTTATAAAAAGTAAGGAAGTATGTGTAGGTGAAACTTAAAATACCTGTCCTTAGTTATAAGCACGCGGTTAAATGCTTTCCTGGCCTGTACTGTAAAGCTCTACAGCTCTGTAACATTTCTCTTAAAGTTGCTCACTCTCTTCCTACAGCCACGGGTGGTGTACAGGAGGGTGCCTGGAGACTGGCCACACAGGGATAAAAGCTGTAAGGAGCCCTTCAGCACTTATTTATTTTCATTTTAACACAGTGTGCAAGGCTGAAAGCAGCATTCAGTGTGATACCCTGCCCTTTCCAGGAGCACAAGCAGGGGTCAAGGCTGCAGCGTGCCGAGGGAAGGAAGGGATGCTGACAGCAGCAGGAGCTGCCTCCCTCCCTCACACAGGTTATGTAATGCTGTAACACAGCAGCCACGCACCCTCCACTTCTCCAAGTGGACAGGAGAAGAACCTGGGGAATCCCCAATTGCACTAGCTATGTCCAGCCTTGCTCAGAGCTATTTTGCATACATGGTCTGCACTATAAAATGCTTTTGCCTCCTGGGAGGGATACAGAGCCTGAGAGGTGAAAGGCAAGAAACTTGGAGAGAGAGGAGTCTCTCCTGGCAGGGCTGGGACACCTCTCACCAAAGCACGGTAAGAAGCACCATGTCCAGGTGTTCATTCTGTCATTCATTTACTGCAGCTCACAGGCAGAGTAATTAGATGGCAAACTGTATCTTTTTTTCTGTATTAGGAGCAAAGTGTCAGACTCAGTCTCCTGCTCTAGTTCCAAGCTGTCCAGCTGCTCTTTGTCCCTTCTTTCTGCTGATTAAAAGGTTTGTACGTGAGACTGGTAACACTGACAGTGCTACCCACAGAACCCCACAGGGCAGGACACCAAGCAGCTTCTTGCTCTGAGTGCCAGTGAAGGGAAACGTGAGTCTGCTCTTTCTCTGTTTGCTTTTGCTTCTAATTTCTTCTGTTTATTATGATCTTTCTTGTTATTATTTTTCATCTTTTTCTTCCTTATGCTTGTTTTCTTCCTTTTCCTCCTTTTTCTACCTGTGTGTTTTTTATGTTTGTGTGAGGTTCCCTCTTTTTTTCTTTTTTTTCCTTCTTTGTTTCTTTCTTTTCTTCCCCCTCTCCATTTCTTCTCTCTTTTCCCCTTGTATTTTACAAAATTTTATAGGCACATCACAGCATTTTTTATTGCAGAATAATAATTTAGATTTTTTTTTCACATTTTGTAACTGCAGAGAAATGCTTATTACACATTATTTCTCTCACCTGGAGTAGCAAACAATCCTAACACCTTCCAGCTTCTGCACAGACAGATGGATTTCTCTTCTTGTGTGACATTACAGCAAAGTGTATCTTCAGAACTCAGCATAAATTTAACTTTTACCGTAAAAGTAATATAAATATCAAAATAAGACATAATTTACATCAGAAATATGTGACAATATCTATTTTCTTCCTTTGTCTCTAACTTCTTGGAAACATCAGGTTTTGATTTCTCTTATGAATCAGATTCAAATACTGGGGCTAATTCCCTCTATGCCTGCAATTTACTGGCTTTATCTTTCTCTTCTGTCACACCTTCCGTAGCACAAAATCCATCTTATGTTCAGAAGTGAGCAGAAAAGGTATGTTGAAATTAATAGCATAAACTTTGTACACTCTTATGTAAATGCTATGTGTTACATTGAAATAAGTGCTACAGATCTTAGAAACTGCAGACTTCAGCCTCTCAGAATCCTGTTTGTCTATGGCAGGTGGATACACTGCAAAATGGTTAGGTTCATATATGAACAAGATTTTTTCATTACTGTGTGAATAACACAGTAACATTTCACATCCCTTTTCTAAGCCTGTATTCTGCTCTGACACCAATATTTGCTGCTTTACACGACCAGGGGACATCTGATATCCTCTTGCCAGTGTTTTAGATTAGTACAGGGCTGCACATTACACTGACAAAGTGTTAGTTTTAGTGTCACTAGCCTAAGAATAGAGAATTTTCATTTTAAATGCAGGATGTTAGCTCAGTTAGGCTGGTGAGTTTCTGAAAGCTGTTAAAGGGAGTTGCCCTCTTGGGTAAAAACTGACCTTGTTGGGTTTTTTATGTCCTTAGAAGTGTTCCCACATCACACAAAACAAGGTTTCAGCACAGTGAAGTAAAACCACCAAAAAAACACATACGAAATGCTGTGCCCATGGCAGTTTGTGTTCAAATCTCGTGCTGCCAAGAGCCAGTACCCCCAGGAGAAGGATATCAACAACAACGTGGAGAAAAATAGGAAGATCCATGGGTAAGATCCTGGTTTTTAACGGTCTCACAGTTTATCTTTGATTTGAAAAGGGAAGATATTAAGTGGTTTGGGTCCTGGAGAAACCTGTAATGTGTTTCCAAAATACTGTTATTAACCAAAGAACTGTGGATCTCTGGGTGGTGTAACTTGGTAATGAACATTAAACACTTGTGTCAAAGTTAAACAGTCACTGAGGATATACATCATCTTGATTTCTCTTTCATAGTCTTAAATTTATTTGGTGTGTTAACATGGTTTCCTGTATTCTAAGTCTCAGGAGGTGTGAATGGTATAAAAATAGCAAAGTGATTATTTATACTATAATTAAGTTGGTGAAGTAGTTCTGTGATGCAGTTCATACACAACACTGTATAAAATAAGTTGCACATGCATCTTAAATTGTCTTCAGGGTGTTACTTATTTCAGGTTTCATACCCTGCCTTCCTTCCTTTCCTTCCACATAGTGCTGTGGGAAGAGGGGTACTATGGCTTTAGTGCTGATTCCTGCCCACTGCCACTGCTGGGTTATGGGCTCAGTTACATTTCAGAGACAGTACTGAGCATCTCCTGCTGATGCTGAAAGCAAGCCCAGCGTAAAGGATGTTGCCTTGAACTGACTGTTCTTTCTGTCTACTGAAGCTCAGAAAAGGATGATGCCAAGTTGCACAATCCGAGCAAGAAGCAGATGGAGAGGCTGCCTATCATAACTTCAGCAAAGCCCAGTGAGGGAGGAGAGGTCTGTTCCCAGCATCATGGTTTGGTGGTAACAGTTCACACGGGTGGTGCTTGCTGCTCACAATTGCTCCACATTCTCCTGTGAGGTCTGACTGTGGTTGCAGGAGGTTGGGACTGCTGGGACATCTTTGGTGAAAGCTCTTTTCTGACAAAAATGTAGCATTGATAAGACTCAAAGGAAGAGGTGACTCCATGGGGACTGGATGCCTGATTCCTTTATATCCCTTTGCAAACCTTTGGTAACAAACCTGTCCTGTCTCTAAAATTGGTTCACTGTTTTCCTGAGACTGTGACTATAAAGCTCAGAGATACGCAGAGGACTTAGTGAAATTATAAAGGTATTTGCAGTGGCAGAACCTACTTGATTAGTACAAGAATATTTTTTCCCCCATTTCATATCAAACTGTACATTAGCTCAGTAGTTTTGTAGTCAAATAATCATGTTGGAGCAGATCCCATTTACATCTAGTTTCTTGAATTTAAACTGAAATATTTTGATGTTAACATTAAATCTAAAATGAAACTGAAAGATATTCAATAGGTCTGAAGACAGTATGCATTTTTGTCTGTTCTATGCCCAGAATCTCCCTTCAAATGACATCAAACTTTCAAACCAAGTATCAGGATGTCCAAGACATGTAAGAGTAAGAAACTTGGAAAATGGATCCAGCTTTCTTGACACACTACACCTGACTGCAAAAGAGGTAAAATACGGAAATATGAATAGGGATTTTTCATTAATTTTAAAATATGCAGAGTGCAACATTGTTTGTTTGACATTTCATTGTTTTTCAGGTTATCAATTGCCAGACCAAAGCCTGCCAAGGGTCACTCATGACCCCAAAGGGCCTGGTGAGAGGTACCAGAGATGGGCCAGTTCCACTACAGGATCTTTTACCTCAGGCAATAGACTTCCTCAAGCAATACTACAGTTCATTTAAAGAGTAAGCAACTTGATTTTTGGGTATAAAATCCTCTGCCTATCTGTCTGTCTGTCAGGAGGGTTTGGTTTCTTCACAGCTCTTGATAACTCTCCTGTTACATAGCACGCAATCAAATAATATGTAAGGACTGTTAAAAATGCCAGATAAAGCTGTCATTGCACTTCGTGTGCTCCATCTGCCAATCCAAGATCTTGGGAACACAGGGAAGGACTCTGGACCATGCACTCCTCAGCTCCATCCCTTTGGAGTGCGCTGCATTCCAGTACATTGAGGACTCTCTGCCAGAGCGTTAACCTTCCGTTTTCTTGGGATTAGCTGCACTCAGATCAGTCTCAGTGTGGATAATGCCTTTTGTTTGTGGTGTTTCAAGTATCTTTTCTCTGTGCTCCTCTCAAGGCTTTAGCCAAAGATTGGAAGGCCAGTGTTGCTTCTCACCCTTTCTCTGTGCTATCGGCATAAGCTCCCTGAGCATTCTGAGAGGAGTTTGTGTTTTCACAAAAATGGCCATGGCACAGAGGCATCTTGTTGCAGGAAATGCTGGAACAGCTGGCTGATGTCCAAGGGCTTATAGTGACATTCCACATGATGAGCTTTCAAGCAACAGTTCAGTGTTTGCTCATCCCATTAGAAAACATTATCAAACTTTCAAAGGGACTCAGCCACATAATGACCACTTATTTTGATACTTTGAACTCCTTTCAAATCCTTCTTCCCTCAGAATCTTTCTGAAAGTCCCTGTCTTACACACAGGCTGTCCTCACAAGCCTATTGCATTTGCACATCTCTGTGTCTCTCTGCTCATGGCTGTTTGATCACATTGATTTACACTGTCTCATATGCTTGCCCTTGATCTTTCATCTTGCTGAAAATATGAAAACTCTCAGACAGTGCAGGCTATTTTCATTCTGTCTGTTAAGGCAACAAAACAACTTTTGTCTCTGCCGTGATAAATATTTTCTAATGTTTTGACTTCACTCTCTGTTATCAAACTCAAGAATTTTAGAGTTGGTTTCCCTGACAAAGGGAAATTGCTCAGCACTTCCCTTCAGAAATTAAAATCTTACTTTACTCAGAAGAGCTGTGCCCTTGTAAACACAATGGATATTTGAGAGGACAGTCACTCTCAGCCTACATGTGCCCTGAAACTCACCTGTTCTCTGGTTTTTGTTTCCTTGTGATTTTTTTCCAATTCCTCTAGAAAATCCAAATTTAACCCAAAAGCTTACACAGAATAGCTTGTGATCAATCCATGCATGTACTGGGTGGTGAAAGGATGGTGTCACTACTTAAATTTCTAGTGTTAGTTTCTTCATGGGGCCAATAAGTTCTGTTCTTGCACTCCATAAGGACAAGTCTTAAATTCTGAAGCCAAAATATAAAGAGAACATCTGCACTTTGAATGAAATTCTCATTTGTTCTTTTCCATGACTGTTTCCTGTTCAAAAGGCCAAAAATCAAAGAAGAGCTGGGCCGGCTGGAAGCAGTGACCAAGGAGATAGAAACAACCGGAACTTACCACCTGACAAAGGATGAGTTGGCCTTTGCTGCCAAGCAGGCCTGGAGGAATGCCCCCAGGTGCATTGGGAGAATCCAGTGGTCCAACCTGCAGGTGAGCTGTGGATTTACACCTAAGCTGTGATAGTCCTCTGCTGTGGCTCGGAAGAGTGGCCTTTCCTTTGCTAGAACATGTCACTGTTTCAATTGAGGAGGACGCCCTCCTGTCCATATCAGGAGATTGGTTTCTTTACAGTCCTCTGTGAAGGAAAATGTGTAGCAGTGTGAGTGTAGGAACCAGGTGTGTAATGGAACCAGATACATGTTTTGGTCCTTGGTGGATTGTTATGGGTCAAATGATGCATATAAGAACTATAAAAATTAACCTTTCCTAGTGGAGCCAAAATCTTTCCATTCCTTAAGTCCATAGGAAAAATAACAGCTTTGCATTACTGTTTCAAAATTAGTCTTTTTCTTTACGTTTCTGTTGGAAACACACAGGTGTTTGATGCACGAGACTGTAAAACAGCCAAGGAAATGTTTGAGCATATCTGTCATCATATTCAGTATGCCACAAACAATGGTAATATAAGGTAGGTCTCTAATTTTAATTTTAAACAACAAAAATCACATCCAGATCTGGCATCAAAAACACATGAAATGGTCTATCTAAACATTTTGACAACTTGTCTCTGCTCTTAATTTTCCTGATATTTACATTTTCCTCTCATATGTTCAATCAACCATCTTGAAAATGTATAACTTTCACAGCTGATGTTACAAAACCTTTTGCAATTCCTTAGGAAAAGGGATGACTTGAAGGTTTGGGGAGGTGGGTAAAGAGGATGAATGATTTTATTTCTACTGATGTTCATTTTATGAATGTAAAACGGTTTCTGTTGTGTGAACGAGGATGCGTTCTCTGTCCCGGGCAGGTCAGCCATCACGGTGTTCCCGCACAGGACGGACGGGCAGCACGATTTCCGTGTGTGGAACAGCCAGCTGATCCGCTACGCTGGCTACCAAATGTCAGATGGCTCTGTCCTTGGAGACCCTGCTGCTGTGGAGTTCACTCAGGTACAGCTCCAAACTCACCACCACAGCTGCTTCCCATCTTGGCTAACCCACCTCCCTGGGGCTCCTTCCTCCCATGTTTACTCAGAGTGGTAGGGAGGTGAGGAGTGAATGGGATGTTCTGCCCCAAAAGTTCCAGGTGCAGGCTGAAACAGTAATTTCCTACAGTTCTGATATAAAAGTGCTGCCCTCCATCTCAGAACAGGGTGAGCTAATACTGTCAGGGGACACAACCAGGCACACAACCAGTACTTCATCAGCATGGCTCAACATTGTTTGAATAGCAAAGAGAACCTTTTTCACTTAGCATTTACCTCAGCAGGTTTCAGAGGGTTAAAATTCATTTGTCTTCAGATCTGGAGGGGAAACCTGAAAAGAACACAAATGTGCTTTCTGTATTTGCAGTTGTGCATTGAACTTGGGTGGAAGCCGAAATATGGCCGCTTTGATGTACTTCCACTTGTTCTCCAAGCAAATGGCCAAGACCCAGAAATATTTGAATTACCTCCAGAAATTGTCCTCCAAGTGCCAATGGAGCATCCAAAGTAAGCACACAATATTTAGTTAATTGCATTTTTGCCTCTCCTGACCTTGGCAGGTTATTGGGCTGTGCCTGTGGCAGTTGTTTTATGAGTTCTTTGTCAGGATGAAATGATGGTAAATCATCCTGAAAGATAAAATGCCTGTTAGAACAATGAAATGAGATTTAAATTAAGGAAACAAATGACCATTTTGTTGGAAAACTCTTTTTCCAAATCTACATTTCAAGGATATTCAGAATTTTAAAAATCCTAATTTCTTATGCTAGTGTAATGCACATGTAACACTGCACTCGTAACAGTGTTTATTGGCTTTCTCTCATTGCTTTTTTCTTCCTGTTTGCTTTGGGACTGGCCTGCAGATTGCAGAACTCTGTAATGTGGTTCCGCAGTTCCTGTAGCTGGTGATTCCCAAATACTGCACTGAGAACTGCTGTTTTTGCAGACCCTGGTCCAGGGGTTCCTCCAAGAATTGGTACTCTTTATCTTCCTGGGCTTTTCTGGTTTTCGAGGAAAAGGCAGACAAATAATGCAAAGTGCTTGTTGGGCAGGTACAAGTGGTTTAAGGAGCTGGAGCTGAAGTGGTACGCGCTGCCTGCTGTGGCCAACATGCTTCTGGAGGCAGGAGGGCTGGAGTTCCCCGCATGCCCTTTCAATGGCTGGTACATGGGGACAGAGATCGGCGTGAGGGACTTCTGCGACGCGCAGCGCTACAACATCCTGAAGGTGACCTGCTGCAGGGGAGCTGGCCTGGGCTGCGAGGGGAGGGAACCTGGTGCATGAGGTTTTGGAAAAGAGACGCTACCAGTGTTCACTGGCATGGGAGAGAACCACTTCCTGCTTTGTCAAGCTGGAACATCCTCAAGAGCCAGAACTCCAAAATTCCAGTTACCTTTAATCTCAGGTGTTTCTGCTGCCATATTTCCCCAGAATGAGACTGACTCTTTCCCCTTCTGCACAACTTTTTCCTGATACAAAGCTGATGAGGTTGAGAAATGGTGCAGTCTAAGTTCCAGATAGTAAATTTGCTTTTCTCTTTTCTCTCTCTTTTTCACATGTAGGAGGTAGGGAGGAGAATGGGACTGGAAACAAATAAACTGTCATCATTATGGAAGGACCGAGCTGTTGTAGAGATCAACGTGGCTGTGCTTCACAGCTTCCAGGTAAATCACTGAGTGTGGGATCTGGGGAGACACTGAACACTCACTGTCCCTTCCTCCCATTCAATGGAGATGGCATTATGATTCCAATAGAGTTATTCTTTATTTTCACCTGAGAAAGTAGAGAAATCCATATTTCCTCACAGGTAAAGGCAGAAGGAAGAGAAAGAAGCAAAGGAAGTTAAGGACAAGATTTTCCATACTTTTAACACATTTATCTATGTGTTTCAAAACCTATGTAAAGCCCTTGGATTAATATATTTTATTTTCAATTCCAGTTAACATATCATGACAATAGGAAAAGTGGGTAAAAGTGAGTCAGAGGCTTTGCAGCATGCACTCCCAGTGCTGCAGAGGTAAAACGCTGATATTAAAGGAAAGATCTAAGAGTTCTTAATCAAAGGCCCGTGTTTCAATCTGTATCTTTACAGTAACTGCTGATAGTATTTATTTCCCATAAATACTCCCTTTACTCTGAGTAAAGTCCTTGAAATATTCACCAAAGCAAGAGGATTAGCTGCACCAGGTAGAAGGGCAGAATAGGGTTTTTAATTGATGTTTTTCTTTTTGCCATTGCTCTAGAAACAGAATGTAACCATCATGGATCACCACTCAGCCTCCGAGTCCTTCCTGAAGTACATGCAGAGCGAGTACCGCGCGCGGGGCGGCTGCCCGGCAGATTGGGTGTGGATCGTGCCTCCCATGTCAGGCAGCATAACCCCCGTGTTCCACCAAGAGATGTTGAACTATGTCCTCACTCCCTTCTATTACTACCAGGTACACATAATCAAAAAGAAATCCGACTCCAGCAGAC
The DNA here is from genome assembly GCF_048771995.1 of Taeniopygia guttata. Lineage (NCBI taxonomy): Eukaryota > Metazoa > Chordata > Aves > Passeriformes > Estrildidae > Taeniopygia > Taeniopygia guttata. The sequence goes on from NC_133044.1 coordinate 638,883, forward strand.
AACCTCAGCAGAGCAGATGCGATACGAGACCCGAGGCAGTCTGGGTGCCAAGCCCAGGTTCATGAAAGTTCACTAGACAGGTTCAGAAGTAGCAGACAGGAGCTATTTTATGTGGGAAGTGCTGTTAGTTCTCTTGAATTCTCCGGCTTCAAGTAAAGTGCAGTTTAATGCAACAGAGACTGATAGACATTTTTACTCAGTAAAGTGTATATACAGATTCTATTTGATCTGGCCCCTTAAAGATACACAAATTGTTTATTTACTATTTTGCGTTCCTTACCTAAAGCATAACTTCTTTTTTTTTAAAGGTAGATGCATGGAAAACACATGTATGGCATGATGAGACCCGAAGGCGAAAGAACAAAGAAATAAAGTTTAGCATCTTGGCAAAGTAAGTTGTTCAAATAAGATTCTTCATGCTTTGTCCAACTATTCTATTCTTGCAATGTTTCTGCTCTACTTCTTAAAAAAAAATTATTACAGTAGGGACCACTTGAGAGGTTTGAATCATAGCCTTACCTGTCCACCCTGAGGTAACATTCCTATCTAAGGTCTTGCTCAGAGCTATCTTGAGTGTGTTGCTTCTGAACCATTTTCCAAAGAAAAGCCATGCTCAAACTCAGTCTTTCCTAGCTTGCTTGTGAATCAACCTGAATTAGTGTAGCTCCATTAAAAGTTGTGTGTGACTGTGCTTTCCCCAGGGCTGTGCTCTTTGCATCCTCACTGATGCGAGGGGCAGTGGCCACCAGGGCCAAGGTCACCGTGATCTACGCGACAGAAACGGGCAAGTCGGAGACGCTCGCCAACAGCCTGTGCAGCCTGTTCAGCTGTGCCTTCAGCACCAAGGTGAGCAGTACAAATCAGCCACACCTCGTGGAGACAGGAGTTTGGCTTCTGCAGGCTTTTCCATTCTGCAGACCTGTGTTTGGAATGTTCTGTAAAATACGAGTTGGACTAGAACCCTGATTTTGTATTCATATAGCATAATGCCATGTAAGTTTGGTCAGCGGTTATCTGAGATATCTAAGGTAGTTCTTATGTGTGCTAGCAATGTCTCATGAGCTTTATTCCTTCCAGATCCTCTGCATGGATGAGTACAATATTTGTGACCTGGAAAAAGAAACACTTCTTTTAGTGGTTACTAGCACTTTTGGAAATGGAGATTCTCCAGGTAACGGAAAGGTAATGTTCACCTCAGAAGTGTGTATGAGATTCAGCTCAAAGACCAAAGACAAACCTTTCATTTATCTCATGTCCTTCAGTAATATATAGATCAGGTTTCAGATCAGAGTATTCTGTCTTAAATCAGAGTATTTTTCTAACCTGAAGTATTTAATGTATTTTTTTGCAGACCTTGAAGGACTCTTTGCTCAGACTAAAACTGCTGAGAAATAAAATTAGGTAAAAATACTTTGTTGTTTGGTTTGCATGTGATTGAGTCCTTTAGCACTCCATATAACATAACACAACAATCTTCTTTTCATTTCCTTCTGCAGGTATGCTGTGTTTGGTCTGGGGTCCAGCATGTACCCAGAGTTCTGTGCCTTTGCTCATGCCATTGACCAAAAACTGGCCCAACTCGGGGCTTCCCAGCTCACTCCAGTGGGTGAAGGGGATGAACTCAATGGGCAAGAAGAAGCTTTCCGCAGCTGGGCAGTCAGTGCTTTCCAGGTGAATATAGAAATACATCTCATATTCTAGTCACTCATCCATTCATTTTAGTGCACTTCCCATAAAAATGAGAGAAAATGAAGGAAACCAAACATCTGAATTTATATCTGAATTTGGAACTCCCCTCTTGTCTACTGCTTGCCTAACAAGGAGAGGGAACTGGATCCCTTTTCTATTATTCTTTAATATCTACACAAAATTGCGTGAACAGTTTTGGATAATGGAATGCTGAAATGCTGTTAAAGTATGAACAAGTGTAGCATCAGACTTCTGGATTTTTTGCAGTTGATCTTTTTTGGCTATACTGTTATAGAAATGGAACCTTACTGAACTCACTGAATCCACACACCAGAAGCACTAAAAACCAGCAATCTGTGAAACTGGTAGCTCCTTGTTAGGATTATGACAATGCTAAGAATATTTTTTTACTGTGAATAGCCTTTACCTTTGTGGGTTTTTTATCTAGGCTGCCTGTGACATCTTTAACGTCCGTGGGAGACACAGTATTCAGTTGCCTAAGATCTACACCTCTGAGGAAAGATGGGACCCTACCAATTACAGGCTAGTGCATGACTCCCAGCCCATGGACCTGGCTAAAGGTATTGCTCCCACCTTCCCCTCCCTCTGCCTTTGCTGCTTCAGAGGGGCTGCACTGTGAAAGTTTCTCAGAAGTGTTCTTGGCCCTGATGGATGGTAGAATGTGCATAATGAAGTACATGGTCAGATTTAAAAAGACACTGGTTTACATAGAATAAGTTATCTTTTCCAGCACAATAGCACTGGAACTATCACACATTTGGACAGCCCTAGGGGAACAAAAGCTGAGATGAACTGCTTTTAGTCAGGGAATGGGGCACACACAACTGACTGATGGTTGGTCACCTTCTAGGGCAAGCGTGGTTCAGTTCTCCTCTTCATATTATTTGAATACAATTTAAACAAACCTAATCACAAGGTTACCAAGACTCATATCCTCTTTTCTCACCAGCTCTTGCAAACATTCATGCCAAGGATGTAATTCCCATGAAGCTGAAATTTAGGCAGAATCTTCAAAGTTTGAAGTCCAGGTATGCTACCTTATTCTTTTGAATATTGCAACACCACATTTTCCTAAAATCTTAAACATCTGAAGTGCCTAGTTATAAACATCTTCTCCCTGCAGTTATTACAAAAGGTACTGGATTTTTTTGTACTGTCCTTGATAGCAGCATGTGAGCTGTGCAGTCTGCAGTGAGGCAGCCCTTCCACTGGCTGACTCCAGGCATGTTTATTCTGTACTGGACAGACCAGGCACAACTTCAGCACCCACTTTGTTTGGATACAAGTACTTCACATGCCTGGACTCTGATTTGTTTAAGTCTCTGTGAAGCCCTAAGCTGGTCTGGTATTTGGTAATGAACACAAGAGAGCCCTTGCCAAGTGCCACTGTAGATTTATTCCTTTCCTGTGCAGTCCAAGGGAAATCCTGTCAATGTAACCAGGATCTGTCTCTTTCTCTTTCTTTGCTATCCAGTCGTGTCACCATTCTGGTTAAACTTCACTGTGAGACAGATCAGGAAGTGCACTACCTTCCCGGGGAGCACATCGGGATTTTCCCAGGCAACCAGGCAGAATTAGTCCATGGCATTATTGCACATGTCAAGGATGCCCCTCCAGCTGATCAGACTATCAGGCTTGAAACCTGCATTGATGGTAAGTTGGGTCTCTTTAGACAAAACAACAGAGAATGTTGGACAGATTCCTTTAAAATTCCTAAGGATTTTTGCTGACTGAATTTGATTCTATGATCCTTTTCTCAAGTTTCAATAGGATTTTGTTGCTGCTTTTTAGTTATTCCTGTAATTATTGGTTCTGGTTTTGCCCTTTCTGTAAAAACCATGACTTCACCAGGATTTGCAGAGGTATCCAATGTGACTCTAATTCAGTTGTTGAATTGGCCATTGACTGCAATTAAATTAATTAACAGTTTGCTTATTGCTACATGTAAGAGTCCTAAAATAGACATATATGTCCTGCCCATCTTTCCCATATTAGTAGGAACAATCAGGATTCTGGAATACGGGAAGATGGTTTTCCTAAATGAAAGACTGTGCCTTTCCAAGTGGTGTTTTGTTGTCATGAAGTTTTCTGTGGCAGATCCTCCCCTTACAAAACATGCAAAACCTCACAATAACCTCTCTCAGAAGGGCCCTGTGGTCTAGACCTGCTGCATCCTCACCTGAAGGGGTATTTTGAAGGACACTGAGTTTTGCAAAGCTCTAGAGCTGTCAAATACCACGGATGTTGCTAAGTGTCCTTTTCTTTCCCTCATTTCCAGGTGGGTACTGGGCAAGTCACAAAAAGATTCCAGCCTGCACACTACCTGAGGCTTTGACATACTTGCTTGATATCACTACTCCACCCTCCCAACAACTGCTAAAAAAACTCTCCCAGCTGGTGACAGCAGAAGGAGATAAGCAAAGGCTGGAGGTGCTGTGTCAGGTGAGCCTTAGGGCTGCAGGAGTTTAGTTTGCAGTACACTGGGTTCTCTGATGCCCTTTGACTCTAGCAGAAGTTTAAGAATTTTTTGTAGCGATGGATTTTTATGCCTCTCTTACATATTGTGTGGTCTTAGAAAGCCAACCACAGTGAGAGAAGGAGGGGTCTGAGGCTCAGCTTGGGTGTGGGAGCCAACATCTGGTGTTTCCTGTGGTTCTGGGTGGGTTATTTGCTGGCCTGGTTCTCTTGCCTCGTGGTGGTTCCTGATGAGACGCCCTTAAAGGCCTTACACTTTGCATGTAGAGGAGCTGCAGGGGAGCTGGTAGATGTTTTTGTCAGATAATTTGCTACCCTGAGAGTCAGAGGGATGTGGCTTTAAGTAATGACTCATAGGTGTGGTGAGTGCTGGCTCCTCCTACCAGGTTCAGGGAGGCTTGGGAGGGATCAGGACCCGGGACTACACAATTTCATGGGTGTGCCCTGACAGGGAGCTGAGAAATGAATTCTGCTTCAGTTTCTGTATCCTCGCTGAGAGAGCAAGTGTCTGAGAACTTTGTAGTGGGGGTTCTGAGCTTCCATGTTCAAAATGAAATTATTTCTTAGGAAACCCCAGTATTGGTCCTGGCAAAGTTTTGAGAACACTTTGTTGATTTACCTGCATATTTAATTGATTGTAAAGCACGAATCTTATTTATAAGTGATGTTTCAAATACACCCGCCCTCCTGAACACAGCATGACCTGGTAATGTTGTGGCAATGCCCTTTGGCTTTTAGAGCACAGAAGAATACAATAAATGGAAGTTTTACAACAGCCCAAACATCCTGGAGGTGCTGGAGGAGTTCCCCTCTGCTGAGGTCTCCGCAGCTTTCCTGCTGACTCAGCTGCCACTTCTGAAGCCCAGGTACTATTCTGTCAGCTCCTCCTGTGACCTGACAGCCAGAGAGATTCATCTGACAGTTGCAGTTGTAAACTACAGGACAAGAGGTAATGAACTGTTGTTTTCATCTCTCTCTTAATTAAATGGTATTTAGACTACATTGTGGTTCAGGAAAAAATCTTTCTGCCATACAGCATGAAGCGTATCTGTAATAAAAAAATTTGTGTTGTCATACCTGCAGAATAGTACCTGCAGGGCAGGTGTTCCTCCTGGGCCAAGATTTGCTAAAATCCTGCACCATCATCACTGTATCCATGTTTTATAAATCATTACTAGACATACATTTATTTTAAAGGTACAATTTAAAGTGTGCTTTTTTAAAAACAGAGGGCTTTTGGGTGCTATCAGAGGTGTTCTGCCTTGCTCTGCTTTTAGATGGTGAAGGGCCTTTGCACCATGGAGTCTGCAGCACCTGGCTGAACACAATAGAGCTCAACGAAACTGTTCCCTGCTTCATCCGCAGGTAAAGAAAATTAAATAAGAGCAGCTTGTAGTTCAGCTTCTCAGTGTGTTTTCCTTTGTTTGGATGTTTTCAAGTGACTGCTGAGTTGAAGTTGAATAGCTGGGTCTGAGAAGATAGAGAATTCCCTGTCTTCCAGAGATTAAATCTTTTACCATGCCTTACATTTAGTAAAATTACATATAATTAGAAAATTCTGAAATAATTCTATTCCTATGACCCCATCCCCGCTGTTCGCTTCTCCACTGCAGAGCAAGGAAAGGGGAGGGAACAAGGAGCACCCAGTTCAGCCCCACTGCTGCTTTCACACTGGGCACTTGGGCTTTGCTGCTCAGTCATCCAAGCAACTGAAGGTGGGTTTCATCAGAAACCAGTTACCTAATTAACATGTTCTTGCCTTTCAGTGCTAATGAGTTCCACCTCCCGGAGGAGCCATCCAAGCCCTGCATTCTGATCGGCTCGGGCACGGGGATTGCTCCCTTCAGGAGCTTCTGGCTGCAGCGCCTCTATGACCTGGAGCACAGAGGTACCTGCGGGGGCCCGGGGCAGGGCTGGCTCGGGGACACCCCCAGTCCTGCAGCCAGGGCTCTGCAGCTCAGACAGCCACAAACGTCAGCCAGGAGCTCCTGCAGGCACCGCAGGCTCGGGGCACTGGCACAGCCAGCCCATCCCAGGGACCATTCCCGTGTGCAGGGGTCGCCTGGGGACTGGAGGGCACAGCCTGTGTGCCAGTCCTGTGTGTCAGTGGCTGCCCCAGACACTCAGACTGCCACTGTCCCACGCGGTTGCAGGGCTCAGAGGAGGGGACATGACCCTGCTGTTCGGCTGCCGGCATCCAGACCTGGATCACATCTACAGGGAAGAGACTGAGGAGATGAAGAGGAAGGGAGTCCTGAGTGATGTCTACACAGCTTACTCCAGACTGCCTGGCCAAGAGAAAGTAAGGCTGGTTCCTTTGTTCTTTAAGGGTTAACTCCTCTAGAATCATCCCTCAAGTTAAGATCTGGGCTCTGGTTGTTCTTAAAAAAATGTTAGCATTTTGCTGAAGTTTACTGTGAGCAGCTTTGAGCTTCTTCAAATGAAGAAAAATCTCCCTGTGCACTCTAGCACAAGCAAGGTGTGCTATAAATTGCTATAAATATAACCCCTCACTGCCATAGAGAGGCACGTCTAGTGCAAACAGCCTTTGGAACTAGAACTGGAACATTTTCAGAAACCTTGTATTTTGCAGGATTTGATTAGCCCCTGAGTTAGAAATGAGTTGGCACTGGCCATTTTTCCCCATTTTAATGACACAGTGACCATGGAAATAAATTTTATGTAGAAGAGTCTTGACTGGGAAAAAAACAGAATAAAAGTTATCCTCTTTTTAGCTCTCCTGGCAGTTAGGAGACTTTGGCACGTAGAAGAGTTTTTGTTTGACCAAGAGACGAGCCCAGCTTCCAAATCTAGGCTTGTAAAGGGCAACCTGAAGATGTTTTTCATCTTTTCTGCGGTGCAGGACAGAGCTGGAACAGACAGGGCACCCAGAGCCTTAGTGCACAGACCCACGCTGGACTGGGAAGAGCCAGCAGCCCAAGCAGCATTTCAGAAGCCTGGTGTGCTGACGGTTTCTGTGTTTCCAGGTGTACGTCCAGGACGTGCTGCAGGGGCAGCTGGCGGCCCGTGTGTGCGAGGTGCTGCAGGGGCAGCAGGGCCATGTGTACGTGTGCGGGGACGTGCGCATGGCGCGGGACGTGGCCGGGGCGCTGCGGGCGCTGCTCGCCCGCGCCCTGCGCCTCAGCCAGCAGCAGGCCAGCGAGTTCCTGCAGCAGCTCAAGGTAGTGTCATCACGGGCCGTGGGTGGGCACAGCCGGGCTCGGGGGCTGTGAGCTCCTGGGAGTGCTCGCACAGGGACCGGGCTTCTGCTCGGTCAGGCTCACAGGGGGACTCTGCTGCTCTGCCTGGGGTGGCCTGGGGATCAGCACTGCAGGGTGTTGGGAACATCAGGAGCTTGAGGCTTTATCGTACCAGCAGAGGAGAAGTGAGTGCAGAATTTGTGGGTCCATTACTAAGAGCCCAGTGCCTGGGGCTGCTGCTTTTTCAGACCCTCTTGTTATTAGAACCTCATCCTCGGATTTGGGAGCTCCCTTTCACTGGCAGTAACAAAAGTCTACAACCACAGAACCAGTGCTACAAATGCAAAAGGCCTTTTAGTTACTGAACTGATGGATAAGGAGTAGCTGGCAGCATTTCATCCATTTCTTGGGTGTCCTTTCTTTTTGCAGAGCCAAAAGCGATACCATGAAGATATATTTGGGGCTGTGTTCGCACATGAAGTCAAAAGAGCTTTGCAACCCACCAGCTGAAGAACAAACTAACTTGTGTTTTAGACAATATTTGCACATTTGTTGCTATTTTCAAAAAACAAAGACTCAAATCCTCCTTCTTACACTTGTTCAATCATGCATGTGTATAGGATTGTGGGATTTGACTCTTAAACCTCAGCCTTAATTATGTAAAATATTAAATTTAACTTTTTTTGCTATTTATTCTGACATTTTAATACATTATCTTAATAGTGAAAGTGCAAATTATTTTTAATACCATCTATGCTAGTATAAATCTGGTCATTTTTATACATACAAGGAAAATCTACAGTTTTGTACTAACTAGAGCTTGAAATCTTTTTTTTTAATGTACTGTTTATCTTTGTGACCTTATTTATATCAGATTGGTTTACTTGCATATTATCTTCACTTGAAAGCAGGTGAATGCATGGTTGTGTTGCTGGGAGTCGTCTGGCCATGTGCCTGGATCTGGAGCAGTGTTTGCAAATGAAATAATAATGTGCTGGTCCCAAAGTGGCAACTCCTGCTGCATCCTCCTCAGGTGTGTCTGCTCAGCAGGTAGCAATGGGGAATTCTGCTTTGTGGGACTCAGGTACATTAACCTCAGCTGTTGTTGCTGTTGTTGTTACAGAGCCTATAGCAGGAAGGTTCAAAAAATTCCAAGGCACTTTGTACATTTGAATGCTCTGGTTTACTTGATTTGTTTGTAATAAAATCTGCCTTTATACTGAGACAAAGCGTGTGGATCAGTGAACCTCTTCTTGCTCTTGGCTCCAGCCGGCAAAGGCAGAGGTAACAAACAACTCTTGGGCTGTGCTGAGGTGGGTTTGGCTCCAGGCAACACTCCTCCCTGAGCTAAGGGCATCTCCAGGAGTTACAGTCTGCCTGCGATCACTTTTGCATTTTTGTTACTGTCAGGCAAGTGTGAGTTTGCACCAGGGAGAGACTGGCTTGAAACTGCCCTCACTGTATTTGGCCTTGGGCTCTTTCTACATGTTGCAGTTACATCAGAAATAGTTCCTTCTCTGAAATTACCATGGCTAGATGAGCATATTAAAAAGGTGAGATTTTCCTGTCATCCCTTGTCTCCAGGAGCTGGAATTGATGAAGGCAGAGTTGAGACTCCAAAGTCAGCAGTGCTGTGTGTGAACAGTGTGTTTCACACGTGCTGCAGGACAGCCCTTAGCCACAGGACCTGGAACTCGGCTGGGTTACTGAGGTAGCTGTGCACCCCGCTGGGCTGGGACTGGACTGGGCGTTACAGATTAACACTTCTGCAGGTAGTGTGCTTGTTTCATTGACTCTTAAACCAAATTTATGTGGCTTTAAGGGAATTTAGCATCCAGAACAGGCTGTGTGCCAGGCACTGAGGTGCAGACAAACGTTGCTCTTAGCCTTGTTCTGTACCTGGTTTTGGGTACTGGTGAAACCCCCAGGAACAGGGCTGAACTGGGGCAGCTGGAGAGTCCTGGGCTGGCAGCACAGGAGCACTGCTGGCTGCCCTCCGCCCCTGAGTGCACAGGGTGCATTCCTGAGCTTTGGGGAGCAGTCTGACAGTGGGATATACTTCGAGCCTGATTTTCATAGCACTATTAACTGAAGGAAAAGGACTCAGTAACACTCGCTTTATCCAGACCAAAGATTTATTCACTGAAAAGATTCCTACATATCCAGAATTCCAGTAGCATAGAGTGCAATTTTTTTTTCTTTTTTCTTTTTTGTTGGTTGCATAAACTAATACAGAAACTGTTGTTAATTCTAACAATTTGTAATTAATTTAATAGTAATTCTGGAAGACACTCAGTTCATAGAAAATATAAAAAAAAATTTGTACTGTACAAAGTTTACATCACATTTGAAAAGAAAACGTGTCCATGTTCACCATGTTACGACCATTTACATTCACTACTGACATGTGGCTCCTGTAGCAGCATTGCACAGCACTGTCACACTGACAGCTCCACCGGGGCGGGACGTGACACGAACACAACCCAGGGACTTTGCTTGGTGTGCGGGGCTGGGACAGCTCCGTGGCCCCAGGCTCTGTGCCCAGAGCTCGGCCGGGTGTCCCTGGCTGGCCAAAACAAAAACCACCCTGCAGACACTGCCGGTCTCTCCTCTGGCTGCGCTGGGGCAGAGCATCAGCTTTGTGTTCAAGGGCAATTTATGGGTGTCCCACACACCAGCCATGTCAGGCTGGATTCCAATCCCATCTCCTCGTTAAGGGCAGGCTATGAACAAGCCCCCGTGCCAGGACTGGAGCACATCCCACAGTGTCCAGCATCCTGACCGGGGCAAGGCAGGGCACAAAGGGCTCCACACGCAGGGCCTGACCTGCACGGGAGGGACCAAGGGTCACAGTCTGTGCTTGCAACCCCACACACAATGTTCTGGGTGTCCCAGCTCTCAGGGCCTGCTTTATGCACCCAAAATCTGAGTGAGGAGCACCCCGAGCTGCTGCTGCCTTGACACTGACTGAGCTAAGGCCCAGTCTGCATCCAGCAGCAGCTCCTGCCCTACCCTCCCTCAGGCAGGAAGCTCATGCAGGGTTCCAGCCCAGGGGCAGCACCTTTTTTCCCTGCTTTGGGTTTGTGTTGTGCTGCTCTTAACTAAGCAGCACTTGGGGGAAAAGAACTTCTGCTTCAGGCTGCTGACACGCAGGTAGTGAGAACATCAGACCCCAAGGGGGACAGGGGATTAGGACAGCACTTCAGTGCCTGGCCATGCCAAACCCATTTCTCTTTTTGATCTGAAACACATTTTAAACGTCTTTGTCAACACTTGTAAGAGGCTACAATAGACTGAGGCTACAACACATGACTGAGGCTCTCTGCTCAACAGAACTCGTGTTTTGTGCCACTTAGTTCCTCACACAAGGCAGCCAAACTGAGGGCTGGTGCTTTGCTGGCTCAGAGATCTGGGAGCTCCCCCCGAGCCTTGGGGATGATGGTGGGGAAAGGGGAGCCTCTGATAATGGGTCCTGCAATTGATTTCCAAGGGGGATGTTGCATCTGTCACCTCCATAACCTCCACACTGCACTGGAGGAGGGGGTGGGTTTTGGTTTTAAAACTAACCTCTGAAGCAAATTTGAGGTGTTGGTGTCAGGCAGAACCTCCAGGCCCAGATACTGCCTTGGTTACAAGATTTGTTTCTCTTAAAGGTTTTTTCCCTCATAGTAACTGCTTTGGTCCTATGTTTTTCAAACAAAGAACTTGCAAGCTCAAACGTGGCCAACTGTAGGCAGTGGCAACACTCTGTGTGTGTGCGCGTGCAGGAGCTCTGAAGCTCTGTGCATCAAGGCCTTGGTTTAATGCATTATTTAGGGACAGCTTTTCCCTTGTCCTGTTTCTCTTGCCTTTCCCTGCACTCAAACTTGTGTCTGAACTTCAAAAGAAGAATTTGGTCCCTGTGCAAAGCTGTGGACAAGTCATGAGTTTTATTTTTTAAGGCCAGCAATTCTTAATTCCTCTGGGATTGTATGAGGAAGCAGGTTTTAGTGTGAGTTCTGTGGAGAAGAGCACTTGAGTCATTAACTGAGAGCCAGCTCCCATGGCCAGACACTCTATCTGCAGCAGCTCTGTTCTGGTAGCCAAATTCAGGGAGACCCAGAGGTGGAGCAGCCCTGCTGAAACAACGGTGGCTTGGGCAAGTGCCAGTGCAGCAGGCCGGGCTCTGCCTTCAGGAGAGAGCTGGCCTCTGGAAGGCAAACACCTCACAGGAGCCTCGTCACTGTGCCACAGCCAGGGGACCCCGCTCTGAGGGCAGAGTGGCTCCTACTAACCATGGACACAAGGAGCAACCAGGAACAGCTCAGCTCTTTTTCAGTGCTATTTGAGAATGGCTGTAGTTCAACTTGATTCACTGTTTATTATGTTTAAAAAAATATAGTTCACACAAAAGTATCATGTAAACATTGTTTAAATAGCTGCTGGTGCTCAGGCAGGACACGGGGCTGAGCTGATGGTCTTCAGTGGGGTCGCACCAGCCTCGGCGCGGGGCAGCCAGGGAGGGTCTCTGGTGCTCGTGGGAGCAGGCAGCCAGCACGGTCACACTGACACCGGGCTACAGCTTTGGGTTACTCGGTTCCAGGATTCCCAAGCCAAATCTTTCAAAACGCAGGACAACTTTGCTACTGTTAATGCTGCAGAGAGTGGGGAGGGAGAGGAGAAGGGGGGGGAAACAGTTACTGATGATTCATCTTACAAAGCTACCGCCCTATCACAGGAGCTGAAATGAGTTTGGTTCTGCTCTCGCATCACTTCAGCTCACCCAAAAGATGCCCAAGTAATTCAGCAGCAAACACATGAAGTTATTCATGCAAACCTTATCAGTGGGAAGAAACTGCACAATCTGATTTGCCCATGGGGGAGGAGCAGGAAGTTCTCCCAGGTCTCTGCCATGGGTAGAAGCCTGACACTGGTTTTCAGTGGGCACTTGCTTCTCTTGAAGTAGAAGGGAAGGAAAAACTGATAGAAATTTCTTTGTAAGAGAAAGGGGAGTTTTGACAAGGTACATGAACAGGTTAAGAAACCCCAACAGAACACACCCAAAACCATTTGCTCCTTTCCAGGCTCTACAGACACGTAAAGGGGTCTCTCCCCTTGCTCTCACACTGCTGGTAGAGCCAGAAGCACTTTCAGCTCAGAGCTTTTCTGAGGAGGCTCAGGGAATGATGTGGGAGCTTGTCCTCAGACAGCAGAAACCCCCTTGGTGTGTGCTCTCCTCTGTCCCTGTCCTCTCCCCTCCAAACCAGTGAAAAAAGACCTTTTCTAGAAGGCACATGTTTGCTGTGGTAGCTGTGACTCTGCCAAGGGCCTACACTGAGTCCTTCTGCTGACCAGGGATGTAAACAGGAGCTGAAGGGTGCTCTTGCTTTCCTCTTTTACACGGCTTTGTAGCTGATCCCAGCTGACCCAGGTGGGGCTGCTCTGCACACTGCCCCAGACACTGCCCAGCCTGGTTCTCAGTGGGCAAAGGCCCCTCAGCTGCTCCAAGCAGAGCAAGGCCCATCCTTCTCCCCACTCAGGAACTGCCCCTGGCTCCAGTGCTGGCTCTGTGCCTGAGGGAGACCCGGCCTGGCCTCAGCTCCTGCTGGTTTGCAGTGCCAGTGCTGTGGCCGTGTCCCTGCCTGCCGCAGTCACAGAGCTCCAGCACTGGGACCCGGGCCCGAGGGGCCGGGGGCTCCACAGGACACGCAGCACTCTGGGGACAGCCCTGGGCTGCAGGCAGGACAGCCGGCCCTGCCTGGGTGTGCACCTGGTCAGTCAGAGCGGGTCCCCACGCCCGTCCCCGAGGAGTCACAGCTGCTGGGCGCGCCGGGGCAGAGGAGCCCGTGTTAGCCAGGAAGGTCTCGCAGACAGGAGTGGTTATTGAAGCTACAGCCCACACCAAGCGAAAGGCAGCGAGAAGAACTCGGATAAAGTGTTGATTATGTCCATGGGTTAATTTCGTAGTTTGTTTTTGCTTTTTTAATGGAAGGTGATTGTCCAAGTTGCCGGTTAGGATACGACACATGGAAGCATGCAAGGTGGAGCCCGTTATTGCACCAGTAGCTACAACCTACAAAGAAATACAGGAGGGAAGGGAAAAAGACACCGTGAGAGTTAGTTTTCTGTTATTTAAAGCAAGCCCTTGAGAACTACACACTGTAGAGCTCCGACCAGGCTGCAGCAGGGGTTAGTGCAGTGCTGTGAAAGGATCTGGGTGAGGTGGGGGAGAGCTCCTCTGCTCAGTGCATGTTCTTTTTGTGAAGGTGAGGCCAGAGTCTCGGGGAAGCTCTCTGCAGTTTAAAGCTGTTGGACATCACTAGTGTGTCAGGGATCCAGTACAAATGGGGAGGAATTTGCACAGGAGAAGTGGCAGAATTTTCAACCAAAACTCCAAAGCCCCCACACCCAGCCTAGACCAAACTGCCACAACAGTTCCTGTATCAAGAGTTTGGGTGCTTCTGATCAGGTGTTGCAGGAAGAGGGTGAAAGATTATAGGAAGGGAAGGGGTGGGTTATACATCAGAACAAAGAGAAAGTAAATATGAGCAGTTCAGGAGATGAAAAGAAACACTGAGCCAAGGACATGGTGAATGGGCTCTGGGCACAGATATATCTGTGGCCTCAAACCCATGCAGTCTGAACCACTCCAGAGGGAAACACTGCCCTGTTCTTGGGTCCTTCCCTCGCCATTACCAGCACAGGGGAAGTTCCAACCACCTTGGGGTCAGTGTGGACCCTTCCCAATGCTGTTGTGGATATTCTCTGACACCAAACAGGGGGATCAGTCAGCTGCTGGAGGGAGGTGAATATGAAGTAGGAAATGGAACTGTCTGAGGTTCATGGCTTAGTTACATCATTTCCCAGGAACTAGAGATGCAGAGGAGCAGTGCTCCCACCCTGTCAGGTCTGACAGCCCCAGGAAAGCAAATAAAGCTCAGAAATGATCAGTTAGCAAATTTCATAGCATCGGTGTAGCAAATTTCATGGCATCAGCAGCAGGTACTCACTCAGCAGACTTCCAGAAGTGCCCTGGGTGGGAGAGCCGGCGGTTCAGTTTTGGCAGTTTTTCAAGCATTTCCATGAGGACAGTGAAGCTGGGCCGCTCGCTGAGGTTGAAGGCCCAGCAGGCCGAGAGGATTTCCTGCAGAGGACAGTGGTGGTTCATTATCTCTGTTCATGGGTCAACTGTGCAGACCAGAAAAGTGTCTGAGCACTGGGATGTGTGTGAGGCCAGGCAGACACCGCTCACAGAGGGCCTGGACACTGTCAGAACCCAAGAGTGGGGGATGTTCGTTTCTGCACCACAGTTACAGGCACAGGCTTAACCTGGTCTCCCACTCTCTTCTCTTCTCTTTCCTGCCCTTTCTCTTTCGAGTTACGAGTATAGTAACTCCCTTGAAGCGCCCCTCTCTCCCTGACAAGCAGCTGTCTGAGGGACTCCTGCAGCTGAGGTACTCACATTGACCTCTTTGCCCAGGCTGACAGTGGCAAGGACTTGTCTGACTCCCTCGCCGCTGCCGATCTGCCAGATGAGAGCCTCTGCAGGCTGGGTCCTGAAGGGCCATTCCCGTGCCTGGAGCTCGTACCACACAGTCCTGCAATGCCAACAGACGTGTCAGACCTCTGCCTGCTCCTGGCAGACAAAGTACCCAATGGTGGCACTGTTCCACCATTCTGAGCTCTGGCAGGTGCCCAAGGCTGTGCAGCAAACCCCTTCCAGCCATGACTTTTGGAATAGGTGAGGAAAATGTGTCCCAGCTGGACTCCTGAGTCTGAGAGAAGGGGAACACTGACTGGAAAGCTCTCATGGTACTCCTGGGTGTTCCTTTCTTACCCAAAGGCATAGATATCTGCAGCTTTGGAGAAAGGCAACTTGTCTTCATCTTTCCCTGGGGCCATCTCACGGACAATCTCAGGGGCCAGGTAGCACAACCAGTCATGAGGCAGCTTCAGTTCATTCTCCCTCCTGAGTCCAAAAGAAAGAAGCAGGACTAGAATATTGGTGTGGAGGCCATATCTGTGCTGCACCTGATGCTTTGGCTTTATTTACTCCAATATTTTTGCTGATGTTTTGTTTCTAATTTTCTTGCCATGTTAACAAATAGGCACATGTCAGCCTGACACCCACAGCTCCTTCCTGGGCTTAAGGTCTGTTTGTTCTGTGCTCCGAGTCTTAATCCAAACTCTCTAGCTGTGTTACTGCAACTGTAGCAAGAACTCTGCTCAAAAGGAAAACAAAGCAAACATACACAGTGCAAACTGAGTATGTACTAAACTATGGATGCTTCCTGTGCACTGCAGGAAATGTTTCCCTATTTGACCATTTGTCATTCCAGATGTGGAACCAAGCACTGAAACCTCCACTTACCTTCCTTCCTGAACCACGCCCGAAATTCCAAATAATCCAAAGTCAGTGATCACAACTTTCCCATTGTCATAGAAGACATTTTTGGATTTCAGATCCTTATGTACAATCCCCTTTGCGTGGAGATACCCCATGCCCTGGGAAACACAGCAGAGATGGAAATGTTTTTGGGGTTTCATTATTTCCAAGCATACTCTGCTCTCCAACACATTTCCCCTTCCTAACTCCAGTGTCAAGGATTAGTTGTAACTGGGGCAGGGCCCCTGTGGGACTTGTGCAGGAAGGTGTAGGGAGAGGCTGAGGGAGCAGCTCCCAGTCCCATGTGCAGCTCTGAGCTCTGGCTGAGGCCCTACCCAGTGGCTCCCTTGGCATAAGAAGCCCTTACCTTAATGATCTCCTGTGCTATCTGCCTGGTTTTGTTGATGTCCAGGGAGATCTTGGGGTCCCTCACAAAGGAGTGCAGCGTCCTTCCTTTGCAGAAGCTACAGGAGATGTTTATATATGAGAACATTAGCTAGCTCTACAATACATATCTAGTAGAGCTAACAGAAAGATCTCTCTCACCTGGTAATGATTGCTAAGTGAGGGGGGTTCATGCAGGCTCCCATGAACAGCACCACGTTCTCATGCCGGGTCTGCCTGTAGTTCATCACCTCCTTCTTGAAGAGCTTGAGATGATCCTGATTGTTGCCGTCGATCTCCAGCAGCCTGATGGCCACCTCCCCGTGCCACTTGCCCTTGTAGACCTTGCCCCAGCGGCCCTGGCCGATGGGGTCCCCCAGCTGGATCTGCTCGAAGGGGATGTCCCACTCCTGCAGGTACACGCTGGTCTGGCTGGGTTTGCGGTAGATCATCCCCTGCAGGTGCGGCCGCCGGTTGGGCAAATCTTCCACCTCGTCCTCATCGTCCTCGGGCTCTGACTTACTGGCCTCTGGTTCCTCCACCTGTGCACAGCGAGGGGAGGAAAGGCGTGCTCGCAGTCCCGCAGGGGCGGCAGAGCAGCACAGCTGCTCCAGAGGCCGGCGGGGCAAACCAGCAAACCCACCTGTGCTTCCCGTGGGCCTCCGCCCGCGCCCGGCTGCTGGGCAGCGCTGCAACAGAAGCAGGGAGAACAACGTCTGACATCGCTGCAGTGGGGGCCTCTGCTGCCCTTAGGGAGCAGAAGCAGCCAATGCAGAACAGATCCTGACAGTTACAGAGGTCACAGAAAAATACAACTCCTGCTCCATGGAAAAGAGAAGGACTCTAAGCTCACTTTGGCAAATGAGGGACAAAGAATTAGAAGTAAGTCTTGATAATTAAGTGGCAGGAATTGATTTGGCAGTGGCATGGCTCTGTTATTACACTGTGTTCCAGGAATAGATGGTCCCATTCCTACCCCTGAAATACCTGCAGTGGAGCAGCTGGCAATGCAGGCTGGAAGCTTTTCCATGCCCTGCAATTGGGATCTTGAAAGAGCTGTTTGCTTGCAACTCAGTGTGCTGTGCCCTTCAAGTGACAGAACTCCAGATTCTGCTTCATCTGACCCTTCATACAACCAGGACTAGATATTAAAGGCTTGGACTCCTTAGTGTGCCATTTAGAGTTAAGTGTCACATCCAGCTTTAAAAAGCTGGCAATACCAGCATCACCCTCACTGACTAAAGTTACCCTGGGAATTCTCAGGTGTTAAATCTGGTTTTGGCCATAACACAGTACTTCTGGGCTGACTTGAGGATTACCAGGTAAAAGCTGTGAAAATGAATGGATTTAAAACTATACTTACTTAGTGTCTGTAGCAGTTTCTGGAAGCTGTGCTGTTTGTGCAGGACTGGGAATTTCTGGGAAAGTAGAAACAGTTATGATACATCTTCTACACTTCAATCTCCTATAGACTGCAAGTTTTAACATTGCAATAGCAACTATTTTCTTCTTATTTAGGAATTATAAACTCAACCGCAGACAAAGTGATTTTATACTTTTACTGATTTAAAACTCTGCTCATCTCTCCCATGCCTGCATGTTGGCTGAGCCCAGTCCTCTTCCATTTCCCTCACCTATCTCTAAAGTCCTTTTGACAAGGCACGAAGCCATAATAGTGAAACTTTTCAAAGGAGGAACATGGATGTGAATAGAATCCACAGCAGGAAATGGATTTTCTACAGCTAAATATTCAAAGTTCCATCTCAATACATAAGTCACATTACTACCTCAGATTAGGGGAGAGAGGCCTGAGTACACACTGAAATAAGAGAAAGTGTGGATTGTTTTAGACAGGTTTTTTAAAGCAGAATGATTGTTCTTGGGCAGGATGCAGAGGTTTACAAGCAAGTAGTTTTGGCAGTAGACGTTGGTTAGCAGAATTAAAACAATCAACTCACCTGGGAAGATAAACTGTTGTCTATGCTGAAGGTAGTAGGCAGCTTTTTAATTAATTGGGGTTTTGTAAAAAAGGAACAGCAAAAAAAACACCAGGAGAAAAACAAAACAAAACAACACAAACAAGTTAGAGGATCATCAGTGAGTGCCTCATATGCATTCAATGAATTAGTCCCAGGTCACTGCTGGGAACAGATTAGTGCATTATCAGCCTGCTGAGGGAATTTCAGCACATGCATTTTGGGAGGCCCTGACACATGACAGGTATCAAACACAAGCTGTGCTACCTCTCTCAGACAGCCTGGTGGGCAAACACCATACTTGGATCCCCAGTGGCAGGAGCAAAGGGAGAGCCCAGGAATGCACAAGGCAGGCCCACATCAGGTGTGATGTGCTCTCATGTCTCAGCTTTGCAGAGGTGCCCCCACAGAAGCTGAAGCTCATGAACCATCCACCTTTTTTATTTTTTCAGTGAATCTGAGCACTTTGTCCCAGTGCAAAGTAGCTGCAGTGGAATCCTTACACTGAACTGCCTCTGGTCCTTTTCAGCAGGCTCAAACTTTAACTCAAATTCACAGGTCAGAAGCTGATACAAAATTCAGCAATGTTGAAGGCCAGATGTAGTAACTACTAAGCACCATGTGACTTCAGGTCAAAGGAATTACATTTATTCTCACTGTTTAGATCTTTGCCCTTGTCAGAGATACTTCCCCTCTCAGCTCTGGTTAAAGCTGCACACTGGGGCTCTCAATCCATAGGGCATGAAGGGTAAACTTCTCTCCACCAGTCCTGCTTGACAGTGGTTTAAAAATTGGTGTTGGTTGTGGGTTGTATTTTGGAAGGGTCTGGTGAAGTAATTAATTCCAGTTCTCATTTTTACAGCCTGCTCCAGCAAGTACCTCCCTCCTGACTGAAAGCCCCTGGTGAGCACACATTGCAGGCAGCATGCACTGTACAGCACAAAGGGGAAAGAAGGAGAAAAAGCAGCTTTTTGCTTCGGTCCTTTCCCAAAAAGGAAAAGGAGAAATGTTCCTCAATAATCAGTTTCCTGCAAAGATATGTTGCTGATACCCTTCAAAAATTGGTAAGAAAGACATTTTCATTTTATCAGATAATAAGATACCCTTTTACACCTTGTTTAAGGCACAACCATGTATTCAGAAACCTACAACTGCCTGTGAACTGCTGGTCAGCCCCTCCTTGCAGAGTCTGCTGCCAGACAGGAGTGTACCTGGGAAGTTGAACCGCCCGTCCCTCTGGCCCATGGGGGACGGGTTTGGGGGCGGCGTCGCACTGGGAGGGTTGGAAGAATGGAAAGGTGCTGGAGAAGATGGAGTGGATGAGGTTGTAGAAGAAGGATTACTGCTGGAGTCCAGGTGGTTTATTGCTGGTGGATGCTCCTGCAAAGCAGAGAAAGACACGCGTGAGAGAACGAGAAAGAGGAGCCTCCCCTCAGTGTCTGCTGGACAACAGATAGAGGGAACTTGTTCCCAGGCTTGATTGTGGCGTTGCTTTTCTGAATGAACACCTGGAGCTCTGGACAACCCCTGCTTTACCGGGAGAAAATGTCTCATATCCAAGTCTTGCAAAGTGAAAGCTCTCACTCCAACCAGTGAGATCCAACCTCTCCCTGTTGCAGCTCCCCAGGGACTCTGGACATGCTTCAGCCATCTCATACCTTTTTAGTTAGTGCTTTGGGGAGAGTTCCAAACTGGGGTTCTGTGGGTCTGTCTACTGGATTATTGATATCAGATGGGACAGACTCTGTTCTTCTTATTTTTGTTACTGAAAAACAGGTTGGAGAAGGGAGAAAAAACGCTTTAATGAGACTTTTTATTCTTTCCGTACCATCAATTATATTGAAATGCCAAGAATTTGTAGAAAATTACTTACTGGGAAGGAAGGATATTCTACAAGCAGGTGCCTCTTTAGTACATTTGTTGTGACATTTTAATCTGAAAGATAACCATTACATGTTAAATAGCAACTTGTTCTTTCCAGAAAGAGGAAGCCTACCCTTAATTTGTAATTCTTATGCTAATCTCAGAAGGAGTTCTGGAATTCTCAGCCCCAGAGCAGCAGGCATTCATATAGGGAATTCTATTATTTAGGCTAATGAAACCACAAACATATCTTAGCATCTGGTTTATTTTTAATAGAGTTACTTTCACTGACTCTCAGCCAGCAACCATGAAGTAGTAAAATCTCAGTCCTCTGTGCTAACAAGCCTGAGAGAGAAGCAAAAAGTAGTATCCTGGCTGTTATTTAGGGATTCAGCTTCCACTACAAGATTTGCCCAGGATGAGATAGGAAGCCTGTAGCAGGGAAACAAATTTGGTTCATTCATGTGTCAGGCTGCCAGCTTCAAGCGTGAGTTGTGCCAGAGCATCTCTTTGCCAGGCCAGAAGGACTGAAAAAATGATGGCACTGCCAAAAGTGCATCACATCAAGAGACATGAGTTACTGCAGGCTGTGGTGAGTCCACTCCAGGCTGTTCTGACAGTGACCGTCCCCGTGTGCTCACCTGCAGTACTTACACTTCACCCCGAACATCATGTTTTTCTGGCACACCTGGCAAATCTGAGATAACCAGGACTTTGTAGAGAACCTAACAGAGACAAGAGAGGGAAAACTGACATTAGCTGGTGTCTGAGGGGAAATTTACATTTGTAGGTAGCTGAACTTGACACCTGAGACATCCAAACAGACTCCAAACCCATCTCAGAGCCCTGTGCCACCACAGCCCTGCCTGGGCTGCTGGGCTGTGCCCCTGGGCTGCTCACCTGTGAATTACAGCCAGACCCAGTCCCTGGCTGCTCACCTGTGAGCTACAGCCAGACCCAGTCCCTGGCTGCTCACCTGTGAGCTACAGCCAGACCCAGTCCCTGGCTGCTCACCTGTGAATTACAGCCAGACCCAGTCCCTGGCTGCTCACCTGTGAGCTACAGCCAGACCCAGTCCCTGGCTGCTCACCTGTGAGCTACAGCCAGACCCAGTCCCTGGCTGCTCACCTGTGAGCTACAGCCAGACCCAGTCCCTGGCTGCTCACCTGTGAATTACAGCCAGACCCAGTCCCTGGCTGCTCACCTGTGAGCTACAGCCAGACCCAGTCCCTGGCTGCTCACCTGTGAGCTACAGCCAGACCCAGTCCCTGGGCTGCTCACCTGTGAGCTACAGCCAGACCCAGTCCCTGGCTGCTCACCTGTGAATTACAGCCAGACCCAGTCCCTGGCTGCTCACCTGTGAGTCACAGCCAGGCCAAAGTCTCTTCGTACCATCTGGGGGGATCCCTGGGAGAGCTCTGGTGGAGAACAAGAGGAGGGTTTAGGGAAGCACTGCACAGAAACTGAGCAGTCAGTGCCCCAGGTCAGCACCTCCAGCATGAGGTGTCACAGGAACACAGATCAGACTGATTTGCCCCCTGTGAAGTTGCTCTTGTATTTGTTTCATATGATTGGATAAATCATGATGTTTTACATTTAGGGATTACAGAAGTCCATCTGATCAGGTCTAAGCCATTCTTAAAGTGGAAAGTCAGATTTTACTCCTAACTGGGTTACTCCCAATTGGTTTACCACAAATACCATCACCCAGTTTTCCTGCAGTGTCAGTATATTTCAGAATATTCTATCTCACTGAAAATTATCTCAATTTTCTAGACAGGGCCAGCATGACCCAGAAGAATAAGAACATACATGTGAGCTCACTTAACTTTCTGCTAAGCGCAGAAAGGGAGATCTAGACTTCCAAATGCCAATCCAGCATGCCAGTGGTTAGAGCACATGACTTCCTGAAAAATCTCCAACACTCATAGACTTCTGACATATTTCAGAAATACTGCACAGCTGAGGCAAACCCCAATGTGCAGGTTTGCTGTGTCAGCACAGCAGCAGGGCTGGCTCAGAGCCAGTCTCCTCACTTGACCATAGATGGCACCATAATCTTTTCTATCATTAGTCCAGGGAGCTCCTAAAGGCGTCTGTGATCCTCAGCCTCTTGGAAAAGGCTGGAATGGCTAGCTGCTTTTCCAAGGAATGCTGCTGGCCTAGCGTGGCCACCCAAACAATCCCAGCACAGCAGTAAAGAAGGCTGTTAACATCGGTCAGATGGTTAAACCTTCACTGAATGGTATCAACCAGTCTGGGATTGTCCGGGACTCACCAGAGCCCACAGCAGACACTTCATCTCAGCCAACAGGTCTACATGAAGAGGAGCACCAAAATCCTTAATTTCTGTTTGAGTTTATTCTAATGCCTTTTTCATTTATCGCACCAATTATCTCACTCTCCCCAGGGAAATGCTCAGATTTCTGCTGGCATTTTCATTTTACAATCTCTCTATTTCTGAAGGAATTCCTGAGATTTTTGTTTTAAAGGGCATCAGCTATATGTGCAGTGCTTGGACTTTCATACTTGCTTTTAATACTCAGACACTTTTGGACACTTTCCAAGCTGCTCCAGTCTCTCCCCATTAGCTTACAAGGTTACAGGGGGGTCTGGGACACCTCAGGATGGCTAGAACTCCCAGTGGCCCTGGAGAAACCCAGCCCTGCTCCTGCCAGCCACCACCCACATGAACAGACTCCTCAGCACAGAGGGAACACCCCACACTCCAGCACATGCTGCAGCTTCCTCAGAAAGCTGCATGAATGTGTCTTAACTTCATTGCAGAGACACTGGGCAATGCATAGCCAAAGCCACTAGATGGTTAGATGTGAAATTCCTGTACCAAGAGGCATCTCTGCCAGCTGTCTGAGGTCATAGATAAGCACCCCCTGACTTTAACCCTTGAAGCATCAGTATTCCTTTGCCTTGCGTGTGTCATCCTAGAAAATACCAGGTGCAACCAAATAAAACCCTGTGGTTCTTTGGCAGGCCAAGCTCCTGCACAGTTAACAGAAGCTCTGGGATAGGAGGGCCCATGGAGAACCTCCAGAGGCTGCCCAAGGATGGCCAACAGGGAGCTGACAAGCACAGGTTCTTCTTTCTCAGCAAGGCACTGCAGACACCCGTGCGAGACTCTCTTACCGAACCTAAAAAGAAAAAAAGATACTTTTAGGCACTGATACTCCTGTGACAGGTACACACGTTGCTAGAGCAGCATGTGCTGTCAGGTTTACAGACACCTTTGGCTTTGAGCAGGCTCCCGAGCTTGCTGTATTGCCAATATTTTCCTGCCGACAAAGGGCAGCCTTTGCCGGGGAGAGCCCCTGCTCCAGTCGCGGAGGAAACTTACTTTATTGGAGGAACTTCGTCTATCCTGTTGCCCAGCTGAGACTCGTGGGACTTGCTCCTGGTGAGGGTGGGGAAGTTGGGCAGCAGCTGGAACACCTTGCGGCACGGGGGCGGCGGCGTCCGCGGCGGCTTCAGGCGGTGCCGGCGCTTGGGCTGCGGCGTGGCCGGGGGGGTGACGGTGATGCTGTGCGGAGTCCTGGGCCTGCCCCCGGCCGCGGGCAGCGCCAGCGGCTCCAGCAGGGTCTCTGCCGGGGGACAGGGCCCGTGGCTCGGGGCCGGCTCGCAGGGCGCGGACACGGAGCGCGGCTGCTGCTGGCCGCCCTTGGCCGCGGCGCTCGGGGACCAGGCGGGGTCCGGCTGCGAGCAGGAGCTGTCCCGGCGCTCGGGCAGGGCCATCGGCACATCGTCCCGCAGCTCCCCTCCTGTCCAAAGCAGCGGCGATAGCGTTAGTGACGGCCAGGCAGGAGGGCACTGGGACCGAGCCCGGCCCGGGCCGCTCTGGGCCCCCAGACGCTCCTCGGCAGGGCTGTGCTGCCCATTTCACCTGGCAATGCTCTCCCCTGAGCCTCAGCAGGGCCCCAGGCTGGGAAAACTCGGCACAGGCCCTGATTTGATCTTTTGAGAGACATATACCTGGGTTTTTAAAATGCCATTTATTTCTAAGGGGCGAATGCTGTAACTCCTGAGCAATGGCTGGTTTATACAGTGTGGATGGGAAATATTTGACAGCCTGGGACAAGAAAGATTAGAAAATAGGAAACGTGAGACTGAGCTGTTTGCTGAGCTTTTCCATTAACTAATCTTTACCATTTGTAAATGGATGAACTGTCATAATATCAACAGGAAACATCACCTTTCAGTGACAGATTGATAACTGCTACAAAGAAAGATGTGGTGCATGTGAGTACCAGTCTGCAGGGAGAGGCTCTTGTACAAACAGATTTTACAGTGCTGTGGAAGTGCTAGGGGAAGGTTTCTCTCTGAGCTGGCAATATATGGGGAAGGCATCACCTACAAGGAATCTGGTTGTATTTAAGTAAGTCAAGGATTTGTACTGACCCATGGGGAATGAACTAGAGCATTAGACACAATTCTGAACAGAAAGGGTTAATAAGGATATAGTCTACAGAGTAGGAGAGGATTCTACATGCATTTATTTCCATTTATTTATCTGACTTGATGTCCAAACCAAACCCAACTGCCAGCTCTAGACAGGTTTGATCAGTGCACCTTCGTGCACATGCCAGAGCCACAGGCTGGTCACAGAACATGCCCAACCAGTGTCTGCAAGGCAGCAGCTGGGGCTGGGCTGCTGGGACACCAGTGCCACAGCAGGACACGGCAGGCTGTACCTGACTCCGTCACCTTCCGCAGGCAGCTCAGGGCCCCGTTCAGCCTGGAGCACTCCTCATCCCTGGCTCCACATCTCTTCATTGTTTCTTTCACCTTTGACTCATTCATTTCTAGTAAGGCATCCAGGGTCAGCTCCTCTGGTATTCTCTGCAGGAAAACAAGAGAGACCCTTTTTGTTGCTCTCTGTGTGTATGTAAGAGTGTCACCTGTCGTGTACTTTCAGCAGTGGCACTGTCTCACTGCCCGGGCTGACTCGTGGCTCACTCCTTTTGGCAGTGCTCCTCTCTGGCACAGCCAGCAGTGCCCACAGCTGCTCTCTCCCGTGCCTGGGGTGTGAGTGTGCTCTGCACCTCCAGGACTGGTCATCCTCTGCTATTCCATTTAGGATTACAGGGGATCAAAATACTCCTCCCCTCATGGAAAATTTTTGCAAGGCTACTAATGAAAGTTGATCTTTTTCATTAAAAATAGGGCCAGAAATAAAACAGGTCTAACCTGAAAAAGAGTCAGATAAGAGTGTTAGGCTTTTTAGTACTGAAGTGAACAGCAGAAACTATGAGAAAAGCTACTTCTTTATTTGAACAAAAAAGAAATGTTTGGACAAAGATAGTGGCCTCCTCCTCAAGCAGTTTTTCCTTCATCAGAGAACCAGCTTTACCCATATCCTGCCTGGAGAGATATCTGTGCAGAACTCCTAAATCTTAATACACCAAAGCCCCACAGTGCTAAGGCTCACATCAGGCAGACACAAAAGATACAAGAGCCTGGAAAGCACAAAATGATCTGGTATTTCCTGACACAGAACTGAGCTGTGTTTCTCTCTCCTCCCCCATTCAAATGTTTCCAGTGTAAGTCTGCAGCAATTGTGGTTAATAAACAAAACCAGGATACTTAGCCCAGTTACCCAGGAATTTCCCTGTAAAGTTCTGCCTAAACAAACCTCCCTGTTGCCTATTCTCACAATGAGATCACAAATTTCACAATATTTGGCCTTTATCCTAAAGTTTCAACTCCTGGAATCAAGCTATATAAAAGGCTTTGAACTTTATTTGAAGGGGAAACTCAAAAGTGTGTCTCACTGCTTGGTGAAACAAAAGCTTGGAATCCTCTAGTCCTCAAACCCCACTTCTGACTCAAAGCAAATGTGAATGTGTTGAATGTCCTTTAACAATTGCATCTTTCTTAACCCAGACTCTTGCTTTGAGAGCTGACGCAGGACTTTCAGCTGTGACAGTGCTCATCAGCCCCAACCTTTGGAGCTCTGTAGGTGGCAACACAAAGAGTTTCCTATTTTAGTAACTGTGGCATGGAGCAAACAAAAAGAAAAAATTAAGAAAGGGCAGAAGTCTAAGAAACACATCCTGTATCTTCTGTCACATGCCCTGAACTGGATGAAACACAAAACACAGCTGACTCAAGGGGAGACCAGGAATTTAAATGAGCAGTAAGCACGAAGCAGGACCAGAGCAGAGCCAGGGTTCAATGAAGTTTGGGTAGATTTTCTTTTTTTTTCTGTAACTAATCTTTGCAGAGTAGCAAAAGCACAGACATAACAACTGATGCTGAGTATTATTCATTTTTCTGCACATCTGCACCATGAGGATGCAGGAATAAGACTGCCTCAAAAGCTCATTCCTAAATGACTTGGATAAATTTCAGAAAGAAATTTCAGTGCAAAATCTATCTCCTGGGATTCCCTGCCCTGTTATCACACTCCAAAAAACGAAACTCCCAGGGGTCCAGATGCTCAGAGGTGGACCTGTAACGTGTTTCCACAATTCCAACACCCCAGCATGAAGGCAGCACAGTTTGCTCACAGAGCCCCAGCTGAGCCGGGCTGGTGACACCAGAATTGCACCAAGTCTCCCTCACAGTCAGTCCTTTCCTCAGCACCCCCTGGATTCCATTCCCTGGCAGCTCACAGAAGCAGCTTTGTTCTGCCACACAGGCCCCCAGCCTCAGGGGACACCAGCACTCTAAAGGGGACAGGGGCAAACAGGGACCAAGGTTTAGTGGGACACAGAGAGCTTTTTACCGTGCCCAGGTGCTCCTGGAGCCAGGAAGCCAATGGTGCCCTGTTAAGCACAAGGAAAAGCCAATGTCTTAAAAAAAACATTTATCCTGTTCTGTACTGTTATAAGGGTGCTAGGGTAAGTGGGATTACAGTGATGCCATTTTTGAATTACCTTGAAACATTTCCTCACTCTCACCATTCCCCCTTAGAAAACAACACAGACTACACACCCATTGCTGTAGGCAGGAGTCATAATATCAACGGATATTAACATTAACATTAACATTAATAATTCCAGATCTCAGCAGGAGCTCCCTGGTTCCATCACCCAGGACTCCCTCACTTCCCAAACTTTCATGCACACATGTAACCAGGAATTTATCAGAGCTGTTAGTAAGTGAGCTGGTAAAGTGGAAGAAACCACGGTTTCCTTGGGAGAGCAGAGCTTTCCCACCACAGCCAGTGGTAGCTGGAATGCAGGCCTGGCTGGGGTGGGACTGGTGGCAGCACAGCTGGGGATCTGGTTTCTCAAAGCCTAATCTGTGGCAGGAACCAACCTTCAGGCTGGATCAAGGATTCAAGCCTTCCTGGTTGCAGAGAAAACAATATTTTTAAGATGCCAAGCTACTGAGCACTTTAGAAGTGTCAGGGCATTCTTCCTTTGCCCCATCCTTTGGAGGACACATCTCTCTCTGCCCAGAGCTGGTCTGTGATGGTCCCCACAAAGCCCAGCTCTGCACCCCCAGCTCAGCTCTCACACAGACCCTGCCTAAGAGGACTGCACCCACACACAAAGCCCAAGCTCCTCTTCTGCTCAGCAGCTTAATTTTAGAAAGACAGAATAGCAAGTTGTAGGAAAGTAGAAAGTACAGAAAAGGAGATTATATTTAAACGATCCCAGTGACCTTGAGCTGGGAGAGCTCAGACTTTCTGAACCTGCTGCCAGCCCCCATGACACGCGACAAAAGAAATAAGCCTTCGAAGAGGGGGAGGGAGGGCAACTAAGAGGCTTTCTTTAAACAGCCACTCATGTGCTGCACATATGTGGTGGCTTAATGTGCAACTGGTCAACCTGATCCCTGTAAGATTGGCCTGCTCTGCCTTGGCTGTGTGTCACCCCCCAGGCAGTGTGACAGTGAGGAGGGTCACTAGTTCAGGGTGGCTCTCAAACAGGTTCTGCTGCTGCCCTGGCTCAGCTGCTGGGCGGGGAGAAGGGCCCCTGCTCAGGGGCATGTGGGGGGCTCCAGCCCCTCAGTGCAGCTCTGGGCCCTTGCACAAGGGTTACTGCCACTCTTCACCACTGAGGGTGAGAAATGTGGGTCCAGCTGACCTCTCTTTACCGGCTTCTTCAGTGGGTGCTGAGGCTTTTTTAAAAAACAGCTTTAAAAATGCAGATTAAAGGCTTGCATTAGGACCAAGCTCAACACCCCCTCCCTAGGCACACCTTGTCTTGACAGGGAGAGCTGCAAGATATCCAGACAGTACTCTACTAATAAGGTCAGAATTAAAAACAGAAAAAGCAGGAGAAGACAGAATCTGCTTTCAATCTTCAGCACCTCATAACTGCCAGCAAAATCTAAAGCCTAACCATGCACTGCTCAGCAGAAGGGATGCTAAAAAGTCCCAAGCAGGAAATTATTCCTCCCTACAACAGGTAAGAGGACTTTTCCCTGAAGCCCTCCTGCTTATCAGGCACAGACTGCACTTCATGGTGCTCGTGTCTAAAGAGAGAAAAGTGAGTCCCAATGCATCCAAGGAGCCATCCAAGGATCAGTCTCAATTAGTCCAGGTGAAGAGTTCACAACAGTCTTTAATCTTGTCTGGTGTCCAACTTAAATCCCTGAAACATGGCAAAAATGCTGGTATCTAACACAGTGGAGGGGTTATTTTTAGTAAAGATTCCACCCTGCAGATAAGCCTAGGTAGCTAATGCTGCTGCAGGCACTCTGCAAAATCAGCCTGACCTGCTCCTTGACCCAGTAGCCACAGCTCTTCCTGTAAAGCTGGACAGTTGTCAAGACCCCAAATGTCTCCTCTTAAATCAAGACATCCCCTCTCCAATCATACTCCTGTAAAGCAGCAGATGCTAGAAGAGAAAGCCCGTTACATAAGGTGCTTAAATTCCCACTGATAGCTCTAAGCAAAGTATGTAAAGATGCTCTTGAGAACATCTTGTGCCTGCTAGTCGTTACTTTGCAGTGCTTTTCTGGTGCCCAGCAATGAAGGTACTGAAAAATCGCTGTATTATTAAATTCCTGGAGATTTTATGGGCATTCTGGAAAGCCTCTCACTTGAAATCTCCAGCTTGCATTAAGCTGTGAGCATAAACAGGCCATGGTTCCACCTAACATCACCCTCCTCACTGTTCCACCTCGCAGCAGAGGCTGGAGCAGAGCTGACAGGCTCAGGGCATTCTGTCCAGCTGGCTCTCTGGGGACAGGAGAGCTGCTGTCACTACTCTTCTGTGGCAGACAGGTGCAGCAGTTGCAGATCCCTCAGGCTGACTTCAAGCCATGAAGGGTTCAGAGTGCCCAAGGCTGGAGGGGCACCTGGAGCCCTCGGCAGGGAAGGGGAGCCCTGGCAGTGGTAGGGGCTATCTTCCAGGAGCTATCTTCCAGGAGCTGTTTACACTGGGGAGAGGCCTTCAGCAGGAGCACTGAAGGAATTTTATAGCTCAAGGAAGCCTGCAGGACAGAATTAATTTGCATACACACAATTAGCACATCCAGGATCTCTGCTATCTGGTGGGCCAGCTAGAGCTCCTGCTGCCAGACCCATGGAAATCCCCAAACAGCCACAGTCCTCATGGTCTTTTCATGCAGATATGCTGACAGAAAAAGATGAGAGGATACAGCTGGGGAAACCTGATAGGCGTAGGCAGATCTGCCTCTTCTATCCCCCATCCAAAGGATGCACTCACAAAAAGCCCTCACAACTCCTCCAATGACAGATCTGCTACCAGCTGGCCCCTGTGCAAACAGAACCTTCTGCCCTGGGCTCACAGCAGCAGCCCCAGAGCCCTGGCTCACCCCTGACAGGGGCATTTGCACAGGGGCAGCACAAGGCTCCGGGCAGACAGACAATCCCTGCTCAAGGCACGAGCCCTTCCTGCTTTGCTCCGCTGTGTCCAGCACTGCTCCTGCCTCGCTCAGCTCTGCAGTTCCTTGGCATCAATGCTGATGGGGATGGGCTTCACAGGCAGGCAGGGGGTATCCCACAAAAGGGTACAAGGGTACAATGGGGACTCAAATCCGTTCCAAAAGGAACAGCCACAAAGCAGCCCCAGCCACAGCCCTGTTCCACCTGCTCCCAGTCTCCCTGGTGACACAGCCCTGCTCATGGCCAGACCCCGGGGCAGGATGTGCCCCTCCCTGTGCAGGACAGTTACCCACTCTAAAAACAGCTTTCCAAGCTTGACTGACTGGCACCCCTGCTCTACAGCCAGCAGGGCTGGCCCAGACATGCTTCAGAAGATGATAAGATGCCTCTGTTCTTAAGTTAGTTTTTAAGACAGTGACAAGTTACATGTGGGAACAAATACAATAGTTATGTTTCTGGGAAGCAAAGTGATAAAGGCAGAGAAAATTGCTTTCTGGGCTGAAGAAAATAAGCCAAAAGAATTTTTTTGGTCTCTTCTATTTGGCAGACATACTTCAAGCTCAGAACCCAGTAAATAGCTCTGCAAGGGACTTCTTCCATCAGCTCAAGAGTGGAGAGAGCACCCTGTTCTCATCCTCCTTCCCTCCCACTGCCCTCCCAATTCCTGACTCCAACTCCCAAGGTAAGCAGGACAATCCAGATCAATGTATTCTTCTAGGATCATTTTCAGAGCAACTTGTACCCACTCAAGATGACTACATAGCATAAACACCTTCTGTCTGTAAGGCTCCTTACCCTGTCTTTTCTAGGTCTCAGTTCAAGTACCTCTTTGCTCACTTTCATCCCACCATATTTAACCATTTATACATATTTTTTGGTATTAAACTACACATACAATCTGTCTCTAGAATTAATCAATCTCTAGAACTGATCAGATTCTAGAACTCCTCAGCAAAAACAAGGACTCCAGCATTCCCTAGAAATATACTTAAACAGCAAGTTACAGCACCACATTAGCCCAGCTCCAAAGCAGAGCTTGCTACCACTTTCTATGATAAAAATCTGTCTGGCATCTGATTAGAGAACAGTAACAAAGCCACAGAAACAGCCCAGGTCGGGTGGCAGGTTCCAGGTTCCTTACCCCTCGGAACTGTGCATTGGCACAGAGGATCCCAGAGAGGGGCTGGCAGTGCCCACCTACCTGCAGGCCCGCGAGGTCGGCGCAGCCCAGCCCGCGCACCCGGCGCAGCGTCACCGGCTCGCTGCTGTCTGCGCTCTCGGCAGCTTTAGCTGTTGCCCAGCGCCATAAACACTGCATTGTTACTGCTGTAATCTCTTCCAGAACTAAAGGATTTTACAGGCAGTCATTATTCTCATTTTAAATATAGGTTTTCAAAGAAATAAAGGAGCCCAGCAATTATAATCACCAGAGCTTTCGAGCTTCACAATGTCTAGAGCAAGTCACTGAGCAAAAATAGTCTTCACTCAGGAGTAGAGGAGTCAGCAGATATTCTAAATTGGAGCTGCTGCTCTATTTCTGACAGGAAAGCCTGGGAGCTTCTGTGCTTCCCTGCATGGCAGCTTTATTTGGGAGAGGACTGGGGGGAGCGAGGCAATGGGAGGGGAGACAGATAAACAGAGCATTGTTCCTCTCACTGCTGAGCTAAAGAACTCCTGCAATTAGGCTGCTTTTCAACAGTGTTATGTCACAGATTAGCACAGTCTTGAAAATACTCCCTCCAGTAGCACTGTAGCACTAGAAATGCAAAGGGAATCAGAACCCTTAAAAAAGCAAAACTCCCATCAACGCAGGCCTTTCTCCTGATTTGTCCCTGAGAGGCAGCAGGCACAGAGAGCCCTCCACTGCACCTCCTCCTGTGCCAGACCTGCTGTCCTGTTCAGCTCTCAGACGTGCCCAGGGCAGGGCTCTGAGACAGCTCTTCTGAGACTCCACAGGTACCTGGCAACCTCTCCAACTAGTTTCAGAGTCTAAACGGTGCAAGAAGAGAGGGCTGTGACCACACTGTGACACTTGTGCAGTCTTCCTCCACTCTGCACCATTTTTTGGAAGCCTTAAGAAGCAAACCCAGCATGCCTATTTCCATTTTACAGCGAGCTAGCAGTATCTGAGATGGGAAGCTGTTCCCAGTAGCACAGAGCCAGAACCACTCGAGGGTCCCCATTTTCACAGTGTGACCTGCTCAACCCAGTCTGCAAAGGCTCCTCCCCATCCTGTCACAGGCAGGCAGCATGCACAAAGCAGGACACCACTCTAGATTTTGTAATAACTAACCTATTAAAGCTCCTTCTGTCAGTGATTTCCATTTTGAAAGCTTTCAGCTGAGATGCAGTTCAACATGCTGTATGAAATCTAAACAAGAGCAGGAATGATCCCGTGATACCTGAGACATTTCTGAAAGGTAACTCATCCCAGACAGCCCTCAGCACTGTGCTGATGTCAGTGTCCAACACCAACAGTAGCTGCATGGCTATTTTTTGAGCAGTGAAATAACAGAACCAAAAAAAATAAAAAACCACTGCAAGAGCAGAGCACTTAGTTTATTAGCCCAGCAATTTCCACTTCCCTAGCTCACAGCCTGTTCCAGCATGCCTACTCAGAAATTATTTTAATGACCCACAGGGTGTTGCAGTTCTGCTGTCCAGCTAATACAAGTGTTACAGAAGCTGCCTGCAGCTGCATGAAATGGATGCAGAACCCTTAAAAGATTACCATACTTTCAGAATCACAGGGGAATTTCAGTGCTTTGTAAACTTCTTACAGTTCTGTCCCAGAAGGAACAGAGCTCATTCAATTGGACACTGCTTGGGAGGGAGCAGCAAGAGCACACAAATCAAAAAAGATCTGGGAAATTCTTTCTGCCTTAGACCAAACCCGAATTTGTTCACCCCTTTCAGTGACCACACATACAGAAGGGCAGTCTCAACCCTCTCTGCTCCTTAAATTAGCAGGATGTGGCAGATTTGAACTGTCCACCTCCCTCCCCGCTTTTCTTCACTTCTTCCCTGCTCCCCCCCACTCCTTTCTGTAGGCATCACAAAGGATTTATAAATGAGCTACAAAGACATTCTTTTAGACTCAGGCAATTCCAGTAACCTTAGAAACCAACACTAGCTGGGAGCCTGGCAGTTTGGCCACAGCAACAGGCTGCTTTTGTCCTCTCATTGTCACTGCTGCACCTTTGGCTGTGCCACCCAAAACCTTGCTGGGCTGGAAGGCAACAGCACCATTACATTCAAAATGAACAGTAGGAAATAAAAGGAACAACTTGATCCTGAACCCATCCTGTTTCACCAGAGACCACTTAGTTACATCAGAACCAAGCTGGAATAACTTCCATGAAAATTTGTGGAATTCTTCACCCAGGAAGATTCCTGCTGAGGTCAAAGAAAAATTTTAGTTGCTCAGCGATCAAAGGAAACTGAATGAGAACATTGTGACCTAGCCTGCAGAGGCAAAAATGGAAAAAATAATAGAAAATACCTTTTCTGCCTTGTTTAGCTGTCAGTGGACTGAGCTCTACGTGTGTGTGCATGTGTGTGTGTGAGAGAGAGAGAGAGATTGTAACAATGGTCCTGTTTTGGCTAATGCTGGACACAGAACACAGTGCAGCACAGTACTATTAGTATCAAAAAGGTAGTAAGTGATTAAGTCCTGCTGTGGCTCTCAGACCCAGCAGGCAGCTGGGAACGTACTGAAGGGCCAGGAGGGCTCTGTGAGGGCCGAGTCCCCCCCCTACCTGCACCACCTCCTTCCTGACGTTGACGATGTCCAGCCAGTCGTTGAAGCGGGGGTAGCTGTTGAGCTCGGCGGTGCGGTCGCTCAGGGGCACGCTCAGCTTGCACTGCCGCTGCCGGTGGATGTAGTCAATCAGCTTCACCTGGGGATGCAGAACACAAACTGTGACTTCCTCGGCACGGGCTGACCCTTCCCAGGCTCTGCTCGTACACGGGGCACGCTGGCTTGTGAGCAGGGCCCTTTCATGACATAGAAGTGACATCCTCCTGTGAGCTCTCGGGGGAAATCAACACAGTGCATTTCCCTCACACTGAGCATCTAAACCCCCATCAACTGCAGTTCTGAGGCAGGAATAGCCAAAGTATCAAACGACTCTGAGGCCTGTTATCTGATGGGCATTTCTATTACAAAATCAACATTAAAACCAGCTAACTTAAAAGAACAAAAATTCAGGCAGTTGGACTAGATGATTTCTGTGTATCTTCTATCCTAAAGTTTTATACCAAAGCTTTTATCACCTGACCATCTCATGGCAAATGCACTACACAGAATTCTTCATTTTAGGCACAAAAGAATAAAATAGCAAAAAGGAGTATTGTTTATGCCTTATGTTTGCTTATCAAAAAGAAAATACTCTCCAAAGATTGCTCACTGTGTCACACATTCCCATGAGGCAGGCTTAAGCTTCAAAACTTTCCTAACAAAACAATGCCTCAAAGCAAGTTAGTTGATGCATGATTTATAAACCATGTTCTTAGTCAACAAATTTTAGCATCTGGGACATGATCAGACTAAAAGTGCAAAGGAAAAAACAAACATGGATTCTTTGACCATTATGATGTGTCCCCTCTTACAGTTTAAGTGTTTTCCTATGAAGTTAGTGAGAGCATGTTTTATGAGCAATCTATTCCTTACAACTATCAGCTATGACAAGTTTGTCCCTGCCCACACACCAAATTCTGATAGCAATTCCATAAATTTTGAGATTTATCAAAAAGTGTGTGAATACTGAAGTGATTCCAACTCCTGTAGTGCCCAGAGCAATGCAAAGCACTGCCATTCCCAGGAGAGGCAATGCGGGACTGCCATGTCCTAGAAACTCAGCCATCCCTTTGCATTCTCACTCTGACCACCCCTGCTGAAACCTGAGGAGCCTTTCCACCACAACTTCCCAGCACAGCTTTGGAGTACCAGCCCTGCAATGAACTGGAAATCCCAATCACTCGTTCTCAGTACCTCTTTTTGTATAAAGGGGCTGTCAGCACTTCCTTTTTCCCAGCCCTGCTCTGCTTCCTCTGGCCAGAGCAGGGCAGGGCAGGGCAGGACAGGGCCAGCCTCGGGAGGGACTGGCTGTGTGCTCAGCAGTGCCTGGGCTCCAGAGGCTGCCACGCTGCTGTGTGCCAGGCAGAGCCCAGCCAGGGCTGTCCCTGCCATGTGTGCCGTGTGCTGGGCCCTGTGTGCCAGGCAGGGCTGCTGCTGGCTGTGCTCTGGCTGCCCTCTCCCTGCACCAGCCCCTCGGCTGTGCCCTGCCCGAGTTCCCCTGGCTCTGGAGCAGGGGGCTGGGATCCTCCAGGCAGCCCTGTGCACGCTGGGGCACACATGTGTCATGGGCTGCCCTGTGCTTTCTCACTGTCACACATCCTTTCCCACAACAGCCTGTCCACAGGGCTCTCCTGCTCACTCCCATGGCAGAAAGGGGCTTGCAGGTGCTGTCCCAAGAATTTTCCTGCTTGGGGTTTGGTTTAAATTTTCTTTCTTCTCAGTGTGCTTTTCCCCCTCTATGGACACTGACACTGGGCAGGCTGGGATGAGTAGATGGGCAAGGGTGCCTCAGGACAGGCAGAAAGAAGAGGCTGCAGGAAGTCTGTAGACTCAACAGCCCCCAGCATGCCAAAAATCAGCTTACGCAAATGAGAAACAGCTTCCCAACTGTGCAATAGCTATGTCATGGAAAAGAGAAGGAAGACAGAAATCACCCAAGCCTTGTCTCTTTGCAGAGGCCACTTGAGGGAAGGGCCAATGAGGATATGTGTTCCGATATACAAACTGCAACCACAACATCCAGCCCCAGGCAAACAGCTCATCGTGTTTGTGAGCCTGTATGTGGAATTCCCAGGGCACTGCAGGATGTTCCCGCTGCTGCCCCGGCTCACCTCACCCTTCCCCATTCCTGGGCACGCCTCAGGGTTGCAGAGCACCTAGGGACAGAGGCAAGATTGCACAGTGATTTTGGAACTGGTACAGCCAGCCCTGATGGGCCTGTGTCTAAAGCAGCAGCTCCGCTCTGCAGCCCGACTATAATCTGTTATTTTAGTGTAGGATCTCCCATCAGGTAAGATTTATTTTTCCTGGAAGAAGGATGAGCTATCAGCATATTCTGTGCTCGGTAAAGCCAAAGCTCCACGCTTCGTTACATGGAACACTAATTACAGGCAAATGCCCTAAAAGTAGCACATGATCCAGAATAAAGCAGGGAACTGCAGGCAATGGAGGTGTCAGAATCTGTTCCAAAAACCACAGTGGAAGGAAAGGAGGGCTTAGCATCTATTTATAAATGAAAAATCACAAATTATGTAAAAGAAACGATACAGAAAGTGTGTGCCCCACGTTCTCCAATTCCAGCGTGCAGTGTCACGAGGACAGCACACTGCTCAAGGCAGGATATTGCTAAGGTACAGCCACTGCTTTTGCACTCCTCACAGAAGGTCTCCTGGCTAACCTCAGAGTAACACCAGAAGCATCACATGAGTAAGAGAATAGAGCTGGGCTGCACTCCTGGCTCTGCCACTGACCTGATCTGTCTGATCAGGAGCAAATGCAGTCACGTCTCCCCTTCTCCCTGCACGCAGCTCTGCCTGCTCATCCTGCAGGAACTCCCTGGAGCAGGCGCCGGCCTCAGCTGTTTTGGTACTGCTTAAAAAAATCCCAGTTCAAGTATTTCCCCTTTCCAGGTGTCATCCATGTCATAAACTCCTAAAGGACACTGCAGGAAGGGACTCTGTGTAGCACGGCTTTCAATGTCCAACTTTTCTCCTTTGTTGGAATGTTACGGATTCTCCAAAATGGATAAGCACTCTGGCAGCACAAGTCTGAGAGTCTCAGAGGACCAAGGCTGGTTTTTCCCGGATAACTCTTTCACATTTACTACTCCAGTCCAAATTTGTTTTCTCCTAGTCCTATAAATAGTGTATTTGCATTCTCTTCCCAGCCTACATGCACCATGCTTCTCCCCTAGGATGAATTCTATTTTGTTGTTTCCTGCCCAGACTTTTTACTAAACTACATGGTTTGGCTTTAATAGCTGAGCTGTTGCAAAACCCTTTTCTGAGAATATAATAAAATTTCTGGGTTCAGTGACGCACATAAAAACCCACAACCAGCACACAGGTCTCCAACCACAAACTAGACTGAGAGATAAAGCCAATAGTAGCTACTCACTGCCTGCTTGTTAAATGGCACGTCCTACTCATTACAAATGGCAAACCCCAAACTATAAGCAGCAACACTCCAACTGCCTTGAACCCACAGAGATGGGAAAGGACAAGAAGAGAGACAGGATACGGAGCAGCTGGAGCACATCACTGATCCCAGGGCAGAGCCCTGCTGCTCTGCCTGGCGCAGCTGATGGCCAGGACACCAGTCCTCACTGCTCTGAGAAGGGCACATGCTGCCAGGTGCTCCTGGATGCATATTCATCTCCTTACAGCGCCTTTAAAAGATCCCTTCACAGCACAGATGAGAAGCACGTTCAAGAAGTTTAAGAGAAAACTGCCAAGCTTGTACTTTTTTTATTTATTTCTGCAAAATAAACAGCAGATCTCTTGAGATGCGAGGCTGCCCGTATCCATGACCTCCAGCCAACAGCTGGGACTTTAGAACACAATAAACAAAAAGCAAATGCCCACAAGTTTTTCAGCTGCACCTCTGCAGACATGGCACAGAAAAGCATCTGCAAAACCAGATCACTGACATCGAGGTGCAGAATTCAGGAGATACTACAAGGAAGAACTAGAAGAATTCTGTAGTCAAACTGCAGCCCAAGTATTTCTGACCTCTAGTTAACTGATCAGAAATCACAGTCTAGCTTCTTCATTTGTCAGAGATGCTTTTCTGTGCCATCTGTCCAACCAGATAAATCAAGTTTCATGCATTTCCCCAAGCTTCTTGTCGATGATGTTTTATTTGTGTTTAGAACAGTGGCATCTTGTTCCAGAGTCACTAAAAGACATTAAACTTAGACCTATTGCAGCTCCTGCACTTGGTCAAAATCCAGTCTGAATCCAATGCACTTGATCCAAATAAACATGGAAAAAGGAGCAAAGGCTAGAAGACTCCCCATTTCTCTGACACCTTCTGTGGCTTAGTCTCATGCTTTTAATCTGCATATCTTGAAATACCATATAAATGCAGCAAAAATAATAATT
Organism: Taeniopygia guttata; assembly: GCF_048771995.1. Lineage (NCBI taxonomy): Eukaryota > Metazoa > Chordata > Aves > Passeriformes > Estrildidae > Taeniopygia > Taeniopygia guttata. The sequence goes on from NC_133044.1 coordinate 676,854, forward strand.
TTCAATTCACAAAAAAAAAGGGAAACCATGGCAGAGAGTGGAAATTATAAATTAAACAACCTGGAGACAGGCAGAGGGGGGGACTCTGCTATACCAAAGTGCCAGCCAAGATTTCTGCAGAATATCAACAGTTGGAGACTAAGTTTGATTCAATCATACATTTCACAACCAAATGCCATGTTTTCACACTTTCACAAAACTTATAATCTGCTCAGTGAAGCCTGCAATTTTTCTTGTTGACTTGAAACATACGCAATGTTTAGAAGAGGAGTTTTGCAATACCCAAAACAAACAACTGTCATGATTTAATCAACATATCAAGTACATGGTCAAAAGCAGATCCTACTGCTCCTGTGCCTGGAGATGAAATCTCAGGGAGCCTGGCAGCACTGGGGGAGACAATAAACATGAGCTTACATGGAAACCTCCAAGGCTACAACCAAGTCCTGCCCTGCAATTTACCCAGCGGGTGGCTGAGGCTATAAAATGACCAGATCAATGTATGGCCCAGCTCTTGCATGTGGTTAAGAGAAATGCAAATCATCTATCTTGCCTCAGACAGGAATTAATCAGGAAGGAACTCCTCTATTAACCTCCTGCCAAGAACCAGCCCAGAGGGCAGGGAGCACTCCCTGCAGCACCCCAGCAGCTCCTGGTGCAGCAGGACACTGCACTGGCCGGATCAGGATTGGAGCATGAGGGACGTTCTGCTTTTCTGCCTCCTGAAACAGAAGACAAAACTTCTGAACTGGAGTTTATCTGTACGGGGCACTGGGGAAAGTCATATGAGTCATCAGAAGGCATCCAGTGAAAGTGGATTCACTTCACACCTTTAGCTGACTCTTATCTATTGTCCCCAGTGCCATTATATACACAAACCCTATGGCAGACCAAAAAAAACCTTCTAGGCCACCTGACCACTGAAGAGAACATAAAAAGGTCAGAATTGGACTTACTGAATTTGTCCCTGTAGTCATGCTTGGCAACCATGTGAGAAACTGATAAAGATCTCACCAGCCACTGGGAGAGCAGCAGCATGTGAGTATACTTCAGGGCACTTCCTCAAAGCCATCGAGTTTAAAGTGAAAAAAGGGTGCAGCAGGGTTGATCCAGGCAGGGGAAAGACCTAGGATGTCACTGTTATACAGCACACTGAGAGCTGGGGCAGAGCCTGGGCTCTGGAGACCTCAGAAAGCCCCTGTGCAGGTGGCCACACAAGGAACCAACCCCTCCCCATGCAAGGCACACACCACAGCCACTTGAAATACGAGCTCAGTGCCTGCTCTGCCTTAGGGTCTACCTCAGAAATAGCCTCCAAAGCAGCCCTGCCCCTGTGGGTTTTGGAGAGGAGCACAACAGAACCAACAAGTCACCCGGATCCTGCAGTAACTGTGTGGGAATGCCAAACTGGTGGAAATAGCAAACACCAAAGAGGTAGAAGGGCTGGCTGGTTCTCCAGCTGGGACTGAAATGCAGCAATGCTGAGCATGACCTGAGCAGAACCTTCCCCCAAAAGCAGGAATCAAGGCAAGCTCAGGTGTGATCCGAGTGCTGTTGAGCCTGAACACTGCTGTGGGCCAGAGGGGTCTCCAAGGACGGGGGATCACAGGACACAGCTCTAGGCTCAGCTCTGCCAGGGATCTGCAGCACAGAGAGGCACAGGCCAGGCCTGTCTGCTGTGCAGCCAACCATCCAAACCAGCTCTGTTCCAGTGGGGGTCTGCAGGGCCCTTCAGCTGACAACAACCCAGCCGTGCCTGCAGCTCTGCCCACAGAGCACTGAGCTGCTCCTTTGTGAACTCAGCTCTCAGCAGCTGACTCATCGGAATGCCCCCAGCTATCTGCATGGTTATCAGCATCTGATCTCAGCATCATCAGCACCAACTGCAGCCTCAGAAATTCTCATTTCCCCCTGGTTCAGAGAACTCCTCCTTGTGCCTGTAGGTGTGAAGACCTACAGGCCTTAACAACAGTGTGAAGTGTTCCCTTTCTAGTACAGGGAGAACTGAACCACTGCCTGGTTTTGACTGATTTAGAACCAAATCTGCTTGCTTAAACTGAGAGAGCGGGTCTGTACCCTTTTCACATGGCATATGCTCAATTTGCAGTGAAATCTGATCCAAACCTGTTCATAGAACACTTAGTTCAGCCACAGAGAAAACCATCCTTCCCATCTGTGCTTCCATTAGGAACAGTCACATAATGCAGGATTCAGCTGGAGAGTCTCACAATCTCACAAATTTCCAAACTACCTTGAGATCAGCATGAACTTCAAACAGCTCTTTCCAAGGCAAGCACAGGATCTGCACAGGACCCAAAGTACGAGGAAGAGAAGCAGAACACTTCGTTTCAGGGAATTATTTGTATCCTAAGAAAATAGGCCACTCAGTTTGTCACACACATGGCTTTGCCCTCAAAACCAACAGAACTAAAGCTACTAAAGGATGATATTGTGACCCATATTTTCACCAGCTACACATGGTAAAATAGGTATCAGAAAAATATTACAGAGAAATATCTGGCAACAAAGTAATTTGCTTTATTTGAGGTGGCATCTGAGAAAAAAAAAGGGGCTCACTTACTTACACGTCAGCCTCTGACCTGCAGCCTGTGGAATTCACATTCTCTACTTGAACCCAGCTGACTCATTCAGCAAGAAGCTTGGCAGTGAGCAGGACACCTGTCCAGAATGGGAGGCCTGGTTTCTGTTTTAGCTGTGCTAAACGGTAGCAGAGCTCTTGCTCGCTTGGGTGCATTTCCTATCCCCCTCTGCTCTGATCACACAGGCGCAGTCACAGGCTCCAGGTCTGGAGGTGACGGCTGTGCTGGGCCACAGGCACAATGCCCTTGAACGAGACTGGCTGCAGAACAGTGCCACTGCTTTGAATGCCACAAACACCTCAGAAACATCAATACACTCAAAGGACCCTATGCAGTAGCATCTTGTTAAAAATAAGAAAGAGGAAGAAGGATTAAAAATAATTTGCACAAAGTGAAGGAGCAGCTCTGAAAAGGAGCCATGAAAGCTCTCTCAGTGCTCTGCTCTAACCAGTGGCTCCCAGCAGCAGGGACTCTGAAAAGCAGAGGATGTCAGAAGGATGCCAGGGGTGGAACAAGCCCCGGGGTAGCAGTCCCACCATGGAGCCCTGGTGCCAGCCCTGCTGCTCCTGCAGGTCCCAGCTGTGCTGCTGAGGCACTTTGGGCTCACTTGTAACAGAAAAGGAAACAGTTTCTCAATACATTGCTAAACAAACCCTGCAAAACAGGACCCAGCACAAGGCAGCAGGAAAATGTGCAGGCAAAGGTGTGCTGGTAGGGAGAAGTCTTAGGAGAAAGTGGTAAATACAAGCACAGAGAGGTAGAGGGGTAGGGAGAGATGGAATACCAGATGGATGGATTTTCCTTTGAACCCTCAGTCATGCCTGAGGCTGACACAATAGCCACTGCCCAAACACTACAGTATGTTATTTCTGCTTTGTCAAATGATGCAGACAGCATCATTTCTGGGTCACTTGGAGGCCACATACCACTCCTTTTCTTCTCCCCTCTTCTCTTTTTCACAATCCCAGCAACTGAGGCTGTAAACACTCAGTTGAGGCCTTCCCAGCTAGGAGTGGGAGGATGAAACTGCACAATCAAGTAGTTCCCTGAGCCTCATAACATAATTCTCTTCAAAGATTTCATCCCAGCGAGGCATCCGAGCCTAATGTAGCTACAGGAACAGTCCTCTGCTTAAAGATCAGAGATTTCACACCCACTGAACACTAAAAATGAAAGCCCTCCCCCTTCCTTTGCAACCCGAGGACACACAAGCGTAACAGAATGAGAGAATTCTGCAAGACTAAGAACTGTACTTGCCATTTGCTGAGCACAGCCCTGCTGCTGCCACATCAGATCTGCAGCTCTGCTCCTCTCAGCTCACAGCTCTCCAGCACCCAGCGAGCTTCTTCACCTCAGCCACGCCTCATCAGGCTTGGCTGTGCCTCCACAGAGAGCACAGCAACCTCCTCCTGCCCCGAGCCTCTCCTGAAGGGTGCTGCTACTTCCCACTGCCCTCCAGACCTGTTCAGGTTTCCCATCCCTCACGGAGTTGGTGCATGGCCAATGGATTTACACTGCCGTGACAAAACCATACAGGCTTCTCAAAGTACTGCAGCTAAACAAGTACCTGTCCTACCCTGCGAAGTCCTACAGCAGCAAATGCAGCCCAAGCACAACACTAATACTCTGCCTCTCTCTGTAATCACCCAGTATCCTGGCAAACCCACTGGATCTCTCCTCCCATTAAGAAAACAATCCCCCCCCACCCCTGTGGGCTTTCCAGTGGCTGCAGCAGAAGACAGCAAGTGACAGGGAGAAAGACTATGGAAGGCTCAGAATCTGGAAAGGAAGCACCAGGCCATGCTCTGGGGATAGGAGCTGTGTTACAGCCCATGGATCTCTCTGTAAAAGATAAAACTTAAAGTGCCTTTAGAAAGAATATCCTCCATAGTTTTTAGGATGACACTAATCATTCTCACACATCTCTGAAATAACTCTCAGGTATATTTGACTGATGGTGCAGGAAGTGGAAATGAAGACACCAACAAGCTGTGTGTGTGTGTAAACTTAGAGCCTAAATAAAGGAGACTTTACAGCAGACAATATAAAGGCAGACATTTCCTTCAGCAAGGTCAGGAAGAGCATGACTAATTGTAGATCCCTGTCATACTCCTGCACTTCCCTTTCCTCACTGCAAGCCTCATTCTGCAGGTCCTGACACCCCGAGCTGGCACAGACAGTGAGCTCCAAGGGGAACACCTTGCATGAGGCCGGAACACTCCCCAGGTCGGAACTGAGAGGTCTTGGAAGGACTCGAGCTCCTTCAATGGAGCATTTTACTGCCCAGGATGCTGTCCCTAATCCCAAAGGCTTTTTCCCATTTTTCTTCCCCTGCCTTCCCAACGATCTTCCTTTTGTCTTACACATTTCTTTTTCTGTAGCCTCAATAAAATACAAGCACAAACCTCCAGTCTTTACCATTCCCTCACGTACTGGCTGTGGAATGAGACAGATTAGCGGTTTGGTTTGTTCTCAGGCTTATTAGCACACCAGGGGAAGGAAACAAAAACACAACAAAATCAAATCCTCGGCTTGTTTGACTCAATTATTTGAGCACTTCCAGAGTTCCACGTTCCCCTCCTCCACGGCACACACAGTTCCCCAGACTGCTGCTGGGCTGGGCTTTGGGGAAAGAGGTTTACACAGAAAAGTGTTGAATCTCTGTAGGAGCAGGTTGCAGGTCTTGGAGCTGAAGATGTTCTGTCTCTGCACCCTGGGAAATCTCAGCGGAGAAACTGTATTCTCTGAAATGCTCCCAATTATTTGGTTTCTGCTAGAAAGAATTGAGCTATTTTGGCAAGGACTGGGGTCACATTTCTCTTTTCACAGACACTGAGTGAGAAAGCTGCCATGGCTCACTGCTCACATTTTGTTTTTCAAAAAATCTCCTTGGGGCTCTCTCTTACTGGTTCACATTTGCCCGTAGCAACCATGAGAGGTTTCTATAATTAGTTAAATACAAATACAGGATTTAGAGTGCAGACACCTGAACCCAGATCCCCAACCCCAAAAAGAACATTTTTTCTTATGACTCTGAGACTTTCACCCAAACCATGTTGCACCCACTCAAAAAAGTAGAGGAAAATACAGCTGCTGACCCAGTAATGGTTGTAGGAGGAAAAATACAGAGGAGACTGATAAGCAGCAATTGGCCATACAGCAGACAGCGCTGCAACAGCTACTTGGCATCATACAGCAGCCTGGAAAGACTTGAAAAAATATCACAAATACAAAGATAACAAGCCCCAAGCTCAGCATCTTTCAGGCAGGTACAATATCCATTACTTTTGTGAATTTCCACAGAAACTTCACACACCACATTTGTCTCTGTACCTAAGCAGAACAGGAGGTTGGATTTGGGGCTGGTTTTCCTTTAGTTTTGTTCATTTAAGAGAAGTGTATTGTGACAGTTGGCTGAAACCAAGTTTCTCATTTTCAAAACATTCTATGGAAGCAAATTAGGTTCTTAAAACATATTCTTCTAAAAAAAATTGGCATTAAATGTACAATGGAAGAAAATGTGCCAGTTCAAAATCAGAGTTTAAGCATTTTACTTGTGTGTCCAAAAATTATTTTATGCAGGATTTGTGAAAAATCTGAGCTTGACATTTTTGTTCCAGTTGGGGGTTTAGAGCAGCAAAGTTTTTACATTTGCCATCACTTCCACAATTCAGAAAAAAATTCCAGAGCATCAGTCTCTAAGAAACATTTCTAAAACATTATTTATACACTTGTATGCTTTCATTCCATTTATCTTTTCATGCTCTACAGGCTCTTTAGGAATTACTCTTCAGAAAACTTCTTCATCACCATTTTGCATTCCTTGTGCTGAGTTACATCCCTTTTGTCTTAAAGTATCCCCTTGGATTGTGTGCTGGAGAGAAGCTGAGCAGGCTCTGGATTCAGGGTTTAACTGCCCCTGCTCAGACCAGAGGAGAGACTCACTGTGCTGAGCCACATCGACCCGAAACACCCAAAACCCGAACTGCTGAGGAGAAAAGAAAAAGCCATTGTAACAGCCTGTGTGCTAGTCTGTCATGGAAATACTCTCCTCCCAAGGAGCAAGGGAAGCACAAAGGGATTCTGTGTTGTATTTCTCTGCCTGCCAGCGGACAGCTCTGAGTGTTGGACACAAATTCATGCCACAGGAGTTGAGATTTTTCACTGCAGCCAAGCAGCTCTGCATCGTTATACAAAGATCACTCATGGGTTTGTCCAGCTCCTTTCATTTACACAGTACTTCACCTTGATCTCTCCAAAAGGAACATGGATAAGTTAGGCATTACTGAAAAATCCTGGATCCTGAGAATGCTGTAGAAAGCTGCAATGCCACACCTGTACAGTGGAAGACTCTAAATGCTACTGCTACTCTACTGCACCTCCTGCCAGGTGTGCTGTAAACACTACTGGGAGTAATTCTTTCTAGCACTCCTCCAGAATACCAAGGCCAGAAACACGCTGAAGGGCAATAAATGGCTAAGGGATCCAGCAGATCTGCAGACAGCTTCCTACCTGTCTCACAGGCACAAAGTCAGTGCCCACACTCAGCTTTCCTAATACTTGACTGGATCCAAAATAGAGCACGAGCTGTCCTTCCACAGCTCAGTCGCCCTGAGGATTTCCACAAATGCAACACTTACAGTGCTCAGCCATCATAGGATGAGCAAACAAAATAGCAGAATTCCCCAAGTATCAGCAGTCTTGCTTTAGAATCAGCTTCTGAATCCAAAAATGTCTTGAACAAAAAAACTCAAAAACCTTTCTACCTCCATCCTTCCTTCATAGATAGTCTTATTTCTCTTTTGTGTTTTGGCGAAGGAAATTTATAAATTCAACTAGATTGTTTACAGTATAATCTTGAAAGTGCAAATAATCAGCAGCCCATTATTATTAGCTTTCCAGCTGTGATCTCATTCAAAGAATACTAAAGTTATCTGAAACTTCCAGATGCCCTGATTTCCCCAAGTGCTGGACGAGGTCCTGCCTGTGCTGCCTGTTACCCCAGCAGTACAGCTGAGCCTTGTGCTGGGTTAGGTTACAAACACAAGCATTTGGGAGCTCAACAGAAGCAGTCTGGCTGCCCAGGCTCTGGAGCCCATTGCCATGGCCTGCCTGCAAAGCCCCTGCATGTCCAGTCTTGCCTCTTCAGCACAGCCACTGCCAATCATTTTCTTCAGCTGAAAAGAGAAAGGGAGAGGACTGAGCACAGTCACCCAGAAATAGGAAGCTTTAGCATTACTCACTACCTTGAGGACTTGCCTGCTCTTCCTTTTCAATTACTCAGCAGATGTTCTGAAATCAGTTACTCAGTTTCTAGGATGTACCTGCCAAACCCCAGTGTTGGAGGACACGCATCCACCCACTGAACTGGGCAGGTCGTGCTCCCCTCCCGCAGCCCGGAGGAACCTGGCACTGGGAGCGAGCCTGCAGCGCAGAGCCTCCACGGGAGCATTCCCAACCACTCCATAGCAGAGCTGCTTCTGAGGGCTGCTGCCATAAAAAAAGGGCAAATTACCCCCATGAAGGAAAATGCTGTTTCCAAAAAAAGCCACAGCTCTTAAAAATTCCAGTTTCCCACATACACTACAGTCTCCCGTGCCAAGGCTCCATGTTCTTCTGTTCTCACGATGAGACTTAGGAAGGGGAGTTTGTTTCAAGTATTAATACAGAGGTGGGGGCTTCTGTCTTGTCTGGGGTATTTTGTCTTCTTGCAGAGAAAACAGAGTAGGAACGTGGCTGAAAAAAATGTGCATTTGAAAAAAAAAGTCAACTATAGGAAATTGCTTAACTGGAATGTGGCAACTTGCCACATTCTCTCTTTTAAAACAGCAAAACAGCTTTATTTTAACAAGCTGCTATGAGATTGTACTTTGGGATTGTCAGGAAGAACAAAATACACTAAACCCCACTCTGTTCAAAATGCTTTGAACCTATAACACAAGATTTTAAGAGGGAAAAAGAAAAGCTTTGGTATGTTCTGCCATGCAGTAGGATCAGAGATCTTCAGTTTGCTCACCAATTATCAAGAATGCTCCCAGAGTACTGTGAGCAGGCACTGAGACACAAACTACAGGACTGGAAAAGCTGTGAATGTAACCGAGATTCATGGGCAGAGTGAGCAAGGCAACAGGAAGAGCAGGAGTGGAGTCACCTCTACAGAGACAGAGCAGGATGTGACCCCTGCTCCCTAAAGAGGGCACAAATGGTCAGATCCTCATATCCAAGTTCGTCTCTCCATAAAGGAAAGGCTATAGCAAGGACCAAGTGAAGCTGTTAATCTTGAGTCAGAAACTAAATTTAATTATATCAGCAGTGCTTTGTAGGAGGAACATACTTATTAACTGCAAAGAAGTCAAATTATTGACTATTCTGATGGATGCTTGCTAAACTAAGCTTAAACACTCTATTACTTGATGCAACTTAATTCTGCCAAACTTTTAAGTCACAAAATGCTGGTTCTGTTCCTACCTGAAAGCATCCAGCTCCTGCAGCCTTGGAGCTCTGCTGGGTAGGACAGAGTCAGGAAACCTGTGTGACCTGTTTGTCCAGCCCACAGGCTCCCCTTCCCCACTGGCTGTGCAGGCCTATTGAACTCTGAATTTAACAGCCTCTGACCCCAGTTTGCTCCATGAGCTGCCTGAGCCCCGTTTCCCAGGGCTGCACAGATTCAGCTGGAACGGGCAATGACAGCCAGCCACCACAAGTGAGTCTCATCTCCACATACAGATACTGAGCTGTGCAAAGTGCCTTTTCAGCCTCAAATCTTAACAGAAGGCTCTATTAGCGTGCAGCAAAGCACCGTTGAGGGAGGATTTACTGCTACTAACTTGGTGCTCCCATCCTGGCTGCAGTTACACATGGATTGCTGCTGCTGAGTCTGCACAAACACCAGGCAAGGTTCCCCAACACTGCAATTTCATCCTCTGAGGGTAATGATTCACCTAGCCCCTTTAATTTCCAGTCTCTCTAAGAGACCATGGCAATAACTTCTGAACATGCCTGCCTTCAAAGCTATCCTAGATCCTGTCTACAAAGGGCTTCTGTAGGATGCTGGATAATGAGAAAAAAGGCATTGCAGTTAAGATGACCAGCTCAAAAGACAAAAACAGGGAGCTCCCACTGCTGCTTTAGAGCACAGTCCTCCATGTATGTATTTTTCTACTTTAAAAAGGGACCTTACTTAGTCCAGTATGGATGAGTGCTGAACCAGCTTCTTGCAGTGCTTCAGCTCCTGCTTGCTCTTCCTGTTTAGCTGAAACCCTTGTGTATGAAGCTAAGTAAAACTGACCCAGAGGTTGTTTATGCTTTCAAAGGGTATATGGTCTGTGCTGGAAATGAGTACCTCGATCCAGCCTGACTCCCTGCTACAATAATAACTGGAAATGAACTCTGGACCATCAGTTCCCAACCACGCTGGGTTAGATCACGTTGCACAAGGAATATCCCAACCTGGGGGAGGGGAAGGCTCTCAGTGACACGGAGCAGCACCTCCTGCTGCAAAGGCTCTCCCAGCAGCTGCACAAGGCCTGGGACCAGCAATGATCTATAGGGAACTAACAAACAGCAGTGGCAGACAGAGAGAGGAAAACACCTGTGGGTTCCACAAAGACGAGGAGAAGAACCACTATAAAGCCAACAGCTATACAGTGTCACTTGAATGTGAACCTTGAAACTCAAAGGTAACCTGCCAGGTGTGTGCTCCAGATATCCAACCCAGATAAGCAATGCTAAGGCTCCCTTTGTCTCCCAGCCAGGCCATCTGCAGCAGCAATATGAGAATTACAGGGCAATAAAGGTGCAGTTAATTCCCTTCTTATCCCTACTTCCACATCGTCCTGGACCAAACACTAAATAAAATCAGGACTAGAAGCACTTTCTCTGAAATGTGTCTGCCCTTGCTACTTGCCAAGAGAAGTCAGAAAAGCCTCTCATTAATAGGCCGACTGCTTTCAGTTCCTCTCAGTGAGACTCTAACATACCCAGCTTTCACTTGCCAACATTAAAAACTCCCTCCTCATCTTTGGTTATTCTAGAGAATGAGGAAGGATCAAAGCATGGGCTGAATGTAGGCAGTTGTCCCTCTTATTGCAGAGGGAACTGCAGAGTACACAACTTCTCACTGCATTGTCCCTTCTGAGGAGCCTGTGAAGCATGCTGACACATCCAGGATTTCAACACAATTAAATTGTAAATTAGTCTTGTCCTTCACAAAAGGCTCGTGACACGCAATGATCTCCAACGAGACACAATGACCTGCTAAATTCTCTATTGGTCTCTTGGGGGTTTCCAGGACCTCCCTGTACATCATTCCCTAAAGTCAAACAACTACACTTACTCACTGAAAGAACACATGGATTGGGCAGTGGAAGGGGTCCCTTTCCTATATATAGGTCTCTTTCCTATATAGAGTCCTTGATTGCCAGCTGTACTAGTAGTTCACTATCAGCCCCAGGAAAAGGTCCAAGCACTTAAACATTCAGAGAAGGAGCTTAAGGGTAATTGGACTTAAAAGCATTCTTGTAATCATTTCAGTGGCAGAGATTTCAGAGATAGATGTGAGCAAATTAAATCTTCATACAGTGAATAAGTGGATAGCAGCACTTGCATGTTATGGATGAGAGCATCATATGGTAATTTCTTGTCACATACATGGTTCAAAAGGGAGAAGAACAATTAAGTATCAGTTCTGGATGCTAAGAGACAGCTGAACAGTTATTGCTGTACACTTCCAGGTGTACTTGGTGTATGGCAGCCTCATGCTGGGGCTGTCTCATGCAGAATGGGAGCTGAACTGGCAAAAGAGCAATGTTGCTGAAACGTGCATTCAACAAGATAAAAAAAATAAAGGTTATCTGTAGAATTTCTACCAAGAGTCAGGTGAAATAAGGCACAGAAAGAATCCTTCTGTATTCTAAAAATATCCACTTTCTCTGTTGGTTATCCTTTGCTATATGAGTGTTGTTTTTTACTCCCTTGCTCATTCCAAACACACTTTAACATCAGACCAAGTCTGAAGACAGTACAATAGTACTTGTGTTTAAATAGCTGGATCTTCAAGTGGGGGTCAAGGCCATGCTGTGTAAGGTATTCAGCCTTGAAAGGCACTTATAAAAAAACTGAGCCAGCAGGGACTAGAGCTAAATTCAGCTCTTACCCTAGTTTTAAACTGCTTTAACTCCTTTGTTTTCAGTACAGCCACATTCAATTGCTACTCATGTAAAGGAAAGTGGGCTCACATAACCCGACATTCATCTGATGTCAACTGGACAACCCCAAGGAACATAAGTGGGGTCTTCAGCCACAGCCAGCTCTACTCCTTGCTACAGATGTCACTTACATGATACCTTTAGCAGACCAAGTGTTCCATCAAGTGATACAGCTGTAAATAATTCACCAGCAACCCCATAACACTTGATTAAAACCTACTGAAAGAAGATCTAATTAAATTGTCTTTTAAAGAACAGACATGATATGACGACTGTGTGAAGGGCAGATGGCAAGCAGAAGCTCATTGGAACATGAGAAAATCATTTAGAGGACAGTATTTGGTAGCCAATACTGTAAGCTTTGCAAGGCTGTTGGCTTTAAAACTGTTTATCTGCTGTGCTGTGAAATATATATGTCTTATTGATTAAATAATAGTTGGACAATACGTTATAGGAATGTAACAGCTACCTTGCTGGAAATAATATGCGCTTTGAGATAAAGCAACACAGCTCACAGAAGATTTTTCCATGTCTTTCAACTTCTGAGGAAGAAAAGGGCTTTATTTCATACCTCAAATATAAGAAGAGATATGAACATAAAACTAGTATCAGAGAGTTAAGTATAAATATAAAGTAGCCCCAAAATTCAAATGTGTTATCACCCAGTTCAAAGTTTTGCATGAAAATAAGAACTTACAGAAGAAAATACAGACTATTGTCCACTGTATAATGAAGTCCATCCCAGTTGGAGGAAGAGAACCTACTGCTCAGAGACAGGCTTTCAAAGTAATAAAATGTGATCCTGCTGTAGCTACCTGAGATCAAAACAAAGCTGTACCATGGTACCCACAGTGACCTCTCAGAAGCTACGGTCTGTTTGCAGTCGGTCATCTTAGAGGAAAAGCTCTCAAAATTATTTTTCCCAAAGAAATTAGTGTTTCTTACTGATAAATTTCAAAATCCCTCATGCATCAGGGTGGCTCTCCAACTTCCCCCATGTTCTCTCTCCCAGAGATTGAGGTTAGATAAATCTCAGAGGCACAGCTACGTTCATGAAGAGGCTGAAGGCTCAGCACTTAGAAGAACTCTCCAAGAATTCTAGCAATGCAGAGACTTGCAGAGCTCACTGATGCTGTTCCCACACCACTGAGGCTCTGTGAGGGAAGCTGAGAGACCATGCTGCTAACGCACCGTGTAAAATACAGCCTAAATGTGGAGACTTTATTCTTTGCAGTATAAAGGGGCCATGCCTGCAATGGCAGAGACCTCACACCAGGCTCCTCATGTCAGGAATACAGGAAGACTGAAAGGGCTGAGCCAGCCTATTTATGTGGAGGATCCAAGAGGAGTGAAAGGGAGAGGCAGGGATCAGACTATGCATTTCCTCATGTGTTTCCCCTTCCCCCCTGCCCCTTGGTTTTACAGCTGCAGGAAAGATCAAGCCAGAAGTGTGAAAATTGCTGAGTCAGGCCATGTCTGTGGGGCCTCAGAGAGGCTGTCACAGCGCTGGGGACAGAGGACAAAACCTTGTGCTGAGGCAGAGCTGAGCAGACACTGCAGGTGGGGACAGGCAGGACACAGCCACTGCAGGCATAGGGCAGCAGGGACGTCACAGAGCCCTGCCTAGGAACGGTGAAGAACCAGAAGCATTTTGCATTAAGAGAACTGGAAAGAGGATGCAGGTTAAGCCTAGTAGGATTTAGCTAGTCCTGGCTAAGTTAGTGTAAGGAAGACGACCAGAAATGAGCATGGGTGTCTCTGTAAGCTCCCCTGCAGTAGTATACTCCTGCTGTACAGCAGTAGTCTCTAACAGTGAGAAACGTGTCCTGTTTTGGCACAACAGTTCAAAAGGACATTGAAAAGTCTGCTAATAAAATGCTAGAGGCAGGACCTGCCCCTTCATTAGACGAGCATCTGGGCTGACTGAAGAGAGAAGCTGCAAGGAACCCTCAGACACTCCTGAGGACTCCAGCTCAGAGCAGGGTTGCACCACTACTGCATCTGCTGCTAGCACACTTCCTGCCCACTGCACTGACTGCAGGGCTGCCACTGCCTGCAGCATGAAATCTTATGTTGCCAGATGTCCATCCACTGCAAAGCTCTTTGCCTCAAACCCCAAACTAGTTATTCTTGGCAACTGAGGCAATTTGAATAGCACAGTAGAAAAAAATAAGGAAAGAACACATCAGTGGAACTGGAACCTGCCCTGGCAGCAGAGTGGTGTTACAGATTTCATTTCCACAAGAATTAAACACTAAACATTAATGTCACCCTAGCAGAAGTATTCAGCTAGCTCTTGCTAAGTTAGCTACCCCTGCAGTTACAGACTGGCAGATGAGAACTGATAAGGCCCAGTCACTTACAGGTAAATGGGTAATTACTGCTACAGAGATGCATTCAGCATCACTAGAGAAAATGCCTTCTCCCCAAGTAGGATTGCATTTCCTACAAATGCAGCCTCAGCACAAACCCAGCCAGTGTTTCAGTGCAATAGCTAAAGACACACATCACAGTATCCTTCCTTTCTCCTTCCAAACATGAGCTTCCACAGATTCCACTCTAGTCCCTAGCCATGACTGCAAATGGCTCAGGAATTTAGGCTGCATGGAGAAACATCCCACAGAAACTCTGCCTTGTTATACCCAGACAAAACGCTCCCAATATAGCAGTGCTTAAACCAGGCCTTTAGCAGTCAGCCAGTGGTTTTACAAATATTACACTTGACCCACAAAGCACAGCCAAACCAGTTTCAACACATAATATCCTGTCTGAATACAAATGGGACGGACAAGCCCTTCGAGATCTGCTCTGGGGTTGCTCCCTCTTAGCTGTGTGAACAAATGCTAAGAATCTTTGGTGTTTGTGCTCACATTGGCTCTTCCAGAGCTACTCCAGAAACCCATGTGTTTCACAGAAAAATGGAAAGAAAACCTGAAAACTTTCTTCTTCCAAAAGGAGAGGGCTGAAGGCCCGAGAAGAACTCCTCAAACAGATCAGTCTCTTTATAACAATACCTGTGGATTTTAGTCAATTGTTTCCTTAAAACAAGGGAGGATAGGCAAGGGCATAGCTTCCAGAATTCACTAAAATTAGGGGAAAAAACACTGCATCTGATCTGCACTCAGAGTTTTATACTACTAGCTGATGCTGGCCCGAGCCACTCAGATCTGTCTCTAAAGAAATTATGGGAAATTAAAGTTAGAACTCTGTGGAAAGTTTCAGTTTTGCTCATAAAGACAAAATGCCTGAAATCTTTTGTTTGGCAGATAAAGAACAGTTTTTAAGGAGACATCTAAAAAAGTCAGGAAGCTTTAAAAAACAAAATTTCCCTACTTCAACTTATTTCAGAGGAGCTACGTAACTGTATTTCAAAGAAGGATTTAGTCCTCTAGCTTACTCTAGAAATAAAAGGGAAAAACTGCTCAGCAAGAAGAAAATTGGTAGGAACCAGGTGTGGAAAGGTTCTCCTAGAGCACTGTAGGCAGCATGAGGGGCATGGACACGTCTCCCCATGACTGCACTTACTGACAAACACATCACCTCTCCTAGCAGCGTCTTTTGTTGCTGATGGCTGAAAATCAATGTGTAGTTCTCAATCCGTAAAATCTGCCAATTATTTATTCTCTTCAGTTTATAAATAAAACCTCACACTGGAACCTGCAGGCCTCAACAATAACCCATACACAACAACAACAACGAGGAGCTCAAGACTTTCTTTCCAAATTTAGGTTGCTTCAAACAGAAGTGAAAGTTCTTTGATAAATCAACAAACCCATGTTTTAGAAGCATGTAAGGAGAGCAGAACTGGGCAGGAAGGTACTAAACTCATTGCAAAAAACTTCTGAAGATTTCCAAGGCCCCAGCCCCAAGGCTCCTGGCTGCATGCTGAACACTGGGGTCAATGACCTGTTCTGGCAGCATCAGATCAGACCAGATCAGAGCCTGGATCTGCTGCATCCCAGCAGCATTCCTCAGTGCCATGTTAATTAGTGCTCTAAAGAGAGCTCACAGCCCCTGCTATTAGAGCTCTTCCATGTGGGATAACTACTAATCATCCTACCAGGGGCACTACAAAACCCTGACCAAAGCATGATTCCTTACTCCATTGCTTAAGTGTCCTGTGATCCTTCCCTGCTTCCCCAAGATGCACAAAGAGCTGGATGATCTCACTAGGCATAAAAGGAATGACAGACCTGGCCTCTGCTCACTTTAGAATACATACAGAAGTGACAACTGTATTTTACCTTTAAAGACAGATTTTGAACAGTCTTGAGCTCAGGTGGGTAAGCCCAGTGAGACTTGGCTCTTCCATCTGCCTCCAACCCCAACAGCTCAGACTTCTGTGCTGTACTGAGAGCAGGATAAACACCAGACACCTATGATCAGCCTGGGCTGTGATTCTCTCAAACCCCAAGAGCAGGGTCTAAGCTAAGGTTTGAGTTTTCACCTCAGGAATGCTCCAGGGTTCATTTTAAACAGTCGTGCAAAGAGCAGGTTTACAATGAGGACAGGGAGCCGAGCACAGAACAGGTGACTGTCACCCAGCACAGGTGCAAGTGAACACCACAGCTTCAGCAGTGATTACCTCATGTCCTTGGAGGTGTGCAGTGGGAGCATGGCTGGCTGGGACATGCCTCTGGGGTCTGTAGGTGGCACAGGAGCTCTGTGCAGCTCTGGCTTAAGGCAAAAGGCCTCTCTAACCACCTGTAAACTTTGGTGCTTCCCAGCTGTCCTCCCACGAGCAAGGCAGAGTTTATCTAGTTTAACTGGGGACTGATCCTGTCCTAGATTCCAGGGGCTATGCCGATGAGGACTGGCTGCTTAGCCAGAATGCCAAACTGTATCCTAATCATGCGCTTGTCTGACTAGGGGCAGACTCCCACCAAGAAGCAGGAATGCCCACGACACTTCCATGCACAACTGCTCAGAAGCCATGTGTTGGAAGAACTCCCCGTTTCTTTTGGAGCAGATGTGTTTCCAGATTCAGAACGCTTCTGTCCCCTCTATTTGCCTGCTGTGGCAACTCTGTGCTGCTGGTTGTGTCAACTGTGTGGGATTGCTCCACTGGAGTGAGAAATGAGCAGGGAGGGAAGTCTGAGAGCTGGCTCAGTCAGGATCATCCATACATCACTTTGTGCCTTTCACCACAGCAGTAATCCAGACAATACATTCTCCAAGTCCCCTAACAGTGGGAGATAGACAGGTTTGCTTTCAGGACCACTTTCCTTTTATTAAGAAGAAAAAATAATAATAAAAAAGAATCCCTCTAAGCTGAAAGTGAAGGTAAGACATATTAATCTTGAAAGAAAGGTGAGGGTTTATCCCTCAAGCATCTGATAGATTACACTTAGTTGGAAATAACATTGTGATGGATATTATTCCCTAAATAATCTGGTATGTCACCTGACTTCTTTGTTAAGTGTTCCTATTTATGACCAAAGCAGGTGATAAATTTGTGTAGCCAGTGCTGACTCATTGCTGTACATCTGTCTCTAGCGTGCAGCTGGAACACTGATTGGGGCTTTCCTTGGGTGAAATGCAGTTCACAGCGTTGGAACTGGAGTAGCAGCCCGAGCTCTGCGCAGGTGGGATCTGGGCAAGCTTGGTCACAACCAGGAGTTCAGCTGGACACAGCTGGGGCTCAGCTTGGCTACTTCCCTGATCAGATCAGTTCTGTGTTGGAAGCTTATGCAGAGACCAAGGATTGTGCGGCACCACAGGCTGTGGGTTCTGTCGCTGTGAGCAGGCACGGACGGACAGACAGAGCTCCCAGCCTGGGCTCCTGCCCTGCAGCTCCAGGGCTGCAGAAGGGCGAGCAGGAATAGTGCTGTGTTACCAGTGACCACACAGGCAGCCACAGAAAGGCAAAGGCAGCACAGAGCCTTACTCTGACACTTGCCTTCTTGTTTCCCAATCAGTGTACCATGGAATCCAACACAAGGCAAGAAGTACGCAGAGCCTGACAGAAAGGTGAAGAGTCCCTTGTCCTGTCTTCATATTGATGAAAACCCGCTCACCAGAGCTTGTCCTGGGAACTCCAGGTAAGTGAAAACACTGCTGCTGAGTTTTTGTGTGAACTTTTATATAAAATCAGTAGTAGGAGATGTGCTAAATTCCATTATGATGTGGAAATTCTGATCATAACTGTCACAAAGGAAAGATGATGTCTGCAGACTAGATAATATACAGTCTTCCCTTTTCCAAGTCAAATAGAATCTCTGTTGAAGACTATCTTGTACAAGAACTGCACAAATTTAAGAAAGGAGAAAGAGTCCTAAAAAACCAAAAGACACTTTAAGAAAAACAAATGTGTTGCATATATGCAAAAAGTAAGATGAAGTAAGAGACTTTCTTCTTCTCTTACATAAGACCTGCTGGGAAAGCTGAACAAAGCTCATAAACATGTGGCTACAGGTTGCAGTTTGGCCTGAAAAATTCACTACTCCCACTACATCCAATTTACAAACACAGTTGTCCTTCCCTTATGCATACCACATGCCCAACTTCCAATTTGCAAGTGTGGACTATCACAATCCTTCTTCCTCTCCTCTCATGCCTCTCCTCATTTTCAAAGCGTTTGTTTCTGTTCAGAGATTGCTTGGTAAGATAAGCCTTTTCTGGATAAATTGCCAAATGAATTGAGATAATGCCAAAGCAAGTTCAAACAGATTTAATCCACAGGTACCATTCAGCCACTATGAAAGACTGATTTGTGGAGAGCAGACTGACTTATTTGTGAGACAGCCCAGCTGGAGTTAAGCTTTCTGATCTGGTGCTCTGTTTGCTGAAGGTGTTGAACAGAAGACATTCCCCAGGAAGAAGCCAAACTGATCTTCGCACACAGGGCCAGCAGTGTCTCTATCATGGATCTAGTCTGGCCAGAGAGACAGGAAAATAGTTTTCCCAAAGAGCAGACAGACCTCAGAATGTGTACTACTGCCTCATCCTGATACTCCCACCATAACCAGTTTGGTGGCAGCTGCCATGTCAGAGCCACTGCAGTCAGCTCTTCTGAGGCAAGAACCCAGCTAGGAAGAAAATACATCTGCAGTCTAAATCCACTCCAGGTCTTGCAGTTCAGCCTTCCTCCCTCATCTTCTCTGCAGTCAGAACTGGGGGGTGCTGGGGGAAGGTGTCCCACTTAGTCTGGGGATTCCCACAGCTCACCAAACCAGCTGTTTACAGCTGAGAAACCACAGGAACCTTTCCTGCTGCCAGCACCTGCGACTGTGTTCTCCTGCTCACCTCCAAGAGACTGCTTGAGCTGCGGTTGGAAGTTGGTTGTGCTTCACCACAGATGTCTAGTCCCACCAGCAGTTTCCCAGACGGGGAAATGAATCCAGAAAGATACTGCCTTCACAAAGAAATACAGTTAAAAATAATATGCTTCTAACTTTGCAAAACCAATTTGAGTCATACAAGGGATTAGCGTAAGGACAGAGGTAAAGACTGACAGAGCTATTTCTTTCCAAGGATGCTTGGAACAACAGTGTATGCTCACTACATGGCAGACATTTTTTGCTCTCTTACAAATGGGTTAAAAATACCATTATTTTCCATTTCAGTTTTGTAGTCAACTTGAGAAGTGAGTAAACATGCTAGGACAAAACTGAAAGCACAGACCGGTACTGGATAAAAAAAACACTCAAGCATTTATTGGGCAGAACATATAAAACTTTAAAAACCCAAACCAGATCTTGTGGCATCAAAGAACCCAGTCTGCTAATAACCAAACTAACAGAACCTACTT
This sequence comes from Taeniopygia guttata, assembly GCF_048771995.1. NCBI lineage: Eukaryota > Metazoa > Chordata > Aves > Passeriformes > Estrildidae > Taeniopygia > Taeniopygia guttata. The sequence continues at coordinate 696,410 of NC_133044.1, forward strand.
TCCACTACAGGGAAACTCCCTGCCCTTCTAAGAAATGGCCTTCCTACCCTGAAACAGGGTCAGTTCATATAATACATTACGCTCAACACATCCTTTGCAAGCAATTCCCACAGCCCTTTCTTTCCTCTCCTTCTTGTATCTCAGTTTTTCCTGAGTGCTTATCTGTACCTGCCAAGGTCCAGTTTGAAATCCTTATCTACCATGTGCTTTATTTTGAGAACACCTTACAAGCAAGAGGAATGAGGAAGGAATTAAAG